>NW_019394252.1:0-433060 GCF_000612105.2 Orussus abietinus
GGATAACAAAAAGTGATGGTGATCCAATTGTGATTTTAAAAATACTAACCACCGAGATATTTCCTTTCGCTAAACGATATACGTGATTATCGGATGAGCGCAGCTTCGATTTTTATTCGTTCAATCATTTCTCGACGTATACGTGAATGAATAATTCTTAGCTTTACTTAATTTTACTCCAGCCCCCGAAAATAAATTTTCCGGCCTGTCGGATCTTCCGCGGTCGGCCAATTTCCCTGCGCGAAAACGTCAAAGAGCTTAGATGGCCTTCCATTCTTTCGAATGGACAGTCATCCATTTTTTTTTCGCCACGTTGTCCCTCTCATTTTTTGTACACCCTTCTGTCTGGATTGACGGGGAGAGACGGTGAACTATCGTTTTCACGAGATTTTCTTGAGTCTGCATTTAAGTAATATAAATATATTAGATTTTTGTCACGCCAAGTAATGTATAATTGAATACATTTTTACTGGGTCAATTATACGAGATCGATGCCCTGCGAAATATTGTTGACTTTAATGGTAACTTTAGTATGTTATTAGCTTTTGTATCACCGTCTCTTTCTCGCTTTCCCAATGGTTTCGTTTGTGCCTTTGTATTCCCTTTTAGCTTTAGGTGGGCCACTTCAGAAAATCTGGCGACTTCCTGGTGTTTCTTCAATGTTCCGTTTTACCTGTACTTTTGTGCCCCTTTGCAGGTTTAGGTGGATCACCTGGAAGCAGCCATTTTTGGTAAAATCATCATGGGCTGTTAATGGAAATCGAGCTTTCTGCACTTGTTGGTAGAAGATGTTAAAATATGTTAAAGGATCTTTGTGAATTTTTGTCACGATGAGAACTGCGTCCACGGTAGCTTGATGGGGAAGGTTGTTCCGTTTAAATTGATCTCTCGAGCTAGTGGCTGCGATTTTTTTCGGAGGAGACACAGGGTTTGAAGTTTTTGTGAGGAGTTCTTCACTTTTTCAGCCGGTTCTCCGGCTGCCCAGAGTTGTAACAGGTGGCAAGTGCATTAGCCGTCTGCATCCTCCACCGGAGGTCGCACAGGACGCGGTCGCTCGATCCTTCCCGTGAATCTCTGATTTGGCAGAGATGCGATCGCGCGGCTCTGCCCGTGAGCAATCTCCCAACTCATCTCTGCAGAACCACTATCTGCCAAATGCAATGACAGTTCATGTCCCGAAATAAGAATCAGTTCTTTGAGACTCGACAATTGGCACAGTTTGCACGCGGAATTTCAGTGAACTAAAATAGTTCGAAATCGAAAGTACAGCTAATTAAACGTAATGACACGCGTGTTATGCATTACCTTAATAAGAATTTTTTCACGCCAAAAGTTAGGCAGATTCGTTTATCGAATGTATTGAATTGTCACATTCTAGTATAATTATAATATCTGAAAAATGAAATTGAACGATAGATCATTCTTTCCATCTCAGTGAACTGTTTCTACGCAACCGAGGGTTGCAAGCAATTTGTGTCTTCCACCATATGTACCAACATGAGGTACTCATTTCAGATGACTTGTTCAGAATACATACCGACGGCGTAATATTTACCGACAGAAGGTAAGGGAATATATTTTGCAAACGGTACGTAATACATCGAAGTCACCGCATTTATCATTGATCGGTATACGCATTACAATAATATATTTGTTTTTGTTAATATATTTTTTACATATTTGTGTTTTATATATTATATTATTTTTTACATTTTTGGTAATATACATGTATTTCAATTCTTAAAAATTCCTCGCTCGATACCACTTTCATGAATTCATTCATAGATGGAGCTAGTGGCGAGCTCCATTGTTGCTTAATTCGCGGTCGTTTCTAAACCGGGGTTATATCAAAAGCGCAGAGTAAATTCAGCAATGCCCACAACAGAATTGCCGAAACAGCACTTTTCAACGTATGCTTCTATACATTTTAACAGCAGGTCCAATTAACACTAAAACTGAAATTCCTGCAACTCGGCCGCCTAAATCGATAATACTGTTGAATTTCAAAAGCCGGAGAAACATCACTAACCAAAAAACTGTACGTATTCCATAGCATACAATTACTCCTCATCACTAAATTCCCTCTCAATTAAACTTAACATTATTTCATTGGAGAAGTTATTTTGAAGAAATTTCATCGTCAGAGCACATTTTTATTTTTTCCAGAGATTTTAAATGGAAAATGTTGAACTTTATATAATTTGGGGATTTTAGAATTTATGGTCGAATCCTTTGACGAGTACTAGACATCGTATAATTTGAAAATTTTCATTTTAACACACACGCAGTCCTTTATCGTACGATCCGACCCGCTTTCCAATCCGGATACGCCCGTCCTGCGATCGGCCGAGAAGAGCGTTGCGCGCCAAGTCGTCCCGCAGAGAATTCGCACGTATAAGCCCCTTAGTCGCGTTGTCGTCGTTACGGGACTCCCGCGGGACGTTATCAACTCGGTGGACGTCTAGACACGTCCTTCCGGGCGGTTTCTAGTCCTTTCCCAGGGAGGGGTCTTCTTTCCACGAGAGAGCGTTACCGCGCACCGAGAGACGGGAAACGGCGGCGCTCGACTTTTCCGCGGAAAAGCCGCGACCAGCGGGAATCATGACGCTCGTTAATGCGCGCCATTGTTACGTGGCTTCTGCTCACGGTGCACCCAATATTCCGGCCTTTATCGCCGGCTGATACGACTTCCACCTAAAACACGGGAAAAAACCGGAGCAGACGGACGCGTCGGATTTTCCTTAACGCTTAAACAGCAGCTCACCTACATCTACGGTTTTTATCTCGCACCTAAGAAAGTAATTCGCCCTTTGTTCGTTTCTCGCCAAAAGGAAACATCGAAACACTTGAAAATAAAAATCCAGCAAGCCAGAGGCTAATATATACACGTACCGATTAGGATAACAAAAAGTGATGGTGATCCAATTGTGATTTTAAAAATACTAACCACCGAGATATTTCCTTTCGCTAAACGATATACGTGATTATCGGATGAGCGCAGCTTCGATTTTTATTCGTTCAATCATTTCTCGACGTATACGTGAATGAATAATTCTTAGCTTTACTTAATTCTACTCCAGCCCCCGAAAATAAATTTTCCGGCCTGTCGGACCTTCCGCAGTCGGCCAATTTCCCTGCGCGAAAACGTCAAAGAGCTTAGCGCGACAGTCACGAGCAATTAAATCCAACCCAAATAAAAATCCAGCAAGTCAGAGACTAATATATACATGTACCGATTAGGATAACAAAAATTGATGGTGATTCAATTGAGATTTTAAAAACACTCTCCACCGAGATATTCTTCCCTTACGCTAAACGATATACGTGATTATCGGATAAGCGCAGCTTCGATTTTTATTCGCTCAAGCATTTCTCGACGTATACGTGAATGAATAATTCTTAGCTTTACTTAATTTTACTCCAGCCCCCGAAAATAAATTTTCCGGCCTGTCGGATCTTCCGCGGTCGGCCAATTTCCCTGCGCGAAAACGTCAAAGAGCTTAGCACGACAGTCACGAGCAATTGAACTCGGCCAAGTCCGGTCGGTTGACAGGTGCATCCGCGTCATCTCGGCGCCCCGCGGCCCTCCCATGAGTAAAAAAGGGGGGGAGAAAAAAATGCCCTCGGCGAGTTTTTGCGTCTGACCGTGGAAATCGGTGAAGGAGGTCAGCATATGCAAATAACAGGGTCGCGAGGGTTGTCCGATCCGGGAGGGTCCTGTGGGTCAACGGACAGGAGGGTAAGGCCCTCTCCGTCGCGGCTCGCGTCCCTCTCTCTCTCGCCCCCTGCGCCCCAGATCCCCGTCTCCCTCTCGCCGCCGCGACCGCCCTCGTTGCGCGAAGTGCTCGCGCTCTCTCGCGCCGTCCGTCCTTCCGCCGCAGCCGGCGGCCCGATAGCGCCCTCTCTCTCTGGCTCCTCACTCTCGTTCTCTCGCACCAGGGAGCGTTACGGCCCCATATATTTCTGCAGCTAGCGGCGGAGTCACGTCTACAGATATAAAGGTGGCTCTACGCCTCTATACCGCTCGCCTACGCCCCGCGGAAATATTCGATTTTTACGATACTAGACGGCGAGGGGGGTGGCCGCGCGGGGCGAGACGGGGCGGCCGTGCCAGCCTCCGCCCCGCGCGTCGCCCTCCACCCCCGCGCCCAGGGGGAGGGCGAACGGGAAATCACGGAATTAGGATTTCCTTTCCCTTTCCCTTTCCGCGGAATCTCGGCTCGAGCCCCCGCGAAGCCTTCCCCGAGGTCGGGGATCGGAAGCCGCGGCGGATCGGCCGCACCCCCGGGGGAGGTCTAAGAGATCGCGCCGGTGCTCCGGCGCTTTTCCAAAGCCCCTCCCGGCTCCGAGGCCGGCGATCGGGTTACCCGCGGGAAGCGGCCGAACTCGGGGGTTCTGGCCCTTTCCTGGGGAGCGAGCGTTCACCCTTCGCTCGCGCCCCTCGCCCTCGTCGTCGCCCTCGCCCTCGCCTCGACGGGCCGCTTTGCCGTGGGCGCCTCGCGCACGCGTTAACGCGACGCCGTGGACGCGCGCTTAATTGCTTCAATTAAAATTCACGCTACGCGTCGGTGTGCACGGGGTGGAGTGGGCGGCAGTGGACGGGCGTGGGTGCAGGGCGCGCGCCTTGCGCCTGCTAATTTCGACGCGGCCAAGGGGAGAGGAGTCGGCCTGGAGTGCCTCGTTTGCCCCCCGAATTGCGCCAAGCCGCCGCCGTCGCCGCCACCCCGAATCGTTTTTCCCCGTTTTTCGGCCTCTCCTCCGTCTCCGCCGAGACCGCGCGGGCATCTCGTATATTTCGTTATCGCGATCCCGCGCTTTCGGGACGTCTCCGCGTGCCCTGGAGTCTTCTCGTTCCCGCGGTTCCGGAGAGGGCGAGGCGACCGTATCGGGGTATCGACGCGCCAGAGGGAGAGGTTCTTTTTTTAGCGCTTCATCGATTCCGTAGGAACGGTGAATTTTGCATCCGAAGGCCATAGGGAAGAAATCGGCCCGCGACCGTCGAGGACTCCGCCGGAGTCGCGTCGATTCTTTTCCGTTATCCCGGACAGGTTCGAGCGGGCCGGGTCCCAAGGCGGCCGTATAACGAAGCCCGGGGGGTGGGGGTGCGGATAACTCCGAGGGTTTTCGGCGATCCGGGGACGGTTTGGAGGTTAGGGTCGGGAACGGTAGCCACAAGTGTCCGCCCGAGCGCCCTCTCTCATTAATTCTCCACCCTTGTTGCTTGTTAAGGGAGGGTCGACGGCGGTCCCTCCCCCGCTCGCCCCCCTCTAAGCCGGTCCGCTTTTCTCCCTCGGAGCCCAGGGGGCCTCGAGGGGGCGGGGGGGCCAGGGGGTCAGAGGGTTGAAAGCGTTCTCTCGAGTGCGCGGAGGGATGAAAAGGGAGAGTGGCGCGCCCAAGGGGGTTCTGCCGGATGCGCGGGGCGAGCCGGGTGGCGGGACCAGGGGGGGGGGGAAACGTAGGAAAAGACTGACGACGTCTTGCGGCGTTATTTCGCGCCCACCCGTTAGGTCGGCCGCGATGCAAATCGAGCGTTATCGAAAGGAAACGCGCTCGGGACGCTCGGACTCCGCAGGCGGCCAACCCGCACTCGGAAAACTACCGCTATAAAAAAATATTTCTACCAGAAATTCTTTACAGGTGTGCGCCTTCGTTACCTGACCTCGCCGCTCTACTTAATCTTTCGGAACCTGATCCAAGAATCGAAACTAAGATACCCCGTTAAAGAGTACATCGTAATTGTGTAACATTCTTCTTGTAAATTTCGCTCGGACACGGTGAACTATTTATATACCGTATTCTCAATCACGACTGACGGCATACGTGACAGATTCGGCACGCAAGTGCAGTAAATTCCTTCGACCATTTTGCAAAACTGTAACGCGATCCGTTAGGATTATACAGTCAATTAGGAATTCGTAATAAGTGTACGCTTCGCTATTCTTTGCTACTAAGACATCTGATTAAAAATCCTATCGCAGCTGCGTCAATTAAAAGTGTACGAATGTCGTGAATATTTACGAGAGCGTACCTGAACTACTCTACAGGATTTTATGTACACCTTGGATTACATATTTCACCTTGAAACGCATTGTCGAGTAATGTAAAATCGACAGTGACCACTTTTAAACGTGTTATTAATTTTGATCCCTGGTGCAAATCTCGCCAAGACTTTTCCTGCCATCGCGGCCCGGGAGTCGGACGGAGCGGGTCGCGTTTCGCCGGGCCGCTTTCGGCGCGAGGAGAAAGCACGCGGCCCCGCTTTCCATCTCGGAGACCGCCGCTTTTCCCTCCCTCCCGCGACCGCGAAGAGACCTCCCGCGGTCCGGGTCGCGCCCGCCTCTCGGAGGCCTCGCGGTCGGCCTTGAGAGCCCGCGCTCGCCCGGCGGGGCCGGCCGGTGCGCCCGGAAATCGGGCGCGAGCTCACCTGCACGCAACGGGACCGTTACGTCCTCCCCCCCCCCTCTCTCTCCGCGCCGGGGGAGAGAGAGAGAGAGAAAGAGAGAGAGAGACCGACTCTCGCGCCTCTCGCTCTCTCCCGGACGAGGGCCCCCGGCCCGAGCGCGACTCCTCTCCCTCGCTCTCGCGTCCCTCTCCACTCGCCCTCTCTCTCTCTCGCCCTCTTCCCGATGCGAGGACCCCCCTCGCGCATTGGCGTAACCAGAACTCCGGCGAGGCGAGGCGAGGATTTTCTCCAGTCTAACCTCCTCGAGTGGACGGCATTTTTTGCCGGTTACCCCCTTTATTTATAATACGGTATAAATATCGATACCGCGGTGGAGTATATATATATATAATAGCGAGGAGAACCGAGAGACCGCATCCGCGCGGCAGTCGGTTTCTTTCATCCTATCTCGAGTCACCTCGCATTTGCGTTTTACTTTTTATTCATCGACCTCCTTTTCTCGGGGGCGCGCGATTACGCCCCTGGCCCCTCCCTTGCCCCTCGGCGCGCGGCGAATCGTCGAGCCCTTCGCGCGCTAAGAGGGCAAAGGTACGGCGAGCTGTGCGTTGAATTAATTCGCGCTTCGCTGGAGGCCGCCCGTTGGCGTCTCCTCGCTCTTTCTCTCTCTCTCTCTCTCTCTCTCTCTCCTTTCCCGTTCCCTTTCCCTCTCTTTCTCTCCCGCGCCCCCCGCCGCCCTGCCCTGTCTTATCCACGCACACCCCGGCGGCGTCGGTGTCGGCGTCGGCGTCGGCGTCGCCGTCTACGAGTCTCTCGAGTCACGCGGTCCTCTCGGCGGCGGCGCGTATCGAACCGGGACACCGCGATGCCGAGATGACTCCGAGTCGCCTCCGAGTCTCCCCCGAGGGGTCCCTAGCCCCCCGGGGAAGGGGGAACCGGCTGCCGGACCCCGACTCGGACCGGCCTTAAGGCGCCGGGCCCCGGAAAGGTTCTGTTATCGGCGCCCCCTCCCGGGCCCCGGTGGCCTGCTCAGGAATGTCTAGGATTAACTCGTGCGGTCCATTATCGACGCCGGACCCCTCTCGGTACCGCCGCGAATTCCGAAACGCGTTCCGCGACTCGTTTCCTCCCCAATGCGTCCTGGAAACGTCGGAGGACGTATCTTTGGGCATTGCGCCACTTCCCCCCGGAGAAAATTCAATTTACATCCGGCCCGTTTATGTATCTGGCGTATACGTAACCTGGGTGACAGTTTTCCTGCTCTTATTTCTGAGGAAACGGAGGAGGAATTGGATGGGCTTTGCGTTTTCGAAGGCGGTGCTTTTGGGACACTTGAGAAAGGGAGAAGGTGTTCGTGCCGGTCCATGTTAATTAGTAATCTGTATTAAATGGGAAAGTAAATAATATAGATCCTACGCGAATTTTGTACAAGGGGAATGCCCAAGAAATAACACCTCGGAAGTTATTTCGTCCATTGCCGCGCAAGAGATCGGTCTAAATCCCGCACGGTGAAACGCGTCGATGCCGGACAGGTATGGAGGATGGGAATAAAAAATAGGCGCGTCCCCGAAATTCCACCGGGCACGGGAGTGCTTCCCGTAAATCTCGAGGACCGCCTCGCATTGACCGCGATTTCACCGCGCGTCCGCGATCGCCGACCCTATCGTAGTCCATCTCCGCGAGAAACACGTTTCCCCGGGGCGGTATCGCCGGCGATCTCCGGGTCGCGGCCGAAAATCCGAGGCGGGGCCGCGGCCGACGCAACAGTCCCCCGAGGAGACCGTTTACCGGCGAGGTCTCGTTTCTCGCCGTTGCCGGGCTCTCGGGGTTTTTTGTCACGCGGTTCCTTCCGCCGTCGCGGATCCGCGCGGCGGCCCCGGGCCGTGACAAATGGCGCACCGGTGCGGGCCGCTCTTTGTCCGGGCAGTCGCGGCCCGACCTCCGGGCAGGCCGGTCGGCGGCGTCGGGACGCCGAGGCCCGGCCGAAAAGTAGCCGAAGAAGAGAGGGACCGGCCTCCCTTCGGGCGGAAACGTTCTCGCCTCCCCGGCGGGCGGCGAGGGGGGCGAGAAATCGTAGGATCGATAAATACGGCCGCCGCGTGGGCGGCTCTTTCCGACCAGTCCCGGACGAGTTCTCTCTCGGCGGCCTACGCGGCGCACACGGCGTGTACGGGGAATACGGCATAGCTGCATATACGCGGCGTACCCGGCGCGTCCAGGGAGCAAACGTTCGGGACCGCTCCACTCGAAGCGGCGCGCCACGGATGAATGGCCGGGGCTAAGCCTCTATTATTAGCAGATGGAAGATTATATCGATTTTTTTTTTCTTCTCCCCGTCCCGCTCGGCCCCTCTTCCGCCCTCGGGCCGGCCGCCCTAGCCGGGGGCGGCAACCCCGCAGTTTATGCCCCGATAAACGCATTCCCGCGCCAATTACTTGGCGGGGGCGTTTTTCGGATTAATTGATTTTCCCCGCGGCCGAGGACCGCCATCTGGGAATAGACCGGGAGACGATCCGACGTTATGTGGGACAATTGATCGGGGCCATCGACTGGCGGCGGCCATCTTTAAAACGGCCGAGCGGACCGACTTCGCGCGACGACCGAAAAGTGAAGCGATCGGCGTAACGAGTCGTCACTAATGCGCACACGGTTTAGAGGGTGTGGTCGGAATAGGTGGTTAAACTCCGGGAGCGGGTTCTACTCCCGTGCGGGACGGACAAAGGCCGCTAAAAACTGCGTTCGAAAATTCTTCTCGGGTAAATATGCGCGAGATGTGAATATCTTTTTTTTATTTCGGACCCGCAGTTGTAAGAAGGTTTTGGTAATGACATCGCGGGAGATGGTATCCTCCTGGAATCAGAAATACCTCCTATCGACCTCGCGAAGATAATTCAAGCTGTTCAAATATGACCGGAATATTTTTAATCCTGTCGCATGGAGCGACGATATAGTTCTTTTCCTTCTTCTCTTGTGTCGACTGTATTCGCAATTAGTAATGCGCGTTATTCGATTCAATTCTACCCTGAGAAAAGAGTTTATATCCTGGGTGGGAGAAATTTCGGAATCTGGGTCGAGATTTTTTCCATTTTCGAGATGACCAAAACGTGCTCTTTAAATGTAGTTGAATATTGAAATGGCACCTACCTAGCGGCAGGGGTAATAGGCTTATTCAGGAAAGACCATGGCATTATGTATGCTGGGAATTACCTTAACATTATGTATTAAAAAAGAGACCCGCTTCTTTGGAGGCTATCTGTAAATCACAGCATTTAACGCAAAGTGTCTACGAAATCGTTGCGCGGCGGCGATACATTTTACCCTTTATAGTTGGTGGTTGAACAATTTTTTTTTTCCCGGGCTTTGAAAATATTTCCTGCGCGGTGGTCGAGCTTTTCGACGAGGGACCGTTTTTCCACTCCCTCGCCGTAGCTCGTAATTCGAAAAAAGCCCGACTCGCCGCTGGAGTGAAAACGTTTCATTTATTTCCCTTAGCTGCGCATCCCCGGTCTCGAGCTTGCGCTCTCGCCGCAATTAGCTGAATAAATAATAGACGATTTGCGAGGGGAGCTGACTTTTCTCCCCGGTGCTCTCTTCCCTGGACTAAGCAGGGAGAGGCCGAGAGGGCCAGGGAAAATAAGAGCAGGATCGCTATTGAAATATCCCTGAATCTGGAGCCGAAGGAAAGCCGAAAGTACTCTCTAAAGAACGAGTCTGATATGTGGGAATGATAATTCTCCATATCGATCGTATCGTTTGGTCTCTCTAGCTAAAATGAAATACCTGCTACGTCTTTCGCCTATCGATTCCTATTTTTCTCAAATAATCAACAGAGTTAGATCGAACGTACGTCACACGTGTCGACTTTCGTTTCGGATGCATTTCCACCCCCTGTTCAGAAGGAATATGTATGTTAGGAAAATTCGAACACGGTTTAAAAAATATTTGTAAATTTTGCGAAATTAAAATATACAAAGTTGGGTTAAAATTACAAACTTGATATGATTATTCAAATTATTGCGCGACGTTTGTAAACCTACGAACAAGTTTCGAATTTTATGTCACTCTGTCGGAAATGTTTTAAATTATTTTGTACAATACAAAAAACGTGTGTGTCGAATACATTTACGCGTGTAATATACATTTGGAATATCGCGTCTCAGTAAAATTTCCAATACATGTCCCACGGGTTTGGAACAGTTCTTTTGAAAATGAAAACAAGAATCGTTATTATAATACGTCGCACGCAAAAATAAAGGATAACAGGCAAATACGAAAAATGATTGAAGAAGAGGTCTGTCATCTCGAATAAATTAGTTATAATTTTCTGAGCTGACGAGTTAAAAGAAAGGTAGAAGCATTTCTAACGACAGGAGAAATCTGCCATATTAACGGCATCGACACAAATTGCAATTTCAAACGTTTCCCGGCCAAAATACAGGACTGGCTCTAATTTAATGCAATGACTTTTTACCAGAAATAAACCTCAGAGCGGAACATTCAAACTTTAGATATTCTAGCTAATACATCTTCTGTGCATTTCGAAGATTAATTTTCGTTTACTTAAGATAATTGACGGGTTTAAAATGAACACAGTGCTCGGGTCACCGAACCACGTGCATCGAGCCAAAAGAAAGTGGGTCGAAAAATGTCAAAGGAGAGAAAATAGGGTAGCTATTTTAATATTTCAGTATCAAACGGCTAAGGAGAAATAAGGGTAGCGCGAAACTGGCAGGAACCGAGGTCGGGCAAGGAATCCGGGGCTGTCGATACCGATCGAGCCGGCTGCCTCCCGGAAGCAAAGGTAGACCTTCGGGACGTCGGGAGAATGTTTTCCCGGGACCTTCCAGCTACTAGGGTCGAACCTCCGAACCGAGTTCGCGCGGAGTCCCTGAAACGGTTTCCTGCCCCGATCGTCCCGGGGGAGAGGCATCTGCGAGTTCGGTCGGGGAAATTTTCCCTTCGCCAACCTCCCCCGTTCCCGAAACCATCCGGGGAGAGGCGGAAGAGTAAAAAACGGACAACGGACCCAAAAGTTCGTTGGTGACCTCCTGCTCCTCGTCCAGGGCGCGCAAATCAAGATCCCCGTGCATACATTTCGCGCTGGACCGCAGCATCCCTCGCTGGACCAGAAGCGCCCCAACTGGCCGAGCGATATTCTCGCCCTACGGGGCGACCCCGTCGCCAGGATGAAATCTCCGGAGAGGGTGTTTCTCGTTAAAAGTTGCGAAATCGTAACTCCTCGGCGCGGGACGTACCGGTACGTCTCGAGAATGGATCGCGAATCCGGGAAGAACGTCGTTAGAGTGCCAGCCCGTGAAATTCTTTCGTCCCGTGTTTTAGCTTAATCCATTTAAAAGGCAATTATAATAAGCCGGGAGCCCGAAGTTCGCTCGGACGAAGTAAAGTTTAATTGATTTTGTCGAGTTCGGTTGATTCAACTCGCTGGATTTACCGAATGTTTTCCTCGGCGAAATTACGTCGTTGCGTCCCTGCCGCGAAAAGCGTAGAAAATCGGATCTCGAAAATACTCTCCTCAGAGCCCTGGACGTTACGTTCACCCTGAAACGTCGAACGCGGGTCTCGAGACTGCTGGGTACCCCCGAAAATCTCGAAACCGAGTCGAAAAGCGTAGAAAATCGGATCTCGAAAATACTTTCTTCAGAGCCGTGGACGTTACGTTCACCCTGAAACGTCGAAAGCGAGTGTCGAGACTGCTGTGTACCCCCGAAAATCTCGAAACCGAGTCGAAAAGCATAGAAAATCGGATCTCGAAAATACTTTCTTCAGAGCCGTCGACGTTACGTTCACCCTGAAACGTCGAACGCGAGTCTCGAGACTTCTGGGTACCCCCCGAAAATCTGGAAACCGAGTCGAAAAGCGTAGAAGATCGGATCTTGCAAATAATTCTCAAAGCCCTGGACGTTACGTTCACCCTGAAACGTCGAACGCGAGTCTCGAGACTGCTGGGTACCCCCGAAAATCCCGAAACCGAGTCGAAGTTCGAGAGCGAGATTTCACTTGACTTGGAATAATTACCCGGAACTTCTCCGAAGAATATTGAGCCGTAGGATCCGACATTGTCGAGGTCTCGGCTCTCTCGTCGGATTAAACGGGCGGACCAATCGCAAGTCGAGTGGTCGATACGGAAGGAAGGAACTGAAAGCGGATCCTCCAGGGGCTAAGTCCCGGGACTCGAGTCCCGTGGTGTGTCGAGATCAAAAGATGGCTCCAGGGAAAAAGTTCTCCCCCCTGCAGGCGAGTCCAGGATTCCGGTTCGAATACCCTGCCTCGCCTAATCGCGCGCACTCCTGAGGGACGCTCCTCCGGAGGATTATCCCGTCCAAAGCGTAATCACCTATCGAAACCGGGCCCATGGCGCCGCTCGTCGAGTCACCCCGTCCCGTCCTCGCGAATTACCATAATCCCCCTTTCCGGTTAATTGAAAAAACGCGTCTGAAAATTTTCCCCCGTTTCGCCGAAATCTAACGGCCACTTGGAGGGACGGCGGCAAACGATTCCGCGTGTCCGGACAAAGGTCTTGCCGCGGCGTAGAGGCATAATTACAAGTTTTTCTGGATTTTCGTCATAATTAGGGGCCGGGGTGTTAACGGGAACGTTAAGTCGCGGCGGTTCTCTCCAGGTCCCGCCGCCAGAATTACGCACGCACGGTGGAAGGTAGGAATCGGAAGGGTAAAAGCACGTATAAAAATTTCCCCCCGCGTTCCATGCCGCCGCCGTTATAAACGTTGCAATCGTAACGTCGTAACCGCAGCCATTCGGCGCGGTACTTTCCGTTTGAATTCGACTGTACACTTGAAAGTTCAGGAGCAGTAATCATAACTTCGCAGACTCGCTGTCCCTGTATTTACGCGCCATTGGCATTACAATTGGCACAATTGCGGGACCGGCAGCGATTAATTTCTTTCCGCGCGGTGGCTCCACTCGATACTCTTCCTAGCGCGTTAAAAGTTCGGGGCGAAAAACCGTACGGGTTTAATTCCGAACCGCCTCGGCAGGTGGCTTCCGGGGCGGGGTTCTTCCTGGGATACGCGGAGGTCGAAAAATCGCTCGGGTCGAAAGAGGGGCGCGGCGCTGTCCCGCCGCGGCGGGACGTGGAAGCAGCCGGGACGGGGCTCGAGCCGAATAATCCCGCGGGTGGTTGGAGTCACGCAAAGTACCCGCGGGACACGGTCGCGCTTAAGCGCGCTAATTAATATAAGGGCGGCCGGGCAGCCAATCAAATTAACGGGAACGCCTCGCGGCGCCGGCGGCGTCCCGACGCGACGCCCGGCGATAACGGGTCCGTGGATCCGTCCGCCCTCCGCTGCGTTTCCGCCCCGGACGAGGGGCGAAAGGGACGGGGAAAGGGGGGAAGCGCGCGAGCGGGGAAGAAGCCGAGAGCGCACCTCGGGCGCTTCGGCGAGCGTGGCGAATCGCGTGTCCAATTAAGTTCCAGCGCCTGCCGGTCGCCGCTTCCACGGTGGTTACCGATCCTCGTAAAGAACTCGCTCCTCCACCCGCGCCCCCCGCGACTCCCGGGACTCCCCGGGACTCCCCCGGGAGGAAGCGCGAACCGCGCGTGCGCCTCCGTTAACCGGTGCCGGTTAATAACGCGCCGGTCGAAACCGCCGGGAACCGACTCTTCCGCGGCCCTTGCTCGGGTAAACTGCCCAACGAGCTAAAAATCGTACAAAAGGTGCCGCTCCGATCCCGCCTCGAATTTCCGCCTTCTGGATCCGGTTCCGCGCGTCGGCCAAAAGGGGGACCGCGCTTTGGATAGGTCAGCGGACCGATCGATGGCGATAAGACCGTTACTCCGCGGAGATAACGGGGAGGACGTTAACGCCGTAATATATCGCACCCACTCGACGCGCTTTAACCCCTCGACGCCTTATATTTGTCTTTTGACAACCGCCGAGGGACTGCGAGGTAAGACCTTCACCTCGCGTAACCCTAACCGAACGCGCAACTGGAAGAACCGGCCGATCATATTGCGGAAAATTTATTTCCTATTTTAACGATTCGATCGGCCAGTTCTTCCCGTTATGCTTGCAAATATGGATACGCGAGGTCCCTCTGCAGGCTTTAACGATCGGTCGATCGACAGTCGTGCGCCGGTATTCCCGCAACCCGATAAGGGCGGTCCATTTCCTTATCGTATCACCTCTTTCTCCGGCATCGGAAGGGTAATTGGAACCTTCCTTGTTGAAAATTCCGGTGCCCGGAAATCCAGGGCATGGAAGGATTTTTGGGAGATCGGGCGACGGCGGAACGACCGGAGATCGTTATTATTTCTGGGCGCATGCGCGGTCGCTGATCAGCGACGGCTAATAACGGCCGGTAGTCGCGCGTCCCGCGGGCGGTCGCGCCCGGTCGCGCCCGGTCGCGCCGGTGATTCCGGCGCCGAAACGTCCCGTAATTACATCTTCATTAAAACGATGGTGGGTGCGGGCAGGCACGAATGCGGGAACGGGAAACGGGGAGCCAGGGGCGGGGGCCGGAGGTACCTATACGTACCTATATCATGGTTAGCCATCGTACGTTACGGGGCGGGTAAATACCCGGACGGTCGGCGGCGCGGGCGCGAGAGAGACGGCGAGCCCCGGGCTCGGGGCGAGAAGGAGAGAGGCAGCGCCCGCGGAAGGGGCGGCCGGGAGGGGGGCGGGCGACGGAAAGAGGGATCGATGCGTCGCGCCGCGGGCCGATGTCTGACGCTCGCACTTTCGAACCCAAAGCCCCCGGCGGAACCGATTCTCCGGGCCGAGCGATCCCATTTTTCGGCGCTTCCGACGCCGAGCCGAGATGCGCGGAGCTCGACGCGCCTCGACGATCCCTGCGATCCCTCCCTCTCCCCCGGGCATCGACTCCGAGATAACGAGCGTTGATTAGGCACCTCCTCGATCCCCGGTTCTCCTCGGGAGATACCTTCGAGAAATACATCCTGGCTTTCCTGTGGATTTACCGAGTACCCTGGAAAAGTGGAGCGAAGTCCCGGAGGACCGGGTTCAATTTGGGCGGTGGCCTTGCCGGGGCATTCGGGCGGCCCGCTGGGTACCGAGGCATGGACTGACCGGTTGTTAACCTTTCCATCGCTAGGGGGTACTTACGGGCTTACGTGCGCCCGACTTCTTAGCGACGGAGGGATTTGCGAAATTCGAGCTAACCTTATTATGCATAAGGAAGAATAATTACGTGAATAATGCCATTTGAAGGGGCTTTGTTGCCGACTTCTCGTAGGGCCCCCTGTCCGACTGCCCGGAAGAGGCCGGACCCTTGACCAGGTGACGCTCGGTTCACGGTCCGAGGGACACCGGGGGCGGGGGAGGGCGTTTTTCCCCGCACCGGGTGCTTTGCACGCATTTTCATTCCAGGGCCCACCGACCTGCCCGGGCTTCCCGAAGGATGTGGAGGCAGGTAAACCATTCCGGGAACGGGGAGTCCCGAGTCCCGGGTCCCTTTTTGGGCCCGGACTTGGGATCCGGACACGGGACCCTGGGATTATCGGCACGGTCGTTCTTCGGCTTGTGGCCCTCCTGCGATACCGTTCCTCGAATTGTCACCTGAAAAAACACCGCCTCGTGACTCGAAAGTGGAGTCATTCTTTGGATTTAAAGCTGCAAGACGAACGTACTTTGTGGTTTACATTTTATCGCTTTAATGCCAGATCAATTTCTAAATTGGGCTCATCCAGACGCCTCTCTTTTCGATCAATATGGACGACGAAGTACAATCTACGTACGCGTTTTGTTATTCCCCGTAAACCGTCAACGAAGTTTCTCAATTCTGTTAAATTTGCGTATACACGGTCGGGCTGAAGTTGCAAATTTTATGCGTTATCTAAGGTGATACGAAAGTGCGATATGTACGTAACAATACGTCAAAATATTTATAAAACTTTTCTGCAAACTGGGTGCACCGAATTATCGGAAACATTAACATGTAATTATAGCGGCTCAAAGGAAGAACGCGCTGCTCGTGAAATTTTATTTTTCGAGCAAAAATATCTTTTCTTGGTTCTTGTCCAATATAAATGCAAAATTTTGTTCGGAAGATGAAATTTCACGAGCAGCGCGTTCTACCTTAGAGCCTCCGTAATCACGTGTTGAAGTTTCAGATTATTTAATGCACCCGGTTTGGAGAAAAGTTTTGTAAATATGTTGACTTTTTGTTACGTACATATCACAGTTTCGTATCACCGTAAATCGGGACGAGGTGTTTGCAAACGTGTCTATGAACGAGATGCAAAGTTCGTGACATTTTGTCGGAAATGGTGTTAAATAGCTTGTAAAATTAAACGGCGTAAGTGTTAAATTTACGAGTGTACTTTAAATTCAATAAACCGTCCAATACACGTTTCAAGAAATTATTGCAGTTCTTTTTAGCAGTGTACAAAAGAAGGTACAGGTGGAAACGTTCCTTGTGCTTGCCTTTGACATCACCGTTGCAACCGTAATTATTTTACCATCGCGACTATAACGGTAACTTCTTGATTGCAGTAGGTACGTTGTACTCCTCTTTACACCTTTAACCGTTATATGTACAATAATGGCAGGGAAGAATTTAAATCGCGAAAGTACAAGTGAAAATGACCTTGCCATTTGAGGCTATTATCATTAACAGTAGGACAATTGTAATTCTTTCTAGGTGACTTCGATAGTACATTCAAGTCTTTTAAATCCTGAATTTTTTACGGACCGCTGTTTCTAATTTACGTGCGCTTATCGCTGGTCCCAGCAATGTTTAATTTCTCTCAGTACAGTTTCCAAAAAATATGTGAAGCTATCGTTTCGCCGGGTGACATTTACACGTTTTACTATTACTTCGGCATTAAATCATTTGAGACTTTGATACATGACCATCTTAAGGGGGATAAGCGGATAACTTAAAAATATATAAAAAAAATTACGTTCTACTGAAGTGATGAAAAAAATAAATGAATGTTTCCGTTTCTTATATCATGTATAAAATAAAACCTCTATTATAAGAGGTATATATACCTGAGGTCCCTGATTGTCTGACTGACTGTCTAACTGTCTGACTGTCTGACTAACTCACTGTCTGACTACCTGAGTGACTGACTCATCAGTGTCTAGACTAAACCGCTAAGCCTAGAAACAGGAAATTTGGGAGGCACTTCCTGTTCGTAACGTAGGTGTTCGCCAAGAAGAGATTTTTCGAAATTCAACCCCAAGGAGGGTGAAAAGAGGTAAAATGCCTTTTAACATATTTCTTGTTATCTCGAAAGTCCGATGAGATATCGGCTTGGTTTTTATTTAAAAAGAGTACACATACAAATGCCTAGGAACCAATGACCATATTTTGCCCTAACCAATTCCTTAGGGGGTGAAACGGAATAAAAAATAAAGATTATAAACCTGGAATTCTACTTGTACATATCGCGAGCGAAGCCGCAACGAGGACGCTTGGATGATACACCTTAAAATCATAACGAAACCTTGAATTTCCGTCGAACGACAATTTTTCTCGCAGCAAAGGATATTCTTAGTTCCGACATGCTCTCGTCATCGTTTCGGACAGTTACCGGCATTAAATGGAAGAATAGCGAGAGCCTCGGACGACGCGGGTTCACTTAGGCGGCCACTTAAAACGGGAAGAGGCGAAACGCGGGAAAGCGACCGCCGGCGCTGGACGCCGCGACGGCGACGAGGTTAAGACGCGAGCCGGAGGCGCGATAAGCCTGGACGGAGGACGTTAATAGCGTCCGTCCACCCGGGCCACTTGTTGTTCCCTCGTCCGGGGATTTTAAAGGGGTTGGCGCTCGCCGACGAGAGGGAGGGCCGTCGGTCCGGGCCGGAGGAAAAACGCATTCCTCGGGGCGGAAAACCTCTTACTTCCAGGCACAATGGCGGGGGACGGTTCCCCGGTCGCGGCTCCTCGAGCTTACGTACTTCCGTGCTTCCGTACTTCCGTGCTCCGGAGCCCCGGGGCGAGTTCGCGGCGAGACCGCGAACGTGGTTTTCCCCGGCATTTCTCGCCGGCGCTGAAAATCCGGAGAACTCGGAAAACCCGGAAAACCGAGGGAAAACGGACGAACGATTGCATCACCGGGGACGTCTTTCCCCCGACGCTATTTCGACGTCTCCCGTCACTCTTTGCGTCTCCGGGCCGCCCGTCTTCGCCCGCGTCGATCGGACGACCGAGCCCCTTTCCCGGCTCGACCCATGGCGGGGTTATCGATCGGTTATCAATCGCCGACCACTCCGACCCGTCCGGGCGGTTATACGGGTCTTCCGGTCCTCCCTGGGCGCCGTCCCTCCTGGACTTTCGGGCGGAGTCGGTCACTCGAGCGAACTTCCTCAAAGAGGACCCGGACTTCTTCGGCCACCTTCCGGAAATTACCAACGTTTCCTAGGGTCCCGAGGATACGAATCTCCGGTCCACCGGCCCTGGGCACTTCGGTAACGAGGAGATTCCTCTTCGGGACGGGAGGTTCGTTCGGATGGTACGGCGTACTTTTTCCGCCGCCATCGGGCGCTCTTTTCGTTCGCCAGCCGGCGCGCCTTGGAGAAATTGCGACGGAAAAG
Source organism: Orussus abietinus (assembly GCF_000612105.2). Classification (NCBI taxonomy): domain Eukaryota; kingdom Metazoa; phylum Arthropoda; class Insecta; order Hymenoptera; family Orussidae; genus Orussus; species Orussus abietinus. The sequence goes on from NW_019394252.1 coordinate 18,946, forward strand.
TCTACCCGCCTCGGACATCGAGATTCGGTACCCTCCATCGGATTCTCGGCAGGAAGCGACGAAATGAATTAACCGGGCCGAGGAGAGACCCCGTGGAACGACGGTCGGCAACGGGCAGCGGTATCCGCTGCGGTGATCCGTGAACCGTCCCATTTGCGGCGACGCTCGAGGGTAGACCGCGGCGGTTCCAGGTTAGGTTAGGAGTGAATCGCGGTATCGCGGTCCGAAGAAGGGTGAACTTCGATAAGGCCGTAACCCCCGGACACGGAAGCTGCGGTCGTCGCCGATCGATTCTCGACTTTAGGCGGTCCCGCTTCCGGAAGTCGCCACTTCCGAGTCGCGATTCCGGCTAATTGGCGGCCGAGCAGCAATTCCTACCCTCGAGTAATTCCGGTCGTCGGCCCTCCGGGGTGGCGGGGGGGTCCCGGGAGTCGCTTCCGCGTTATTTTTGCCGTTTAATCCCCGAGTCCGCCCTCCGGGGAGTTAAATCACCCCGTCCGGGACGGGCTCCCGACTTCGATTCCTTTCGGCCCTCCCCGGCGAGGATCCGTCCCTTCGACGTCGAGACTGCCGTTGTTCTTGTAACGCGGCCCGTTAAATCCATCCGCTTACGGAAAGCAATTACATCCTCGCCCCGGCCTCCAGGAAGTCTTCCTGGCATCCGGGCAGCCCGAGAGGCGGGACGACTCCTCCCCGCTCTCGTGAAAAGTCCTGCAATTTACGAGGCGCGATTCCTTCGCCCGTGCCCGTTCGAGTGCGGACGGCGACTCGAGCACCCTTCGAATCGGAGATCGCGCATCCCCGTCGAGGTGTGAAAATTCATTTACCCCACGACCTCGTGGGCGATCGAAGATCCGGGCCTCGTCTTTATTCCGGGACGGATCGCGAAGGGTCTCCCTTCCAGGATCGGCGGGCAAGTGGCCCTCGACCAGGGCGGAAAAATCTGCGGAGACATCTCGGGATTCCGTTAGAATTAACGGAGCGACTCGAGGCGAGAAGAAATATCTCCGGCGAGAGGCGAGCGACGGGAAGAAATCGAGAGGACGAGAGAGGGGAGACGGAGACGACCGCGAGGCGGAGAGAGAGAGCGCGAGAGCCGCGGAGGGCGAGGGGAACGGAGAGAGACGGAGAGAGACGGAGAGAGGGAGGGAGCGGGAGAGAAAGAAGGACCACGGACGACCGGCAAGGCTGCCGTAATGAAATCAAGGGTGTAATGGCCCCGTCAGAGCGCAAACCCCGGGTCGCTCGTGTCGCTCCTCGGCCTCCCGCCCCGCCCCCGCGCTCTTGCAGCTTTGACGCACCGTAAAACCATTACACTTTAAGGCCGAGAGAGCGCCAAAGCCCGAGCCCACGGTCACACGTCACTCCGGCTTCCTAAAGAGGGTATTCCTGGATGGCTGCCTGCTCGACCCGTCCCCCCGACCCCCCGCCCCGAATAAGGGACGCAGCCGTTGGACGTTCCGACGCCGAGACGTCGGATCGAAGTTCCCGAATTATCCGACGCTCCGCGTCGCCGTCCGCCGGCGTTTCCGCGATCCTCTCGCCCGGCGATTTCGAAACCGCCTCAACCGGGTCGGGTCGAATCGAGACCCCGTTTCCTCGGTCGTTGCGTAACCGTGGAATAATAATAATAACAATAACATATTTTATTAAAAAAAAAAAAACGCGCAAGCACCGCGCACTAAATTCGACGGAAAAATCCCTCGCGGACGTAGCGGGCAGAGTTAGCGCTTCGAGTCCGATAACCGTCGATTATCGAGAACGCATCGTTGGACCTGGGAGAAAAGAGGAAAAGCACCCGTCGCGTTCTTCCGAGGTCGCTAATTCAGCGGGCGGACGCGGCGCGCCGCTCGTCGGCCAGATATCGGCCCCGCCCGTTGATTACGGGACCCGCTTCCGGGAGCCCCGTCCCCCGGGAGGAGGGCTCTCGTTCCCTGCGGTCTCGGCGCATCCGTCGTATCCGGCGTATCCGGCGTATCGGGTCCCCTCTCCCCTCGGGGTTCTCGCCCCGGGAGTTTTACACCCCGTGGATTTCATGCTGGCTCTCATCCAGTGGCGGGTTACGATTTCGTTCCGCCTTCCCGTCTCGACCCCTCGCCCCCCGCGACCCCGCCGCTTTCCTCTGCCTCCCTCCACTTCCCTTCGCCACCCTCCGCCACCCTCCGCGGTACGAAGAAGTTTTACCCGCCACGAGCTCGTGCCGGCTCGCATCCAGAGACGGGATCTCCCGCCGCCCTCTTCAGCGTCTCGTACCCCAATATCGCGGGCATTTCGCCCCCCGGCCGTCCCGTTCCCCGGCCCGTCGGCGCCGTCGCCGTCTCGCTCGATCTCGCCGCCCCCCCACCCCACCGGCCGCGCTCCCACTCCGGCCCTCGCCCTCTCCCTCTCCGCTCCCACTCCGCTCCCTCTCCGGCGCACCTTCGCTCTCGCTCGCTCGCACAAGTGGTTCCAGCCTCGGGTCCGACAGCGGTGTCGTATTTCTCGTAATAGGCCACCGTCTACGCTCCGCGGCGGATTCCGGTGCCGCCTTCTCTCTATCCTCGCCTCCCCTGGCCCGTTCCCACCGGCCTTTTTTCGACCCCGCCGATGCCACCGGAATTTCGGGCCCAATTAGAAAAATCTCACCCCGCGGGCCGAGCTTTTCCTTCCGGGGTCCGAGCCTCGCGGCGCCCTGGCCCCGTCGTCGGGGAAATCGACGGCGACTCGTCGATGTTAATGGCTCTCGCAACAGGTTGAACGTCCCGGCGTAGAAGGCCGCATCTCGAGAGCCGGAGATCGACGCGAGCCGTCTCTCCTCCGCCTCGGTTTTTGCCCCCCGAGGGGGGCAGAGATCTCCCGAGGGGACGTCCGCGTTCGGTAACGAAGGGGGACTTAAAAAATTAACGGGCAAAAAATCCACGCCGATAATCTCGTCCCGCGTCAAGGCTCGAGAGACTCGGATCGAGGGAAGAGCGATTCGCGAGGAGAGTCGACGAGGAGGCGGACCGACGAAGGTAGAAAGAAATGGCGCGAAAGTCCCTCGATTTTGAATTCGGCTCGCCCCGTGATCGTTTTGGGATCTCCGAGGGTTTAAAAGTAAAAAAAGGCACGGTCGATGCCAGGGAGTCGCGAAATCTCCGACTCGGTCGACGGTTCCAGGGAGTCCCTCGGGATCCACGGGTCGACGTGGCCCGGAGTGGCCATCGGAGACCGGGAATTCCCGGTCCTTGGTCCCCCGGCCTCCCCCGGAAACGGAACCGGAACCGGAAGACGGCGAGGCGATCCCGATCGATGCGCCTTCCGATTCCTTCCCGGATGCCTTCTCCCGCGGGAGAAGCTCGAGCCGGTTCTCCGATAATTTCGGCTCAGCCTTTTATTCCGGGGATTGGATTGGTCGGACGTGGAATGGCGAACGCCACGCCACGGGCTGGGTCGGGACGGGACGACGGGTCGGGGCAAGGGGAGGGCCCGCTACAAAGGGGAGCCGAACGGCGAATCGAGAGGGTCGCCGCTCCCCGGGATCCGAATCCTCCGGGGAATCTCGCCGTATTTCCCGACGCGAGGAAATCCTGTTAACTTATTAATAAATGGCCCCTCCGCCTCCCGAGGGGGCGGGAACCGCGCCCCGGGACGGCGTCGCGGCGCAGGATTAATACGCGGCCGTCTGGACCGAGCGTCGCCGAGCGCGCCTCCACGGCCGGCGGTCTAATTCGGAATTACCGACAGCTGCGAGCGTCATCCTGCGCCCGCCGAGGCAGCGCCCCCGCCGTCGTTTCCTTCGTTATATATACGGCGGGCGCCGCCGCGATGCGCCGATGACAAATTTAAATATAAATGCCTCGCCCGGCCCGTCTCGAGGCGGCCTCGCTCCGCCCGCGGACGCGCGACGTCCGATCCCCGGATTGATAATCCGATCGCCCGGACGTCTCCCCTCGGGTCGACGCTCGGGATCCCCGGCGATCCCGAATCGATCATCGGCCGTCCCCGCGCGGCGGGAACTCGGCCGCGAAGGGGGCTCCCGGAGAAAGGAGAAATATGCATTTCTTCCGGGAACTCCATTTTTTTTTCTTCCTCTCCCTCCAGGACGAGAGGCGTCTTTGAATGGTCCGCCTTCGATCATCCCGGCCTCGGAGGAACGTGCTTCTTCTGGCTCTTCTTGCCTCCCGGCCCCCTCGTCCTTCCGCTTCTGCATCGGCCTCCTTTTCCCACCGGCGAGAAATAAAGCTCCACGAAGGGTCCCCTCTCCGCCGGTCGTCCGTCTCCCTTCGCCGTCCCCTCTCTCTCTCTCTCTCTCTCTCTTTCTCGACCCTCTCGAGACGTAATCTCTCTCGGCTCGCGATTTCGCGCCGCCGGCTCGCGGGAACGCGAGCGCCGTTTACGCAAGCCGCGCCGGCAAAGACGTCGCGAGGCCGCCGCGAGGACGTCGCGGCGTCGCCCGCTCGACCCGCGCCGGCTAATTATTAGCGCTGATTAAAGCGAAACCCCGAAGCCGCGGCTCGCGGGAGCGCGAGGCGTCTTTTCCGTCTCCCGCCTCTCGAGCCTCTCCCTCCTCTCGCGTCTCTCTCGCTCCAAAGACTCCCTCTCTCTCTCCGTCTCTCTCTTCCGCTTCCCCCGCCGACCCTGCCCGCTCGCCCGCTCGGTTGGAAAAACCCCGGCTCCGTTTTCTCCGGCCGGGAATTTCCAGGTAACTCCTGCTAATTTTCCGCCGCTCGGGGGACGATCGAGCGATATCGGTTTAATCGTTCCTCTCGGCCTGTCGCGAGCCGAGTGCATTAAATTTCGAGGTGGGATCCGCGTCGGGAAGAGTTAGCGAGGCGGAACGACCCCGGGGTGGAATATATCGGCTCGACGTCGCGCAAGTTTCGGGCGAATCCGCTCGCGGCCTAGGCGTCGACGTCCCGAAGGATCGATCGACCGGGCCGCGCGAATCCAGGAACGTTTTCGCCAATTAGCGAAACCCAGGAGTGCCGCGATTCACGGCTGCTTTCGTCCAAGTTTCCGCAATTAAGCGGAGCGTCCTATCGGCTGAACTCGCCGACGAGCCGGCCCCGGCGTCGAGACGCCGAGAGAGACGGCGAGACCGCCGGAGACGCGACGAGGCGAGGACGTCCTCGTGACGATCCCCGCGGTATCGGAATTTTCGAAGGACGAAGCGCGGGGAAAGAGATCCTTTTCTCCGGCTTTTTTGTGCCATCGGGGACGCGGAAGTCGAAGAAGCTCGAGATCCTGCGGTGATCTAATTTTAAAAAGGCCTCGTTATCGCGTTATCAATTTGTCTCCATATTGGCAACGCGTTTCTACATCTCGTACTTTTAGTCAATTCTTCCGTCGTACGTATACAGAGAGAATTTGTCCGCGATGCTTAGAAATATACAGCATACGATAATAAATAATAAAAAAAATTATGATCATTTTATGCCCCGGCCGTGCCAAAAATGCGGCCACGATAAGGGCAGGGGAACGGCTCGCGACGTTGAAACCGATCGATCGATCGGCACGCGTAGAACGTTGCGGCTCGATTTCCCCGATTCGGAGAGGTCGGAGATTTCCTCCGGCAGGTGATCGGGATTACAATTCCGTTCGGGAAACCCGCGGCGCGGTATCGCAAAGATTGCTCGGGGGCCTTTATTTCTCCTCGGCTGCGAGATAATCCGAGATACGAATCTTTGATATTGACCAGCCGTTGCCCCCGGCGAAACACGGATAGGACGCGGCCGCGAGTCTGCGACAGCCCGGTCGAGAGGAGTCTCGCGAAACGAGCTTCGGCACCCCCGGAAGCGCGCCTTGAAGTCCTTCCGGACGACTGCTCGGCTTTCGCGCGGGCCCGGAGCTCGGGGAAGCTCGGCGGAGCTCGGCGGATGCGTCGCGGCTTAAAGCTCGCGAAAGCCCCGGGTGCAAAAAGCGACGCGGGCGATAAGAGGGAGGATCGATCGTCGGCGTTACAATCGTAACGCGGCTCGTAGGCAAACGGGGCGGGCGGGGGTGGCGGGAGGCGACGGGCGGGGTCGGGGCGCCCGGTACATATGTACGTCGGATACATGGGGCGGTGCATCGGAGCCACTAATTACTACAAGCGCCCACTCGTTAATGCGCGTACGGCGCCTGTTCGTGGAAATCTTTAAGCGCGCCGCGGCCGGGTAAAAAGGCTCGGGGCGCGTTTCATTTTCCGCCCAGTTTTCCGGGCCCCGGGCGCCCCGCTTCCTTCCGACGGCTCGGCGCGTCCCTTTCGCGCCGCCGCGAAGACTGCGGGACTAGCGGGGGCGGCCAAAGCGGCCAAAGCGGACCGATAAACTTTAAAGCGGCTGGTTCCGCGGGATTTCCCGCCCCCGCCCCGCCGGGCTCCCTCTCGCAGCCAATGGCGGCCCTCTTTCCGTTCCGCCGATCCCCCTTTCTCTCGCTCGTATCCGCGGCGCGCGCTGTCTCGCGACTGCCAGCTCATTAGCGAGTGATTAATTAAAAATTCGTTTGTTTCCCCGTCGGCCCCCTGGGCCCGGGGTGCTCTTGCCGGGGCGCGGCCGGGCGGAAAACCCGGTGACGCGGCCGACCGCGTCCACCGCGGAAAGCCGGCCGCGGGAGGGCGAGAGGCGCACCCTCGGCCGCCATCCGCGATTCGCTTCCCTAATTTTCCCCTTTTTGAGCCCTACCGAGGCTCGAGGGCCGCCTCGAGTGTCGGTCTCGTAACGTCTGGGTGCCCATCCCTGGCCGGTCGGGACACTTCCGAGGTCGGCGAGCCCCACCTGTATCCCCTGGGGCCTTAAGTACAGGTATTACGCGTGCACGCAAATGTCTGGCCGGCGGCTGGCGAAACCGCGGAAAGGAGAGGGACCGACCCATTGGGCCTGTGCCTGCGCGACGGAGACAGCCGCCGCGAGGAACGGCCGGTCAAAGGATACTCCTTCCGCTGGACATACGGTGGACGCACGGAACGACGGCCGACGCGACCGTTCCCCTCTGATCGTCGTATCGGAATACCCTTGCCGGGTTGGAATAATTATCCTAAATAAACTACCGATCCGGGCCTTCTACTTTCGCCTGCAATTACGTCTAATCGGTGGGAATAACGCGATGATTTGAGCCGCCGTTTCGGATATGGACGTGCCCACTCCGTTTACTCTCGTTTATTTGTGACGCGAAATGCATCTATCTCGACATTCGGGATCTTTGCTTTTTTCGATGCCTGCTGGCTGGGCGAATAAAAAAATTCAATTTATCTTTTGTACGTTTCAAATGATCCGTGCTTTTACGTCAATTACGCGTGGTTTTACATTCGGGGATTGACCTCCAGTCTTTAACCGTTGCTTTATTTTCAGCTCGTTAATTGTGATGGAAAATTCAGTTTTCGCGATTTCATTTGTTAAATTTCTACGTATACGCAGTTACGGACAAAATGTATCGTACAGATGGAATTGAAACGTTTAAAAATATGAGCAGGCGGAACTCCCCGGGCGAGGAGGATCGGACACGATTTGTTTTATCTAACAAAGGGTACTGTTCATTTTACCCTTGCTTTTTCTCTTGTAATTGTTTTTAACCTTTTCTTTTATCATTTTCTTTTATTGCTCTGTTTTTCGGGTGAAATGATGTTCCGCTCTACTGGAATATAACTGGCTGATCGAAAAAAATTCTCGAAGCAAGTTCTTCGTGACCAAATTCCAGTCCATTTTGTCATTTACAAATAATGTAGTACAGCTCTTTGGAAACGATACGATGGAATATTAATCCCAATGAGCATCGTTCATCATAAAACAAGTAATGTTAGGATTTTAAGCTTCAATAAATACGAAGTATTCTTCATCTTTGCATCGCGTACCCATATAGTACTGCCCAATAACGTAATTCGTTGCGTAACTTCTTGCGGGAAAAAAATGCCCGATTCATAATTTAATAATTCAATGTATTCGCGTTGGATTTTTTAATCCACGGCAGTGATTCCTTTTGTGAGAATTCACCGGGGAAAATTAATCAATTCCGTGCGTTCGCTAAATATCTACTACATATTGTGATTGTGATACATGTACATATACATATATATATCATATCATATCATGATATATATCAATATACATACATATATGTGATTCTACTACATATTGTGATATCACGTAAAGCCCATCCATTTTGACGCCGACGCTTTCCCTCCTTCGAAGCGAGACGGTGGCCCGCAAAGTCGAAATCGTCACGGTAGATAACGAAACCAAAACGGATTCCTCTTCGGAGGTTCGATCGTATCGGATTTCTTTCGACTTCCTCTCGTAGGCCGCATCGGACGTCCAGGGGGCGCGATAACGATTCGCCGTATCTCCGGACGATGGGGCGTTAAATTCGAGCCGGAGGTGGGGTGATCGGAGCATTTAACGGAATCACTCGTCAGGGTCGGGCACCCGGAGAGAGGACGGCGATAACGGCGGAGCCGATTCGAGGGCCCGACGACGACTCGGGCCCTGGAATCGGGCTCGAGTGGGATCTTGGTTACCGCAAATTCCGTCCCCGCGACCCCCTCCAGCCGGGTTCTCCGATGATCGATCCCAGAAACCGGAGGCGTTGGGCGTGCATAAGGGTCGACGGTAGCGCCGGCGTCGGGGCGGTGGCGGGGAGGCGGAAAGGCGGAACGAACGACGCCGGGCGTCCCTAATGAGTGCGGATCCGACTTGGCCGCGACCGCGGCGGCCGCGTACGCGATCATTATAATCGATAACCTGGCCCCCGAAGCCCTTGCCCCTGCCCCACCTCCGCCTAAGCGGGTAGCTCCACCGAACCTTCCCACCTTCCGGCCTCGTGGCCTCGCGACCTCTCTCTCTCTCTCCCTCCGCGTCGGCCACCCTCCCGCCCCCTCGAATCCGCTCCCTCCCCGCCGCGCTCGGTGGCCGACGCTAAGCGCGGAAAGGCGGCACACGTGGGTCCTCTCTTCCGCCCTTATTCCGCACCCCGGGCGCTGCGTCCGCCCCCCGCGAGCGGCCCTCGCGCCGCGCCGGGAGGTTATGGTTATCGCCTCTTTACAAGCTCGTAAGCAGCCCGCAAGCTCGCCTCTCGCCGAACCACTTTGCGGGCTTCTCGCTACATGCGTCGGCAACGCATCGATCCGGCCCCGGCCGCCCCGCCGCCCGGCGACGCTGCACCGAGGATGGCGACGACGACCCTCGCGGTGACGACCGTCGCCGGGAATCGAACCCCCGGAGGGGGAGCGGGAAACGGGTCACCGGGGGCTCCCGGGTCACGGGCTCTCCGAGGTCCGGGACCGTTCTCCCGGAATGGGAAGCCCGTTTGCGAGCTTCTTCTCCGGGGATGCCGGCGCAGCTGGGCGCGGAATTCGCGCCGAGAGGCCCCGCCGGATGTCCCCCGACTTCTCCCCGGGGATGGAATCGCGCGTTTCCTCGTCAGTTATCGAAGGCCCCGCGGCGCGTCCTCGTTCGACCGATGAATCGAATTAAAAGCAATCTACGGACGCGGAGCGACGCGACTCGAGGCTGCTTCGATCACTTCGAGATGACGCAAAGTGTGACGTTGCGAGCGCGGTTCCGGATCGGTTGGCTCGAAAATTACCGATTTAAATGCCCGGAACGAGGACGCGGCGTCGAGAGGCGCCTCCCGGAGGGGGACAGGAATCCACGATGTACCTCTTCCGCCCCACATCGCGAGATCGTTCCGGGCCGCCCGACGCTCGCGTGAAATGCCTCCCAAGAGCCGCGAGATATCTGCCGGCGGAGATTCGTCAGCCAGCCGAATGCGCTCGCGGTGGAATCGTTTTCTGCCACGAGAATCGTACGACTCGCCGGTCAAATCTACCTCGGATCGACGCTCCCGAGAACTCCCTATCGACTATCGATTAGTTCATGTCGAGAAAACCTATCTACTGGCGCCTAGCTTTCGTGACTCGGGATCTTCGACCGAATACTTCGGTGAATTCTCAAGGTTCATCTTGTTCGTTTCTGAAATTTTCAACGCGGAGGGTCGCTGACTCGTTGTCTTTGTCCCCGTCGTATGTAAAGATACGTTTTTAGGATAAAAATAAAAATAAAACGGTTCTTCAATTGTTGTCGACGTGACATTTTGTTTAGTTTGTGTTCCAGGTCGGCCACGTTTGCGAAGATGTTTTTTAAACGTACAGCAGAGAGGACCGAGGTCAATTGTAATCATTTTTACGCTTTTGATCGTATAATCGGCTGTAGCGGGTTTTCACGATTGAAACTGGTTTACGTTTTATCGCTCTGAAAGTTTATGAAAGATCGGCAAATTTATTTTCCATCCTGAATGTCTTTATTACAATTGCTCCTGGTACAGGGTGCGGGTAATACTTGTCGGGACAAATGTAACGCTACTTATTGACACTAGAACTACCAAGACGGGTCAAAATGACTTGTTTCAAATGGCTCATCCTCCACAAAAGAAATCTGCCGGTCGTTCTAGGATTAATTTGAAAAATTGAATGAATATTCAAAAATAAGAAGTATAATTTAATAAATACGTAAAAATACCACAGATTATGATTATTTGGCATTCGGGCGAAAATAAATATAAAATTTGGCAGACTTATAACCAATATGTAGATTATACGGTAAACGTCAATTTCATGTCATTTTTCATTCTGTTTATACATTTCTTACGTATACAGGGCATATTCTCCTGTTCAAAAGATATGCCGGAAATATTTTTTATCGAGTGTTTTGCGGCAATGTTAATGACTGGAGTCAACCTGTTACAAGTGTACCTAATGTATTTTGTAAAACGACTGATATAATTACAGCTATTTAGAATTATTTTAAGTTTAAATGCATTAAATACGCAACGATTCACTTCATATGTTATGACGTGCCACTAGTAAATCAGTTTTAATTCCCTCTAATTTGGTACAAACCAAAAATATTAAACTCATGAAAATATTACTCACCTATGCCGTTTCACGAAAAATATCGATAACAACGGGAGGCTTGGTCTAACAGACATGGAATTATTGTGCGATATTCATAGCGTTAACGGAAAGCTTCCACTGTCCCGACAAGTTAAACATATAAAATTTATAACGTTTGTTACAATTGCCCCGTGTTACGTTTCACCTTCTGCCGCCCCTGTTCAAATTTACTGTTCGTACGAAATTTTTTTAATTAAATTTGTCAACCAACCATGGCGGTGTGATAAAACCCAACAACGTAGGTGTGATAAAGAGGTTTTGGCGTTATGTTTGCAATATACAATTATTAGTATAACATATTGTGACTTATTTGGCTCAGGGCACGGAATGCTCCAAAATTCTTAAATGTACTTATAGAAACCCAGCGGCCGAACTCCGGGCCGAGAACCTAGCTCCGATATGAAAAATGAAAACTTGATAGCAATTCATCGCTATATTTATCCGAAAAATCGGTCAAAGATAACTGCAATTTTCACAATCCACAAACCATCCCCTTCCGATATCAGGATTTCCCGTACTCCCTTGCGCCAAATTAAAAAAATACCAACGAACTCACCGCGTCGACAAACTTGCATAATTAACGCTCTTTTAACATACTTACGTTAAAAATATAAATGGACGGCGTACGCGAATCAGACATTTTTCTGACATTCTCTACCTGATAAGAGGTTTCGTGTACCATCGCCCGGTATTTGATCGCATGCCCGGGACCCGTGGCCTCGTAGAGGTATCCACTCGCGTGTCTACACGCCTACGCGTGTATATCCTATGCACCTATGCGCCCATGCGAGCTGCCCTCTCGGCTTGCGCCGTTCTTTGATCGCGCCGACTTTGACGCGCGTGCGCGCTTTGCGCTTTGCGCTCCGCGCGGCGCACCCTGACCGACCCTAATGGATCCTCTCCCTTCGGCCGGCAGGAGATCCCAGTCGCGCGACCCGAATTAAATTTAATGGGGCCGAATTAGCGCCGGTGAACGGGGCCGCGATAAACGCACAGGTAGGCGGAACAATCGAATCGGGCGGGCAGAATGCCTCGCGCCCTCCACGCGCGTGTGCGTGCTCTGCGTATACCGAATTATCTCCCTTGCACGGATGCACGCCCGCGAGTATACGTCGGTACCGGTCCACGCGGACGGAGGCGGCGACGAAGGAGAGCGCGCATCTAGGATTCGGTTCCACGAGCGTCCGGGCGCAACGCAGCGCTTTACGCTCGTGGTACCGGTGTCGTAAGCGCACCGAAAAGAGTAATCAGCCGGTAGAACCGAAACCCGGCTATTACCGTTGGAGTGCTGGCGCAAGGTCTGGCTCCGAGGAGCGAAAAGATTGCTTCTTTTTTTTTCTCTCTCTCCCAGAGCTGGGTGTTTAGCCAGCCAAGTAGAACGTTCGGCTGCCGACCTCGATTTTTGCGACGGTTTTGACTCCGGGGATTTAAAGCGTCTCCAGGTCGTATACCTGACATCTTTGACGGTTCTTCTCAAACCTTTGACCCGGGGAGCGAAAATGGATAGCGAAATGAGTTTGCTACACGGGATAGACGATATCACTGGTCTAGGCGCGAATGTAGTGGTACTTTACAGCGTGGAGTTAGGGACTCGAAAATCGTTACGCTCCTGATCATAAATATCGCGAGGCATGCGGTAATAGGATTCATAGAAAAACTGACGACTTGACCCCCTGGTGACTCCCAGGACGCGAGGTTTATCAATTGTGGGATTTCTTTCGGCGTCCTCATATCCCTATTCACCGGCAACTCTAACCTGATATTTTCGACTGCACTCTTTTTTGCCACTTTTGCTTCCTTGGCAATTTTGAATCATGGACTCTTTGCTCCCGCGGTAGGATCTGCCGAACAAATTGGGCATTTTCCAACGATCAATTTACGCATCGTTCCGTATCTCTTCTTTCGTCGTACAAAGGTAGGTTTCGATCTCAAACACCAATCGGCTCCAGGCGAATCTACTCCCACTAAGGACTTAAGTTTGACAATCCTTCTCCCAAAAGACAAAGAAGCAAGACGTTTCAATTTGGCTATCGATGCGACGGCAGCGTTTGGTCTGTGTATCGTTAAACGTTAACGCTATCCTCTTTGTTTATCCGCTTTACCTCGTTCGCGCGTTCTTTCGACATTATCCAAGTAAATCGAGGAGTGCGGTTACCGTCCGTTACCGTACAAGAAAAAGTAGCAAGACGTTTCAATTTGGATATCGACGCGTATCGTTAAACGTTATTTATCCGCTTTACCTCGTTCGCGCGTTCTTTCGGCATTACCCAAGTAAATCGAGGAGTGCGGTTACCGTCCGTTACCGTACAAGAAAAAGTAGCAAGACGTTTCAATTTGGATATCGACGCGTATCGTTAAACGTTAACGACATCCTGTTTGTTTATCCGCTTTACCTCGTTCGCGCGTTCTTTCGACATTACCCAAGTAAATCGAGGAGTCCGGTTACCGTCCGACATCCGCAGTAGGTACGGCATAGAAGGAGATGCCGTTGCAAAGTCACGAAATCATTGAATAACGCGTTGAAATCATCGCAATTTAATCTTTTCTCTTCAAACGTGCTGCGGGTAACCTGGGCACATGTGCCTTGCACGCCATGCCTGGCGTTCGCCGTCCGTGAGAGCACTTCCACGCGTACGCCTGTAACGGGATAGCCAAGTCATCCGGAGCGCACCGGTGGGGAGACGCGCGAAAGCCGAGCCACCCCGGGGTCCGGGGTGGCCGTGGGGGGCTCCCAGGGTGGCCCTTGGGGCGACCCTCGGGGTGGCCCTCGCGTCCCCCAGGGGGCGCGTTTCCTCCCGCGCCGCCGTCGGCGGGGGAATATACGGCCGAGGGATGAGACGTCGAGGGTTGCGGGATACGGCAAACGCTGCCGGGGTAGGAGTCGAGGACTTCGCTCCCCCGGGTTTTACAGCTGTCGCGCACCCGACACCTTCCCCCCGAGCGGGTGCGAGCACGCGAGTGCGTAGCGCGGGTGCGCGCGTGCGCGTGTGCACGCTCGCCCGCCCGCCGAATTTATAAATAAACTGCCGTCCTTGCCGTCCACTTCTTGCCCGGTCGGCAGTCCCCGTTTTCCCCGCGCGGCCGCTCCGCCTCTACCAAAATCCCTTTCAACGCATTCGAGGAATTCTTCGATGAATTTTTCGGCGCTTCCATGAATTCTAAGCCCGGAGGGGAGATGAAATCCGCATTAAAAGTACGCCCTTATTGGGAGGGACTAAACGACCATTTAAACGCGAGCCCGAGAGGACGGCGAGGGCGGCGGGGATGATATGGAATGGCCGGATAAAAAATGCAGCGCCGGTTAGCCGTGGCGGGAGTAAAAGAGCAAAAGTCGAGGCGGGGAAGTCGAAAACGGGAGAATTCCGGAAAATTCGGGAGCACGCACCGGCCGGCTCGGGCGCATCAAAAGGTCCCGGATTGAGAGGAGAATCCTCAGGAACGCGTCGGAGTATCGATTCGGCGGGGCGGGCGAGCCGGGCCGGGAGCGAACACCGGAACTTCCGGTAGACGGTTCCGCGGCGGATCCCGTTGCGGCCCGAAAGAGGCGGCCGCGGGCCATATCGGGCCTCCGCCGAGTCCGGATCGCGGCCGGGGCGCTGCCGGGCCTTTCGGAATTCGAAGGACCGCGCGTCCGGGACCAACCGGCGGCTCCACGGAAGTACAAGTTTAGCCGGATGAATAATGCATGGTGTCCTGTTTAAAATACATGAGGCTCCGTCACTTACTTTAGGCACGCGGGGTATAGGAGCGCGTTTAATAATAAGCACGGTTTAATAAGTTCGGCCACACCGGCCGACCGCGGGCTCGAGGAAGCGGCTCGCTTCCGGCTTGCACGCGCCCGAGGAACTTTTCCCGAATCTCTCGGCGAGCGCAAATCCGGAGTCGAGATTCGACCCTCGACGCCCCGGTTTTGGAACGCGCTCCGTTTCCCCCGTTCCTCGGATTCCTCCCTTATTTCTGAGTTTCGCTGGAGGGACGGACGAGACTCGTTCGTCAGCCTGTTATCTCTTATCGAAGAGGCGAGACTCCGGTCGCTCCTTTCGCGAAGCCGTCGCCTCGACTCCACCGTGCGATCGGCGCCTCGGATACTTTCCCTTTTCGCGACGTTCTCCCGGAGAGGATTCCCGACCGGCTCGAGCCAAGACTCGACCGAGGAGGGAGAGCCGGGGAACGGAAGGGGAGGGACCGCGCCGAGGTTTCGGCCGTCGGCCCCTTTGCGGACGGGGTCATCTCGGGCGCGGGAGTGGCCCCCTCCGGGGCGATATCCAGCGGAATCTATCGCGGCGATCGGGTCGCTCGGGGGCGGCGGGGCAGGTGGACGAGTCAATCCGGCTCCGCTCCGGTCTCGGGGTCGGGGTCGGACCGGGTCTCCGGGAGGGCTCCGGGGCCGTTACGGAAGCTGCCATACTTCCACGGGATTATCGGATCGGGCGGGGGCGGGCAGCGGGCGAAGCAGCTGAAAAGTCCCGGGACCCGCCGGGCCATTCGCCACCGCAGGTTTACGATCCCCGCCGGGAGAAAGGGAAAAGGGAACGAGGGAGAGAGAAAATAGCCGAGGGGGAGCGGCGCCGATTCGCGTCACAGTTTAGGCGGCGTTTCTCCTCCCGACGACGTCACGTTCCTCGCGGATCCGCGCGCAAAGAGGCGCCTTCCCGCTTCCGGCGAACCGCGCGCCGCCCGGCCGCTGCAAACCGCCTAAGTATACGTTTCACCTATGCACGCGAGCGGAAAGCGGAACTCCGGAACCGTTCCGGGCGGTTCCGGTCGGTCCCGGACGGCCTCTCGAGCTTCCACCCCGCCGCCGTCGCCCGCCCCCTTTGATCCCGCCCCGAAAATTGCTTTCCGCGAACGCTCGGAAAGCGACGGGAAATCCGAGGGATCGGCCGCGCGCGAATTATTTCGGAATTCCTGGACGCGGCCGGATCGATGCCTCCCCTCGGCGATAAGGGAGCGAACTAGGCCGGATCGGCCGCGGCCCGCTCGGGACGGGCCGAAAATACCGCCGTGAATCAAAATTAAAGTCGCCTTAGCGTGGATTTTCCCTCGAGCGCGACTTTCCCGCTCGTCCCCCGAGACCCCGTCGAGGGTTGAGGTCTGAGCGGGGCAATTAGTCATTCGCGGCGCGATGATAAAGCGCAAAGTTTCGCGCCGGCGCCCTCCCTTATTCGGTTGGCGGCCGAAAGGCGTCGGAGCGTCCTCGCCGCGCGTAGGCGGAGTTGACCCCCGGCTCCCACCCTTCCGGACATCCCTCGCTTCTTTCGTCGTCCGTTTCCCGCGAAGAGTTATCGCCCCCGTGGCGACGTGGATGCCTCCAATTTTCTATCGATGCCCCCAAAGGTCGCTCGCGGAGAGAAACGTCGAGCGGGGCTTAAAGGTTCTCCTCGGCCGCCCATTAAACGCGGGGGTTATTATTCCGACGATCGGGGCGAGAGTTGAAAAAAATGTCGACGGGGCCGCCGCGAGCGGGAATCAAATTCGTCGGGACCGCTGCTCCCGCTCGTCGCGTTGGCGCGAGAACGACCGACCGGGGGGAAAATCGGGAGAGGGAGGAAAAAGAGGAAAAAAAGGCGTTCCACCCCCGGTGCCCGTCGATCATTATCCCGTTACGAGTCGTCGCCGGGGCGGAGGGCTCGTCGAGACTCCCCTGCGGAAGAGCCGTCCAGGAGGCGCGAAACGCCGCCCGGACTTCGGGGCGGCGTTCGAACGGAAGCCCTCTCGGGGAGGGCACGCGAGGGGCGCAATTACACCCTCGGTAGGTTCCGCTCTTCATTAGCGGCGACGCCGGCGATATTATCGGGCCGTCACGGCTATCCGGTTAACCGACGATCGGGCGCAGCGAGCGCGAGCGGCGAACGGCGCCGCGACGCCTACCCTTAATTAAATCCCTTCCCCGGGCGCGAGAACGGGCGCCTCGGCGACGGGCGACGCCGATCCGATACGGGGCGGCTCGCGAGCTTAATTAAGTTGGGCGCGACGATAAAAATGGGGCGCGGCCGACCGGCCCGAAAACGCGGCCGAAGCGCCCCGGAAGCGCGATCGTATACGCGCTCGGGGGCGCCTGAAATACCACCGTAATCAGCAGGGTGGCGGCGGCGGCGCGTAAGGGTGAGTCGGGAGTTAAATACCGTGGAAGAGGGCGGCGGGGCGAAACCGAGTGTCATCCCGCTTCCCCCCTGCGTCTAGGCTACTCGGGGCCGGGCGGGATTTGCGAGACGTCGGGGCGAAAATACGCGCAATTGAACTTTTCAACCCCTCCGCGACCCCCTTTGCCGGGGAGACCGCGCGCGTTCCATTTGCCGCGGTCCTTCTTCGCCCGGCGTCCCGGCGGCCGCGCCGTCTCTCTCGCTCCGCCGGGGCCTTCGCTCTTTTGTCCCGGCACCCTTGTTCGCGCTGTCCCACTCTATTTGCCGCCCCCCGAGTCCCGTCGACCCGTCGACCCGTCGGCCCGTCGTCCCTCAAAGCCGGAGCCCCTTCTCGCCCCGGAATCGTTGGGATTTGCAGGACCGGGCAAATATGCACGCGATAAGGGAGGTTTTTCGCTATCGCGGCTCTTCCTCCGCTCCTCCATGGAATTTCCTCCTCTGACCCGCCGATGAGTCACCCCGCGCTCCGAAAAGCGCGGGAAAATCGATGGAAGAATCTACGTATTTTTCGCCTCACCCCCCGGCCCCGACACCCTTATTTTTTACTCGCGACCGTCTCCTCGTCGACCTCGCCGGTAAATCCCGTTTCCACGGGAGAACGTCGAGCACCCGAAAAATGGGTCTCGAAGTCTCGCGCCTTTGTCCCTCGGTGCCGGGCGTCGTCCTCGGAAAAACCTGGCCGACCCGGCGAGCTTCCCGGGACGGAATTCGCCGCGATAAACCACATTTCCGAAATCGTTAGGATTTCTCCCGGCAAACATGGCGGAGTTTTCCAACCGCCCCTCTCCCGCATCCCGGGGGGATCCATCTTCCGCCCGCCCTCTGTTCGGGGTGGCGGGACCGGGACTCGGAGCCCCGAACTCTCGGGACGCTTTACCTGTGCGAGAGGGAGTGGCTCGGATATTTCTCTCCGTTACGGATTACCCCGGGAGAAAAAAGCCAGCCCTGGCGTGGGCTTAATAATTCCCCTCTCGCCGTTCCGCGGATTGGCGATAACAATAATGATCGCATAATGATAATATAAGGAATAATAATAACAGCCGCGAAAAGGCGGCCTCGGGGGAGTATCGAGAGGTCGCCGCCGGCGGCGCGCGGGGGCGTCCCGGCGCCAGCGCGTTTCGCCCTTTAATAAGACATCTTGAAAAGTTCGAGGGCCACTCGCGGTATATCGGCCGAGTAATGAAAACCGGCGAGTGGCGAGAGTCTCGAGTCGAGGAACTTCACCGGGCACCCGGTAGATCGGCCCGTCCGAAACTCGAGGCGTCACCCACGTGGGAATACGCCCGACACCTGGTCGTTTCGTTCCCCCCGCGCCCCCGCGGGACCCGGACCTTCGACGCTTTTCCGCGCCCCGAGGAGTCAGGGCCTCGGCAGTCCGATGGAATAACTTTGCATCGCTCGTTTATCGACCCTACCCTCGTCCTTCGAAGGTATGGGTGTACACCCGGGAGAGGTATCGCCCCGGTATCGTGCGAGTAAATACGGGGAAAACGAGCTTTAGAAAAATTCGGCAAGGGTGCGGTATCCTTTTCCTCCGGGCGGTTCCGACCTCGGGGGATATCCGGAAGGCAGGACGAGCGAGGGACAGGACCCTCCGCGATAGGGCGGAAAAACTCGAGCGAAACGACACGGGGCGAGTTCCGGGCCGCTCGCCGCGGCGTCACGTAGAATTAACGCATATTAACTCGATCCCGCCGGGTCACGGTTGAGTTAAACGGTTTACCCAAAAATCGGTACCGCGGGATGGCGAGGGAGGCTCGCGGAGGGCGGCGGCGCGCCGCGCGGAAATGAATGAAATCAAACGAACCACCCCCGGGAGACAACGAGAGGGAGTGCGGCGGTAATTCGTCCGATTGAATTAAGGTGTTTTTTCATCCCGCGGCTTATCGGCCGCGTTATTTCGTCGGTTTTTCTCGTTATCGGGAGACGGTCGGCCGTCCAATCGCATTAGCCGGCACCCGCGCCCCCCCGGGAGGCCCGGGCACCCGAGGACGTCGCGCGTCGAGGGTAAATATTATTCGAATCGTCCGCGCGGTACATTAGGCCGCGTTCGCCAAGTGCGGCCACCCCGGTCCCTCTCGCTAATCCGTGGGGTTAGCGAAACATTGGCCGGCGTTATTGGCGGGGAATTTCCTCGCGAACGGCCTTTTGTCCGGTGCGGGCCGGGGGCGGCGGGGGCGGCGGCCGTAAACGGGCCGGTGTCCGTGTCAACTCGGACCGCTCGCGCGATTTCGCCCGGCGAATGCGAGATTTTTTCCCCGTGTTTTTCCCCGACTGCGGCTCGCCGGTCGGAGGGCCGCGGGGGCGGACCGGGGGATGGTTTCATCAACGTTCGGCACGAGCTCCCGGTAATTGGGGCCGTGCATTTGGGCGGTTAACCGTTCCCGAAAATACCGCGGACCGCCGCCGGAGGCTGGGAAAAACGGCGCAACCGAGGACGGGGAATCCCGGCCGCGAATCGAAAATCGCTCCCTCTCGGGACGGCCGCTTTGCGGAGAATCCCGAGGGATTCCGAGGCGGAATCCGGAGCCTCCGGGGACTCCTAACCTCACCCCGGATTCGGACCATCGGGTTATTTCTATCTGCGGCATCCATAAATGGACGCTCGCGAGGTTCGAATAGTTCCCCGACCGGTCTGCCGGCGTCTCTCTTCGGTATACCTCAAATTATTCAATTCCGGTATTTAGATTAGAAATTTAACGTCACCGGGTCGAGGCTGGCTCCGGCGACCTTTTTGCCAATTGAACTTATCCGGATACTTAGGCGTTTGCGTGGATCGTCGGTGAAGCGGTCGTAAGGAATAATTTGTGCAGCCTTGTGGCCGTAAATACGATATTTTGCAACAGAAATTTATTTCAAATTACCTCCCGTTATGTAAGCCGTTAACTTATGCATTTGTGTGCATTAGATGGTTAACGGGTTTCGCTGGGAAAATGGAGAAGATACCTCCCAAGATTGACATGTTTTATTATCTTCTTCGACCAGTTATATATTTTTATTTAAATATATATTTTAAATTGTAATTTCATTCGTTCGGTTACGAATGATAAGAATACGGCGTTGCTTTTTATTCATCGATAAAAGAAGATTCTTATCGGTGAAATTATCCTTATATGATGACGAGCGATTGTATACGTTTACTTATGTAAAGTATAAAACGTCGGAAATGAATATTGAAACATTAACGAAAACAAATAAAATACGTTAATACTGCCCCAAATATACGCATCTAGAGTATTATCTTTTAACAAAAACAGCTTATTAGTGATTAAAGTATTATAACAATGGTTCATGTTGGATAATTTTATCAGTTATTTTATATTTGTAATCCTCTGTTGATTATAGGCGTGAAAAAGTAGAAATCTATTATTTGTGTAACGGCATTAAATTCCTCTAAGACTGCGTGTAAGATTATGCTTTTTGAGAAATTTTCATTCGTATCCGCTAATGCCTTTTTTATTGAATTGGTATGAAGATGTTACACTTTCTGCGCACTTATTTGAAAAGATATAATTCGAGTTTTACATATTTTCACATTGACACTTATTTTATAGCTAGATGCGTAGATACGATTTTTCCTTCCGTTTGCGTGCAAACGTTAATGTTTATATTATTATCATCGTTTTCTGCACAATATGATATATGTCGTTTTTAATAAACTACGTTTCATGAGTAACGTTCTTCATACAAGTGAAACCAGCTTGCAATTATGTGATATTCTTGTACATAGGTATTTATAGAAACAAAGTGTTACAGTATGAAATACACTGCAACATTATTGCTACATAAACGTTACACCTAAGTATTTCAAATATAATTTTCTATTAGACAGGGTAGCGAGATTTTGCGCATTAATAATTCTAGAAATATGTTATAAGTTCGATTCCGTTAATAACAGATATTAATACTTTTTGCTGAATTTAGGTTATATGTGGATACTGTTATAGCATGATCATTATAGTGATAGATAAAACTATTATAATTAAATAACCTCGGTACTTGGAGTGCTATATAATGTACTGTAGATAGGTAGGAAGGGAGGCCTACTACTAATATTTTATTTCATGTTGTATATATCCAAGAAAAACACTATAAAGAAATTATACAACTAGGTACACTTTGGATGATACTTACATGTCATTGCATTTTAATTAAACTCGCGAGGAAATTTCAAGAAAGTATCCAAAACTATCGTAAAGTTTCGACAAGTAATCTACAAACTTCACTCTTACGGTCGCAGGAACTACGATCAACATTTAACAAAACATAGTTTCGCCGAATAAGTTCCCTAGATTCCAGTGGATCTACAATTAAGCCTCATTATTCATCTTTCCGTGATAACTACTTTAATTCATTACCCCGGGAACCTCAACGAGAATTCAATAAAATTGCGCCAAATGTTAAAGAACAACGGTGCACATTTCCGAAGAGGGTACATTACTTGTGATCACGTCCTTGTATCAACGTGCATATCTTTTCATAGATAAAATATAGACATATCAGATTCCGGAAGCGTTCAAATTTTCCGAATAACGGCTCCACTTCCGATAATCATTTCTCGATCGAAATAAATAATTCCATCCACCTTGTTGCCGAGTCCATTATACACGTATATTGTACGAGTCGATAAATCGGAGTAGAAAAATTGGCGAGGAATGGGCGTCCCGGGTACAGCCGCGGAAGCGTCTCCGCGAGCATACGGGAAACGACGGAAGTAATTTGCCGGCAATCAGGGATCGGTCGGGACCGGGTCCGGCTCGGCTCTGCGCAGCGGCAGAGGTCAAATCCGCCAGCCCTTTCTCACGAGGAAACCAGAACCGCGAGGGCGCAACCCTTCCGAGAGATCGGGATGATCCCGGCTCGCGTGTGCGGATCGCGCTTGACCGTTGTCCAGTTCTCAGCATCCCTACCGGGACGCGTGAGAATGGAGCCGGGAGCACCAGAGGAGAGAACTGGTCCGGAGGAGACGCGATCGCGGGATCCCGTCAGGGGCGGTGGGGCAGTCCGGCGGTCCGGCGATCCGACCTACAAGAGGAGGGAAACCCCGTTTTCGGTTTCAGTCCGCGAAAACACGACGCCTCGACGGCGACGTTCCCGCGAACTCGTGCCCGGCCGTCGTTAAAAGTTCTCCCGAGCGACCGAGACAGAGGGCGAGGCGACGGCGAGGGGTCGAGTAGTTTCGAGAACGCAGTTACCGGGCCCGAGAAGAAATAAGTGCCGCAGGGTCGCGTCCCGCCCTCGAGATGTAACTCTTGCGAGGGTGAAATTCGCCCGGTGAATCTCGAAGTGCGACCGGCCGGCGAGGACGAGGTCGACCTGGGGAGTGGACGGTATTTCGGGGCCGGGTCCTCGCGATCCGTTTCCTCGTCCAACCGGGTGCAATTTCATTTTCGCTCCCGCCGCGCCGTCGACGCGGCGCGGGTGGATCTTAAATTGGCGGCGGTTTTCATCTAGGCATTTTAATTCCCCGCCGGCGCTTCGTTAAGCTATTCCGAGAATTCGTTAACTCGCCATTCGCCCGCTAATTGATATTCTCTTTAATAAACGATTTCTCGCCGCAGGTGGAGCTCGCCGTTTGGAGGTCGAGGGCGGGTCCCGGTCGATCGGCGGTCTCCGTATCCTTCTCGATCCCACCCGGGACGCGCCGCCGCACGTAAGGCGAGCCTTTTTCCAGGGTTTCCGGCATCAATATTCGTATTTCGATTCGGCGGCGGCTGCCAATACCACTCCGCCATCGGTCCATATTTCATCTGGCGCAGACGTAAGCGGCTAGTTATGGGCGTTCGTTAAACGATTAAAGCTCGTTCCGGGTGGGAAATTATTAATTTGTCCGTTTTCCCGCGCGGTCACGGAGGGGGCGCGCTCGCGATTTTCCCGGAAAGTTCCGGCCCTCGGCCGCCTCGCGGTTGGGACCCCTCGCAAATCATATTTCACGTGTATATCGGCTTTAAGCACTCCGCCGCCTTAATCCTTTTGCTCTAAGCCAATTCGTTAGACGCGAATACATTTGCGAGTAATCTGCCGTAACACCGCTTTCAGGTTACAGGTGCAGCGATTAATTCGAACCCGAAGGGAGGCGCCGAGGAAGGGCGACGATCGCGCTCGTGGAAGTCATTTTGCCTGCCAGTTTAGGAGCCGCGGGGCGTCGGGATCGATACTGCGAGGATCGCCATTTTGTTGCGGAAATTTATTGACGTTAACGCGCCGGGTCCCCTTTTTAGTCCCAGGAACCGACAGGATAATCGCCTCCTGGCGGGGTCGGGGACGGCGACGCGCGACAAATTAAAAGCTTCTCCGCTCGGCCCAAAGTAGTCACGGAATCGTTTCCGTTCACCATTGACGCGCGTTTCCGTTTAGGATTCGTCCGCTCGAGGATTTCTGTCCCTTCCATTTTCGGGATGAAATTTGGGGAACCGAGTCGCTGACTATTTCGCTCGTGGGAAAATTTCCCGGGGCCAAGGGTTCCTCGGGTGTTTCCTGGTGACGCGGAATGGACGGCGGCCCTATCGACGCGCGGGACGGAGCAGGTTGCTGACCGCAAAGACTCGCGAGAAATTTCCAGCGTTTCGGGTTTTAGGTCGTCCTCGACGCGGTGGCCTCCCCGTCGGGGATGATACCCACCCGAGAAGACCGGCCGACGTGACCGTAAGCGGTGCATTAACGTTCGCGGGACGCGACCGGAAAGTTAAGAAGCTTTTAATCCGCCGAAGCGTCGGATCGTCCCGCCTCTAGCTCCAGGGTCGCCATCATTTTTTACAGGAACATCGGGGTGGAGAAGAGTCGGGGCAAGAAACGCGACCCTTGCCTCGAGCGATCGGAGCTTTTTCGGTGTTTGTGTGTTTCAGAAGGGCGGTCTCCGGCGGACGGAGCGATCCAAGATGTCCAGGACGGAAACGGGACGCGTCAAGGAGTCCCGGGGCGAGTGACGCGTCGCAAGCGTTCACAGGGCGCGACACTGGACAAAGTTCAAGCTTTCGGAAAGTCGAGAAGCTTTCAATTTGTCCAAGCGTCGGATAAATCCCGTCTCCGGGTTTCATTTTTTCCAGGAACATCGGAGAGCGGAAGAGTCGGGGCAAGAAACTCGTCGCTCGCCTCGCGCGAGCGATCGGAGCTTTTTCGGCGTTTGAGTGTTTCAGAAGGGCGGTCTCCGGCGGTCGGCGTGATCCAAGATTTCCAGGACGGAAACGGGACGCGTCAAGGAGTCCCGGGGCGAGTGACGCGTCGCCAGCGTTCAGAGGACGCGACCTGGGCAAAGTTTAAGCTTTCGGAAAGCCGAGAAGCTTTTAATTTGTCCAAGTGTCGGATAGTCCCGTCTCCGGGTTTCATTTTTTCCAGGAACATCGGAGAGCGGAAGAGTCGAGGCAAGAAACTCGACGTTCGCCTCGCGCGAGCGATCGGAGCTTTTGCGGCGTTTGAGTGTTTCAGAAGAGCGGTCTCCGGCGGACGGCGCGATCCAGGAACGTCGGGACGAGAAGGAGACACGCGGAGAAGTCCCGGGGCAGGCGACGCGCCGAGGGCGTCCGTGGGCGCGACCCGGACAAAGTTCAAGCTTACGGAGAGCCAAGAAGCTTTTAATCCGGCGGAGTGTTGGACGACGGCCAGGCACGACGGATCGCAGCTTTTTCCCTCCCGGCCGAGGGCCGCCTCGGAGAAGGCCAAGGGACGGTAAGGAAGGGCGACGCCCGATTGGTTCGAGCGTTATTAGCGGGGCTGCCGACGGCCCCGGGGGGTCGACTTCCCTCCGCCGGGGGAGCGGCGACCTCACCCCCGGCCGCCGACTATTTATCGAGCCCGCGACGATCTCCGTGGGGACGCGCCCGGGAGATCGGCCTCGGAGAATGGAATTAGTTACCGGCTTAAGGGGCGAGGGCGGAGGAAGAGGAGGGAGGGGGACGGAAGCTCGAGCGATCCGCCATCTTCGGCCGCTCCTGGAAAACCTCTCCTCGGCCACCGCCCGGTCGACCGATCGACCTCGAGCGCCTCTAATCGACGCAAATGAACGAGCGCGGCTTATCGGTCCGGCGGTCCGCGAATCTCCGGAGGAGCCGGAAGGGAGGACCCGGCAGGGTGGTCCGCTCCTAATGGTCTCGTCTCGAGTCCCGGGCCGACAACGGGCCGGCCCTAAACGGGACATTAGGATCCTCCGGCGCGTCCAGGTAGCCGCGGTCCCTAAGGACGAGGTTGCACGTGCTCGGTCGGCCTTTGTGCGCCGCCCGGGCGGCGCAAGGTGTCGGGGGACGCCGCAAGGTGCGCCTCGCGGCCGGCGGGCCGCATCCGGCACCGCGCCGAAAGCGCCGCCTTTGTGCGGGGGATAATCGAATTCGGCCAGGCGCGCAAAAAGCCGGCCGGGCCGCGGCGGCCGTCGGAAGGGGTCGCGCGTCGAGGCCGATATCCGCCGAGCGGAATCCCGATCCCCGTACCTGCCCGTCACTCGCAGGTAGCGTCGTTCCCGGCCGCGCGATAAACTCTCCTCCCCCCGGTCCCGTCTCCCGGCGAGGAGGGGCCGCGCCGGAGTCGGCCGAGCCCGCTCGAAAAATCGAAGCCGGCCGGCCGCCCGCTCGATCGCGTCGCGCCCGCGGCGGGCGGGGTCGCCGTCGGCTGTCCCGGACGCGGAGCGCGACGCTTTCCGGGGCCACCGCCGATCGGAATCGTTGCGGGGGGCGTTTTACGGGGCGAGCGGACGCGTCGGACCTCGGGGCGTCGGGGCGCGGGAGAGACCCGGCGGGAGGAAGGGCGCGGAAGCGAGAGCGCCGAGGGGACAATGGGAGCGACGAGGACGGACGAGGCGCGCACCGGTTCCCAATGGGCAGGGGCCCGGAACGGGGACGGAGCCCCTCGGCTTTAATAATTCCCGGACCCCCTTCGGAGCGCTCGACCCGGCGTCGCGACGTCCCCCGCGCCTCGTGCCCCTGGGCCGGGGACGCAGCCCGGGCGGCGGCGGCGCTCGGGATTTACGCGTAACGGGTGACGCGGGTTTCCGGCCGAAAGCGAAGCGCGGCCCTAGACTCGGAGGATCCGGCCACCTTTAAACTCGGCCCGGCCGGCGCGCCTCGTGATTTCGAGGGTCCCGCTCTCTCCGGAGGAGGTCGCGGCAGGGGGCGGATTCGACGCGGGATCGCGGGGTTATCGCGCCGCGTTCCCGAGACCGACCGGCCCGGATCGATTTCCAGCCGACCGGGCGCGCTTTACGAGTTCGCGCCTCCGTCGGCGCGGCCCCGCGGGGCGCCGCCGGGTTCGGGGAGCGACGCGGACCGGTTCCGAATTTCCCCGGCCGCTCCAAGGTGAACGTCGGAGCCGACCTCCTCGGCCTTTCGTAATCCGATCCGACTTCGCGGGTGGACCTTCGATCGGCCGTTCCTTCCGCGGATCGAGCCTCGGCCCGCTCGCGGGAAACGCTCGGTTTCGAAATCGGACGACCACGCGCGAGGTCGCCTTCGGGAAAAGCGCCGCACTTTCCGGAGAGCTCGGTCCTATTTTTGGCGCCTCCTCGAGCGACGGATCGATTCCCTCTCGATCTCCGCCGTCCGATCCGGAGACGGAGGATTCGGAGGCGTCGAGCGACGAGCGGCGCGGAAAAGACCCGATTCGCCGGCCACCCGGTAGATGGCCGGGTCCCGTCGGCGGAGAGAAAAGGAGAGAGAAGGAGAGAGAAGGAGCGAGAAGCGGAGAGAGAGAGAGGCCGTCGGGCTCCCTCTTTAGCCCCGATAGGCAGGCGGCCCCGCGAGGCGCTACCGCTCTCGGCGTGGGCGCCGCCGGAGAGGGAGTCTCGCGCCGGGTGCGCTCCCTCTCCGGGGAGTGGGAGCCGGACGGGCAGAGAGAGGGGGAACGCAGCCGTCGGCTCGGCGCTGCGGGTGCCGCGCCGGATGCGGCGGGTCCCGTCCCGTTTCGGTCCGTCCCGTCCCGGTATCGCCCGGCCGGCCGCTCGCCACCCGCTACCCGCAGCCCGTTTCGGCCCGCCGGCCGCCAGTGTCCCACCGCGCGCCGAACCGTTTGCCCTCGGAAGCGATCGGGCCGAGCCCCTCCCCGCCCCTCTCTCGCGCGCCGTCGTCGCCGCCGACGGGGACCCCCTCCAGCCCGCTCCCCTCCACGTGCGCGCGGCGGGCCCTCCCCGGCCGTCCGTGACTCGGCGCGGCACCGCCGCTGTCACCTGATCGCGAGCGGGACGCTTTTCGCGGCTGAGATACCGCTCTCGGCTCCCGGAGTCAAACGAGCGCCGCGCCGACGCGCTCCGGACGCGGAACGCCGCCCGACGCCGCCCGACGCCGAGGGACGGAGAGAGAAAGAGAGAGACGACCGACCGAGCAGTCGCCGCCGCCGCGGCGACGATCCGCCGAGTTTCGAGAGTGCCGTCGTTGACCGCGGGCCATCGGGCTTTTTCTCGCCTCGGCGCCTCCGCGCTCCCGCGCCCCGCGCCGCCCGCGCCGCGCCTCGCCCCGCCGCCCGAATCGGCCGGCTGCGCGCCCGAGCCCGCGCCGAGGGAAAGCTTCCTTCCGCCGAGCGCGCCGAGCCACTCGCGCGAGCGCCGCTCGCGCCACTCGGCCGGTACTCGCGCGCCGGATACGTCGCCGCCTGCCGCCGCGCTCGGCCCGGACGCGGAAAGTGCTCCTCCGCGACAGTGACTCCGCGTGCCCGCCTCGATCTCCGATCGATCCCGCTGCCGCAGGACCGACGACCCCAGGCGGATCGCGCGCCGATCGGCGCCGATCGCCATCGACCGAGGTGCGTATCCGCCGGCGACGCCCTCCGACGCCGTCGGCGCCTCTTCCGGTCCGTAGGACCTCTCCTAGGTGGTTAAGAGTCGAGTGGAACGTCCGGAGGTGCCGTTTCCGTATCCGGTCCCGATTTCGCCCCGATTCCGCCGATCGCGCGGCCGTCCCGGAGGCGCGACGCCCGACGTCCGTTCTAATAATAATTACCGCGCGGATTAGCGCGGCGAACTATCGGGGATAAGTGTTCCCATCGCGCATTCGCGAAGTGCCGGGATTTGCGAGCCATCTCGTTACGGCACGTATCGGGCGAATCGTGGCGGCATCGACGCAGGAACGCCCTTTTCTTCCGTTCGTTGTTTTTCATTCTCGCGCTATCACGGTTCTGGTGACAACGGAAACCGAGGAACCCACCGAGAGGCTCGTCCTCGCTCGTTCCGCAATCGGTTCGCGACGAATCGGTCTTCCGTACATTCCGGGAAGGCGAAAGAAGAAAAGGAGTTCGCCCGGGACGAAGTACGCTCCGGTTCGCTCGAAATCTATAATAGATCCCACGGGCGGACCCTCGGGGATCCGCAATCGGGAATAATGGCACGAGCGGATATCCCCACGAGAAACCGCGGAGGTTCGCCCGAGGAGCGTTCCGAGTTTCTGGGGGAAAAGAAAAAAAGGGAGAAAAGGAAGAGAAAAAAGGGGGCGATTTCGACTCGGAGAAGGATCGCGCTCCCGAGGGGCCTGAAATCGGAGGGTCGTCGGGGAGGGGACGGGTCCCGGCCATTAGTCGGGCCCGATCGGTCGGGGGACCTCTGGAAAAGGGCGGCGATCCCGCGGGCACCCGGAGGGCCGGGGCCGGGGCCGGGGCCGGTCGGGCCGAACCGAGCCGGGCCGAGCCGAGCCGGGCCGGGCCGGCGCGGGCCGGTCGCCACACCCGCCCGTTTGGGAATTCGACTTACCGCCACCGGGCGCGCTTAGCCCCCGCACTTTTTTTGCTCCCCGGGGATCGGGCCCCTCTTCCTCGAACCCTCCTCGGGTCCCGGACCACCAAGAGACGCGGCGGGCCCGGGGCCCGTTCTCGAAACCTCCGAGAGGACGGGCCGGCGAGGGGCCGCTTCCCACGCGGTTTCGGGTGCTTTACGTAATTACGTCGGGGGATTCGGCTCGCGCCCCCCCCGGCCCACCGGAAGGGGACATCGATCCGGGGGCGGAAGAGTCGCGACGAGCCGCGGGAAACATCGGCGGCCTCCGCCCTCTCGGGGTCCTCCACCCGCTAAATAAAATACGAGCCCCTCGCGGGGGCGGCCGTCTCGGTCCATCAGCGGGCGATTCCTCGTCTCGCTCGCGCGGCGGCTCTCCGTCTCCGTTCCCTCTCCCGGCGCGCCGAGCGGTCGTTTCATCTTTCCGCCGCGGACGAGGGGCGAGCGGGCGGAAGCCGGAGGGCGAGAAGAGAAGGCGGCGGCGACGCTTCTTTGGCGCTTCCTCGGCTTCCGTGACCCCCTCCCACGGGCGGTAACGCGAGGCGCGTCGCCGATTCGGAAGGTGCGAAACGCGGGGGAGGTTTCCCGATCGCGGTCCGCGCGCCGTCGGATCGAGGGGGACCGCTGCGGGGCAAAAAACGCGACGCCGGGGACGCGAGAATCCGCGTCCTCGCCTCGACGCCTCGCCGATCCTGGAAACGAATTCCCCGCGTTCCGCTCGGATGAGTCCCCGGGTAAAAAAGCATTGAGACGTCCCGGCATCTAACGATCCACTCCGCGCGCGGTAAACGTCCCGTTCCTCCCACGCGCGTGCACGGATTCACGGCCGGCCCCGAAAGTTTTACGGCGCGGCACGTGTGCCGCCTCGCGCCGCGCCCTTCTCCCGGCGTCGCCCTCGTCGCGGAGGCGCCCGGCCGGGTCGCGCGGATTCGATCGCGCATTGCGATCACGAGCCGGTCCCACGGCGGCGAGGGACGCCCGCGGCCTTTTGTCGTCGGCCCGAGGAGCGGCGTCGCCGTCGCCGCCGGCAGGAAGCACGTATCGCGACCCCGCGTCGGGCCGCCGGGTGCGCGCCGAGCGCGGCGCACCGCGCGCGTTACGCGCCATAATACGGTGGCCCGCGGTCCTACGTGACTCGCGTGCGTCCCGACGCCGTCCGTCGCCCGGGCGAGCCCGGCTACCGAAGGACCGGCCGCCTTCCTTTGTGCCGGCCTCTCGCGGCCGCGCGTCCCGCTTCTCGAATTTCCTCCGAGTCTCCTCGTCGCGTTCGGTTTCGCCGGACCCTCGAGGTCCGCCTCGGGAACCTTCGAGGCCGCCGGGACGCCGGAAAGGAAGCCTCGGGTCTCGAATTATCGAGAGCGCGCGCGTGGGCGTAATTACCCCTTTCCGGACGATGAACCCGCGTATGCGATTGGCGTAAACCATCGGCGTGGCCGATATACTCGCTTACGCGTCCGGCGAAAACAATCGACGCGGACGATGCGCTCGTCCGGGCGCTCGGTGAATTTTTAACTACCGCTCCGGGCACGCGCCGAAGTCACGAATGTCCCGGATGGGCGGCCGCGCCCGCGTCGCGAGTCGCCGCAGCGACCGATTTTGAACAATTGATCGGTACCTCGCGTGGCGCGCGACGCGCCGCAAGGCGATCCGGTCATTTCTATGACCACCGTTGCGGCGACCCGGCGCGGCCCGCGGCCGATCCGCGGGCAGAGGTTAATCGGTATACTTTGTTGCCCGTAACCGCTCCTCGGACGCGACCGGGGCGCCGGGAAATTGGCTTCATTTAACGATTGGCGATAGGCAATGCTTAACGAAAGAGACTTTATCGTTGCTCCGCTGACGCTAAGGGACGCCAGCCTGGGAACCGTGTCGGCTGCGGACGCGCTCGACGCCGCGAACGGAAACGCCGTCCCGTTAAACTTAGCCGGAGGCATAGGGCGCGATCTTTCGACAGTCCGGTCTACGCGGCGGGGCAATTTGTCCGGCTCTCCGGTCTCCGTGAAATATTCCGCGGAAGGTCGCGTAGCGTTTTCCTTGCCGCGGGTTTTATTTCGCGCAAGTTTGTCTCCGAACCGGGCACCGTTCTCTTCGGGGGGGAGCGGACGCGGCGGAACCTACGCGCGGATAATGGCCGCTTAAACGAGCCCCCCTCTCCCGGCGCGGCCCTCTCGCAGCGGGGCGCGTTATTTTATTAAGACGCGCCAAATTGCGAGGCACCGTTTCGAGCTGGCACCCGCCCAATGCGCGTGCGGGAAAGTCGCGCCGACGGACAGGTTTCCTAATTCGGAAGGTCATCTAACCCGACGCGGTCGGCTGGCGATTCGACCACCGCCGCGACGCCCGTCGTCTTCGGTCACGGGACGGTCCGGGACGGGAAACCTGCCGATGGCTCGATCGACGCCGTCCTCGGGAACTTTCCCGAGTCCAACGGGGCCGGGGACCCCGGGCCCGTTAAGCCGGGGCAATGGGACGCGCGGGTGGGCTGCGTTCCGTCCGGTCGGCGTCGCCGGAAAATGTAGTCGACCGCGATTTCTTCCCGGGGTCTCGGGGTAGCCTGGACGTCGCCGATTTGACGCTAACGGACGCGCCGTAATGGGACGGACGCCGAACCGATGCGGACCGGACTCGCGCGAATCGACCCCCGGTCCTCGGGAACTCTCCCCACGTACCATCGCGCGTCGTCGTGGCCACAGCGTCCTCGACCTCGGCGACAAAAATCGGAAACGGGTCGTTGCCGCGCGCCACTAACGACGTTCCAGCGGGCGCGCGTTCGGCGACGGGACGTGACGGATTTTCCGGCTTCGGGGAATTCTTTACGACGCGGTGGGTCGTTGGCAGCCGCACGGTCTTCCCTCTGGCTCCGTTCGTCCCCGGAGACTCGTTCCGATGCCCGCGATACGGCGTCGGTCTCCTCGGGCGTTCGAGCCGGACGCGTGGCAGTCGACGGGCGCCGGCGCCAACGCCGACTCGAGGGTCCTCGGGGCTGCCGGGGACCCGGGGGTTCACCGAGGAAAGAAATTGGATCGTACATTAGCGGCAGCCATCCAATAACGCAAAGCCAATTTCCCGGTTTAATTTCGTCCACATATTATATCCCCGGCAGTTATAATCCGAGCCGCGCCGCGGACGGGCCGGGCGCGCTCGGGCGGGGTGGTCCATTAGCGGCACCCTCGGTTAAACGTTTCCGGCTCGTAATCGCGCTTAGTTAATTTTCCCTCGTCACCTCCGAGCTTCTTTTGTTCCAGGGGCGAGCCGAGCCAGCCGACGGAGGGCGAACGCCCCGAGGAGGGCAGTCGAGGAGCCATCGACGCGCCTCCGGGACGGGAGGGAGCCGCCCGACGTCGCCCCGGGGATGTCGACTGGTCGCGGGACCTCCGCGCGGTGACGGCGATCGTCGACGCGTTCGACGGTGCGGGGTCTCCGCGAAAGGGAGCGAGTCGACCGAGCGACCCGGACCGAGAATGGCCACGGCGACCATGGGGCTGCGACGACGCGTGCCGGTTAACGGCTCGCCGTCCCCGACGGGCCAGTCGTCGGCCTCCTCCTCGACGAACAAGCGCTCCCGCTCGGAGAACAACAACAGCCCGTCCCACGGGAACCTGAACTCGCCGGGCCACGGCGAGCCGCCCGCCAAGAAGTCCCGCGGGACCTCGACCGCCGGCGCCAAGGGCTCGGCCGGTCCCGGCTCGCCCGGGGACTCCAGGGGCCGCGGCGCCTCCGGGAAGTCCAAGGCCGGCGCCTCCGCGCCCTCGGGCGGCCCCGAGTCGCCGGCCGCGGGGTGGGCCGAGGGCGCGCCCTATGCCCCCGGCATCCCCGGCCTCTGTTCGCCCGGCCTCGCCATGCCGCCCGCCATCCCCTACATGTCCACCAGCATGGCGACCTTCGTCGGCACCGCCACCAACCTGGGCAAGAGCTCCTCCGTCTCGTACCTGGACATCTCGAACATGACCGGGGGCAGCCTGGCCTCCAGCTACATGGGCGCGGCCGAGGCCGGCGGGAAGGCGCCCGCGTCGGGCCTGGACGGCCCCGGGGGCGTCGCGATGCCCTTCTCCGGCGCGTCGCCGGCCCCCGGCGGAGGCGCCTTCGTCGGCAAGGCGGGCCACTCCGTCGGCGAGCCCGGCCCCGGGGTGCCCAAGAAGTTTCTCAACGACGCCATGTTCAACGCCTACCAGCCCTGGGTGATCAAGACCTACGGCGACCTCGCCAAGACCAAGACCATCACCATCAAGAAGTACGCGCGCATCCTCCGGACGCTGCGCGGCGAGGAGGTCAACAGCGCGGAGAACAGCAAGTTCCGATTCTGGGTCAAGAGCAAGGGTTTCCACATCGGACAGCCCGAAGGATACGACGCCAAGCCGGCCGATAGGATCGTGGGTCGGCACGCCGTCACGAGTCCCGGACTCGACCCGCCCCTCTACGTACCTACGCAGCTGCCGCACAACAAAGTGAGTACCGACGATCCATTTTCTAGCGCCTCAACGGCCAGGGGCGTCCCGCCGAGTCGCCGCCGACTTTCGAGTCCGATCGCCGTGTTTTAATCGTTCCGCCCAGGCGATGCCCGCGGTGAACGGCATCCGCCCTGGATTCGTGCCGACCGGGCGACCCGCGATCCCTAGGAAGATCCGGAGGGCGAAACCGCGGAAGAGGAGGAGCGACGAGCACCGAACGCGGAGCGAAATTCGAAACCCGTCGCGTAATCCCCGCCGATTAAAGAAACGCTCTCGGCGGCGATCCTCGATACCGTATCGGGCTCGAGGCCGGACCGCCTCGGTCGGCGCGCCGCTCTCCTCGCGCCGCTCCCGAGAACCGCTCCGGATCCGGTCCGATCTCCCCGGCGTTCCGCCCGAGGAAGCCGCTTCCGCGGTCGGCGGTCGATTCGGACGGATTCGGGCGGATTCGGGTCGACCCGGTTCCGCGGGGCGCCCTTCGGCCGCGCGAGATATCTCCTCGCGGCGGTCATTTTTCACGGTCGACCGTCGGGGAGATAACGGCGCTCGGCCGCGATACCCGGCGTGGGTCGCCGGGAGAGAGAGGACGCTGCGCGGTCTCTCTCGCTGGGTGGCAGAAGAGCGGGTCCGGCCGGCCGGTCATTAGTCACTTTCCGAAGCAGAGGCACGGACAGGCCGCGCCGGTGCTTCCCCCACTGCGTCCCGCGTTCGAGGAGCCGGCTGCGATCCTCGTCGAGCTCCGTCGCTCTCGGCCCGGCATTCCGCCGGCGTCTGGGCCCTCTCTCTCGCTCCCGTTCCCGAGAAACCCGGCCCCCCTTTCCGGCGGCCCGTCTCCCTCTCGCACGCGTCTATCTCGATCGAGAGGGAGCGAGCGACCCTCTCGATCGGCGCCGCGGGCAGGAGCGAGAGGCCCGAGCCGAGAGGCCGGGGTTGTCATCGATCGTCGCGGCCGCCAAAGGTCCCGTACGGGCAAGGCCCGCCGCCGAGGGCCCCCCCGGGTACCGGGGACGCGCGCGTCATCCGCGGACGAGCCAGACCCAGGGGGATTCCCGAGGCGGCGGGTTACGCGCCGAATCGAGGCGCCCGCGAGGCTTTTTCGGGACGGGAGGCGCTCGGTCCGATAGGTGGAAACCCGGGTCCTGGGGGAAGGCTCGCGCTCGGGCGGGCGGGAGCGGCGTCGGGGGTTAACCGAGCCGATAATTCGTCGCTACGATTTCGAGGGTTTGACTCGGTTAACCGTAACCCCGCCGCGGCGGGCGGAGGGCGAGACGGAGTGGGAGAGAGCGAGAGAGAGAGAGAGCGGCCGAGCGTCGACCCTAGGCTAATATAACGGGCCGCGCCTTTCGCGGGAGCCGCACTCGGCCGCGGGTGGAGGGGCCGGGACTTTCAGGCCGACCGATGGCCCAAGGCCCGCCGAAAGACGGAGGAGGATAAACAAATCCCGGCCGACGGCTAATCGGGGGTCGAGGGATTAGGGTCCCGCTCGGCCGGCCGAGGGGAGCCGAAGGGGTGCTCGGCGGATCCTCTAATGGCTCTCGGCTCCCCTTCCGCCCCCCAGCGCGATATCCCTTTCGCGCCCGATAACCCCTTCGCGCCCCCCGCCCCGACGGCGGCGCTCGATGATTATCGCCGCCGCTCCGGTAACGAAAGCACGCGCGCGGCCCGGACGAAAAGGGCCGAGAGGGCGGCGGCTCCGGAATACCCGCTTTCGGCCGCAGCTGAGTCACGCCCGAAAGAGGAACGCCGCCGCCGCATTCGGCGACCCGCGGGAGGGGCGAGCGGAAACCGCGCTCGCGTCGACGAGGGGCGGCGAGGGCGAGGCGGAAGACCCGGGGAAGATCGACCGGATCGGAGGAGAGAGATCGAGCGGCTTTTCCGTTTTGGCGACGTTCTCGCCGACCTCGCCGGGAGGTCGAAAATATCCCGACGGGTCGAAAAGGATCGCGACTTTGGGTCTAATGGAATTACGGTAACGGGGAAACGGAGCGTCTTCCTCTCGGGAGCGGGAATGGGGCCGCCTACGGGGGGTTTCGCCGTCCGCCACCGTAATCGCGGCGGCAATTTTCCTCACGCTTTCGCAACGTTCGCTGCCTCGTAATTAATATTATCCGCGGACGGTAAACGTTACCGAGGAGACGAACGTTAACCTTCGATGCTCCGCGGCGACCGGGGCGTCCTAAAAGTGCCGGAAAGGCGTCACCTCGGCAAAGCCGCATCCGGTGGGCGCCGTTCGGGGTAATAGACCGGGCTCGATATCTGCGTCGCCGAGATCGGCGATCCGACCGACGGAATCGGGTCGCCTTTATCGCGTCGATTTCGCGCGTCCCGCGTCGATTCGGCCCGGGTTTTCGGCGCGGCCGGCTTTGATCTTCCCCGCCGACCGGCCTCTTCTTTAGGGTCGGCGGAGGTGTCACCAATTAGCGAGGCGCAATATCTTATCGGCTCGAGGGATCCGGTCGGTTCTCACGATCGGCCGCGGCCCACGCGCGGCCGGAGCCGGGACCGCGGTCGCGAGTTATCTCCGGGTACTGGATCTCGTAACTGGATCCGGGGTCCCGAGGGTACCGGGAGGGGGAGCCCGGGAAATTTTCTCCCGGATCCGGTAAATCCAACGTGATTTTCCCCGGATGAATTCATCCGTCCGTGGACGAGCGACCGGAGGGAAACTTCCCACACTCTCGCCGTTCCCGAGAGTGGATCGCCTCGAGCCGCTCGGTCCGTCGAATTTGCATCGACCTCTCTCCCACGGACGCGTCCCGTCGCGGAATGGCCGTCCTCTTTTCTCCTCGCCCTCCGCAATTATTACTTTATTCCCAATTATTCCCCCGGCGGGGCTCCTCGCGTGCAGTGGTTCGCACGTTTCTCCCTTTCCGTTTTCTCCCCGCGGCCCGGGTCGCCTCGGAAATTCCGCTCTCCCGGGGAGCGTTAAATTTTCTCCGGACGTTGGCGTCGCTTCCTTTCCGAGATTTCCTCGAAGAGATCATTTCGTTCGGCCACGATCTGCGTCGCGTCCCGCATTTTATCCCCCGTCAGTCCCCCCATTATGCGGACTGCGGGAAAAGAACCATTCGGACGAGACTCGATCTTAAAACGTCTCGAGGCTTATTCTCGGTCTAAAGACGAGCGCATTAAACATTCGTCGAAACGAAGTCGCGCGGAATTCTCTGGGACGCGTTTTCGGGTATCGCGTTGATAATTCCGCCGTTTGAATAACGTTGAATTTTCATTCGGATTTTTTTTTTTTTCTCCCGGGACCGTTTTTTCCCGCCCTGAACGCGATACCGGGCATCGGCCCTGTATGATAATTCAGAGCGACGTAAAAAAAGATTCACACGGGCCCCCGCTCGCATCGATTTCACCGCGGCGGAGCACGTCACCGAGGCCGCGGACGTCACTGGCATCGCCGAGGTTTCCCCGATACGCGATCGCCCGGGGGCACCTTCCTTTGGGACGACCTCCCGGGTCACGGGCCGTCGACGGACCGTTCCGGCCGCGACTCGAGGAGTCGTTCGGGGAGCGATCCGGGACGTCCCGGAGGGCCGGGCGGTCGAGACCGGCGGGACGGTCGCAAAGGAAGGGCATCCGCCGTCTCGGGTCCGCGTATCCGCAGTCACGGCTATAACCCACGGAACGTAACCGTGGCGGCTCTTGTGCGTGGCGCGATGCTCAGCGGCCCGTAGCCGGGAGCGGCCGCCGCGCCGGCCGCCGGCCGCCGGCAATTAGTAGCGGCCCGCCAAGGGAGCCGAGGCCCTGTCCCCCCGTCCCTCCCTCTCCGCCCGCCGCTCGCCCACGGTCGCTCTCCTCCTCGCGCTTTCGCGGTTCGCTTCTCCGTCTCCGTTTCTCGCGTGCGCAGTGGGGCTGCGCGCGAGACCGAGACCGAGAGCGCGACCCGGCCCGCGGAGGGAGCGAGAGGGCCGACTCGCCGGCGTAAAAAGAGGCGCACGGAGAGCGAAAAGAGTAAAACGAGAGTATCCGTGCGAGAGGGAGAGAGCGCGGGAAACGGGGGGACCGGGAGAGAGCGACGGAGAGAGAGCGAGAGAGTGGGGGGGGGGAGGAGGAATCGAGCCAGGAAGAGAGAGGTCCAGGGGAGAAGCCGCAGGCTTTTTGTCCCGCCACCGCCGCCACCCGACAAAAATAGACCCTATCCCCTTTGCCGGTGCGCTCGGGCGTCTCCCCCCTCCCCTCTACCCCCCCTCTCTCTCTTCCGCTCTCTCCCGGTCTCCTCCTCGCTTTCTCCGTCCCTCTCTTTCTCTCATTCCCTCTCTCGCTTTGTCTCTCGTCGTCTCTCTCGCTCCCACTCTCCCTCTCTCCCTCTTTCCGTCGTTCTCTCTCCGTCGCTCCGCGCCACTCGGCCGGCCGCGGAACGCGACGAGAGCGCGCGAGAGGTTGTTAGAGGGTGGCCGAGATGAGACCGATAGAACACGCCTTGATGATCCCTATCTGCCAGCGCGTACCGGGTGACGCGGAAAGACGGGAACGGTCCCACCCCTGGGCCGGGGTGGCTGCTCCCGCTCGATACGTCGCCCGATAACCCAGCCGCGCGGCAAATCGCGATACCGTCGATAGGTATCGACCCCTTTCGGTGCCCGACCCCTCCCGATAACTTCTCGAACTCCCTGCCGCCGTCTCCGGCGCCCCCGCAGGCCCGATTCCTCCGGCCGCGGCCGCCGGAAAAGCGCGACCCGGACAATGGCGGTCGTCCCGGAAGGGCGGCCTCCCGGCACCCTCGATTACCGGCAATTGCGCCCCCCAGGGAGCACCGGGCCGACCGATCGACCGCCGCCACCGAGGCGAAGCGTCGAGGGCTCCGGAGCACCCGGGATGGCCTCGCGAATGGATCGTCGATCCGTCGTCCAAATCCGTCGAAAAGGTTGAACCAAGGCGCGTGGCATTGGCGAGTCAGGTGCGCGCTTATCGACGCTCGTAGTAATTTTAGGAGCGGCCGCTCGAGCTACGTCGCGACGTCCTTTCCATACATTTTGCAGGGAATTTTTTAACGCCCGGCTCCTCGCCGTGCATTTATAGTTCGGGGACATACGGTAGGGGAATCGTCATAAAAATGTCCCCCTCGCGGACGGTCCCGTCGGAGGAAGTCTCCTTTCGGCTCGGCGGGCTAAATGGCCACGGTCCCGGGGACATATATTACGAGCCCTCGGGGGGCTCGGCGGGCGGCGGGCGGCGGAGGGGCGACGCCGGGGAAGCGGCGGGGAAGCGGCGGGGTAATCGGTGGAAAAAGGGGGCTCGCCGAATGCCCGAGGGGGTCGCAAAGGCCGGGCGGACGGAAAGGGAGCGGGATTTTCATTGACTGCGGTCGAGTCGCGGCACGGGGGATCGGCCGACCCATTGTGTCGGGCCCCCGCCGCCCCCCGACCGTCGCCGACCGACCCGTCGACGGAGGCGGGACGGTCGCACTTTGTTTGCCGGGTCGCACGTGACTGGCCCGAATTAGGATTTAACCGCGATATCGATCGACACTCGGAGGCGCCGAGCCGGGGACGAGGAGGCACAAAAGCCTCGGCGTTTGGCGTCGCTCGGCGGCGCTCGGCGTCGCGGCGCCGCGGGGGGCTCGAGCTCCTGGGCTCCGGCATTTTTCCCGTCCCTTTTTCACGCTTCTCGGCTTCCCTGGCGTCGCGCGAGACGGTCTCGCGGAGGGCGGGGGCGGGGGCGACCGCGCGCCGCGGTGTCCCGAATTACGACGTCGAATATCGATTGTCTCGCGAGTGGCGGTCGTTTCGCCACTCGGCGCGCCCGAGCGGTCGCGCCCTCGTCGCGCCCTCGTCATGCCCGAGGGCGGCAGCCGCGGGACGGGATCCGATCGATCGAGGAGAGCCCGACGCCCGTCGGGCGGTCGGATGGGCGTCAATTTTTAATAAGAGTCGAACGACGACGAGACCCGAGCCGACTCCTCGCTCC
Organism: Orussus abietinus; assembly: GCF_000612105.2. Lineage (NCBI taxonomy): Eukaryota > Metazoa > Arthropoda > Insecta > Hymenoptera > Orussidae > Orussus > Orussus abietinus. The sequence goes on from NW_019394252.1 coordinate 58,015, forward strand.
GCGCGGGCTCGGGGCATTTAAATCTAGAAACGAGCGGCAAACTCGGCCGCGGGTAATTGGAGGGTCGCGGAATTTGCTGCCCCGCCGACGCGGCGCGAGGAAGGCGGGGAGCGCTGAAATATACGAGAGGGACGGGGGCCGCCGGCCCGGAGAGGGAGGGAGAGGGAGGGAGCGAGAGAGACGGACGCGCGGATAATCCGGAGCGCCGGGGGACGCGGACGCCCGGAGGGAGAAAGGGAACCGTCGGAATACGGTACGCGTCGTGAAAGCGAGACCGATCGACGGCTGCGGGGGACCCGATCGCCGGAAAGAAGGACGGGGACGGAGACCCTTAATGGTCCATAGGTGCGAGGCTTCCCCGTAATTGGATTCATCCCCCGTGCCCGCCGCTCCCCTCGGCACCTCTCGGCCGACCCTCGACGCCGGGCGTCTCTCCGGCGCGGCTCGGCCGGATTGGCCGGACCCGATCGCGGCCCGCGAGACGGCCCAAATCAGGCGCCCAACTTCCGGGCCGCGCGTTCCGTCAAAGTTAGGAGGTCGCGGAACGCCCGGGTAACCAGTTGGGCGGAATGACGGCCCGGGCACGGAGGCCGCGCGGGAGGGGCGGAGAGGGACGCAGGACACCGGGCGGATATAAAACGTTATGGGGAATCGCGCCCGGCTCGAATTAGCGCGGCCCTCGGGTTCCGGTGTATCGCGGAGAGTTCGACGAACCGAACTCCGGGCCTACGTGCCCGCGCGGAACCGAGCTCGGCGGCGGCGTCGCCCTCCCGCCGTCGACGGGGCAAAAACTCCCGGGGAATCGACTTTCGGCGCGCACCGGAAAGTCGTGATCCGCGTCCCCGCGGCGACCCCGAAAAAGCCCCCGCTGCCGGAAACCTCGCGCCCTCCCGTTGACGTCGATTAATTCGTTCCGGCCGCGGTGCCAAATCGGACGCGCCGGGAATTCGGCGTCGATCCCGTCGACTTTCGACGGCCGACGCGCGGAAAAGCGGCGCGCGAGGCTTCGTCGACCGCACCCTCGATCGCCCCCTGCGTTTCGCTTTCCCGCTTTCTTCCGCCCTCGGCTCGGTCTCCCTCTTTCCGTTGCCTGGCGGCAATCGGGGAAAACGCGGAGAGAGCGAGAGAGGGAGAGACGCTCGGCGTCGCGGGGCTCCCGACGGGATCGAGAGCGCGACCGAGCGTCTCTCTCGGTGTAATCCAATCAGCGCGAATACTTCCGAACGATCGATTCCGGGCCGCCGGGGCCGGCGGCCGCCGCGCGGTCGCGCCGTCGACGCGACCGCGCGACCCGACCCTGCCATACGCGACCCTCGCCGCGACTCGGCGCGACCGCCGCGCCTAATGAGGCGCACGCACGGGCTCGCGCGCCCGCGCCTGCGCGTCGCCCCCCTTTCCCCTTCGCCCCGGTCCCCCCGACGCGGTCTCCTCGCGCGACGCGTCGCGCCGTAATCGCGCGCTCCTCCTCGCCCGCCCGATATCGCGCCCACCTCTCACCTCCGCTCGATTATCGCGCGGCCCGACCTGCGCGGATCGCGGGAAATCGGGCTATCGCGGTACTTCTCGGATGCGGTTTATTGCCCGAATCACGGCCGAGCGATTCGAGACTCGGCGCTGCTCGAGTAGAGGAACGAAAAGACGCAGGCGACGTCTAGAGACGCCGGTGACAACGTATCCGCGCGATCTCGACGTCAGCGGAAACGTTGATCGAAACGCGATACGGGCTCGACTACCTCGACGGGCAGCTTTTCGACCGAGCGATAATTTAATATTTATACCTTGGACGTCGGGAGAGAAGCGTCGGCTACTCTCGACGCGTCCTTCGTTCTCCGGACGTTTGTCCGACCGGGGTACTTTTCCCGCAATTATACGTTGTATCGAGTCCGATAAGAGGAGCGCCGTCGCGGCGAAGACCCTGGCAGTTGACGCCGGCAATTGTAAAGGATATCGCGTCGATTAAACGTTAAATACAAAGAATCGTCCGGAAAGATCCTCGGCGAAACGTCGTCTCCTCGCGCGTTAATCACGTGATTCGAGTCAGACGTCGCAACGAGGTTGCCGTAAATTTCGATCGTCCAATCGGGTGACACTCGAGTCAACGAAGTGGGCCGTCCACTTGGCAGCCCGGAACGGCACCGTTAAGTCGATCTCGAGCGCCATTCCGTCGGACGAAGAAAATTTCCGCGGACTCGTTCCGAGCGGACCCAACTTGGCGGAATCAAATCAAGTTTAATCGAATTTCCCGGGCGCCGTCGATTCGACCCTGATAGGTCTCGTCGCGTTTTTTCTCCCCGCGGGTCCCGTTTTGGAGGTTTCTTAATCCGCGCGGCGATCGATAACGCAGGGCGATAAGGTAAAAGTGCGTTATCTCGAGGGGCGGCGGAATCGCGGGGTGGGTCGAAACGTCCCCTTCGGGGAGGCCTCGCCTCGTCGCCTCGTCCCATCCGCCGCGGAATCCCCGGGGATCCCTCGGGATCCCTCCGGGGAGGGTCGGGGACGCGGTCGCCGGGGGCGGGAGAGACGGGCCGGGCTGGATATAGGAAAACGACGAGCGCGAGCGTCCTCCGATAAACGGTTACCCGCAATTCTTGGCGGCGCCGCAGCCTTTTTGCGGCCGCGGCGTCGCGGCGCGTTTACCCGACGCGCGCCGGTAAGAGATTAATTCCGTCGCGACGCTCCTTTTTCCGGCCCGCGCGATATTTCCGCGGCATTTCCCGCCGCGGGAAGGTCCGTCGGGTATTCTCCTTCGTTACGCGGGTCGATCCTGGGCAGAGCCCGGGGCGCGGGGACGCCCATTTCCTTATCACTCCGCGCTGGCCGCGGTTGCGCGCCAGGTGAGCGTGGGTTCCGCCCGTTATCGCCGCGCTCAAAGCAGATTAGAAGTCCCGCCGGACGGCCGGCGTCCCTCGCCGTGCCGATAATGGACGCCGCTCGAATTCCTTCTCATTATCGGGAAATTATTCTTCGGGCTCTAATTTCATTTAATCCGCCGCGCGGGAGATTCGGCCCGCGGATCGACTCGACGTCCCGGCGACCGCGCCGGCAATTATTGGCGGCCGTGTCGTCTTTTTATGGCCGCGGCGTCGCGGCGCTTTCATCCCGCGCGCCCGGTGAGAGATTAATCCCGTCATGGCGCCCCCTTCCTTCCCTCCGGCCAGCAGAGTCCGCGCTCACGGTATTTCCCGCCATGAAAAACTCCACTTCAAGGAGTCCCCGCTCGTTAGGTCGTGTTGATCTTGGGCGAGCTCTAGGACCGAGCGAGACCAAATAAGCAAGGGTCTCGTCCTCGGCGAGACCGCGCCCTCCGACCCGTCCGGTCGCCGCTTCCGCCTCGGGCGCGACTTTCGTTCCGCCACCGAGGGCCGCTATCGGTTCTACTCGCGTTTCCGAGCCGGATCGCCGGAGAATCGGCCGAGCGGGACGAGAAAGACGCGAAAGCGAGCCGACCGGATCGGAAAGCCGGACAACTGGCGGAACGACCGTCGGTCCACTCGACGGTGCTTCCACGGTTTTCAAAGCCACCGGACCATTGACGCGGCGAACGCCTCGAATTTTTATCATCCAGTGTTCGAGGGCACGGGTCGCGTCGTCGATTACGTTTGCGGGCGACCGCTTCCACCGCGGAGGCTTTTTCTGGAAAGCCTCGTTTGCAAATCGTCTCTTCGATTCCCTTAAACACTGCGGAGGAACGGAAACGAACGCCTTCCCGTAGTTAGACCGTGTCGAGTCATTTGAGGGACGAAATTTGGTGTAGAGAATTTAATAATAATTCCCTGATAATTTGTTAAAAGTACGGTTTTCACGGTGTTCAAAGCCACTGGACCATTGACGCGGCGAACACCTCGAATTTTTATTATCCAGTGTACGAGGGCACGAGTCGCGTCGCCGATTACGTTTGCGGGTAACCGCTTCCACCGCGGAGGCTTTTTCTGGAAAGCCTCGTTTGCAAATCGTCTCTTCGATTCCCTTAAACACTGCGGAGGAACGGAAACGAACGCCTTCCCGTAGTTAGACCGTGACGAGTCATTTGAGGGACGAAATTTGGTGTAGAGAATTTAATAATAATTCCCTGATAATTTGTTAAAAGTAAATGGCTGAACTTTATTATATCCAATTGGCGCTAATATCTGGCAAAGGTTGCGATGCGTCTCGCAGGTAGTCGATGAATCGATTGAATCTCGATCCTTTTTCCTTCGGGATCCGGTCCCACGTCGCCTCTCAAGGGTTGTCCTCTCTCTCGCGTTGTTTAGATTTTCTCAAGAGCAGGATGGGGATGACGTAGTCCAGGAGAGAAGGACCGCGCCTTCGGTGGAAACGATAATTTGCAAACGAAGGTTCAACGGAAAATGACTGGATAATATATAAATATAGTCGTTGGATGAACTTTAAAAATACGGTTCGGTCAGGGTCTCGTTGGGGTCCCGAGCTTGGGTGGGGCATTTAGCGAGGCGAGGATCCTATTTCGACCGATTCGGCTCGTCCGGGCGGCACAAAAGGCGCCGTGGGCCCGGGAGGCGTTCCCTCGGCCTCGTTGCTTCCCTGAGAACGCGGTTCCGGGCACATCCGCATCCGGCTCGAGAAAGTCGCGCTCGGTCGGGCGGCCGCGACTCGCTCGCGAAATCCGAACGGGCTCGGCCCGACGCGTGACGCGGCTACGCAAACAGAAATCCGACACGCCGGCCAGACGGAGAGACGGATGGAGAGCGCGGCCGCTGTTGACCGTGGATCGCCACCCCCGGACTCGGCGTCACCGCGCCGTCAGAGGGTTGGAAACGCGAGCCCCGCCACAATGGAAGCCTTTTGCGGGCCGGGGGGAGAAAGAGCGACGAGAAAGGGAGCCGCGCCCGTGGAGGGCGTCGACGCCGTTCGTCGACGCCGTTCGTCGACCCGGTCCGGCCGGACGCGACCGGTCGCAGCGAGATCCATCGCGGAAGCGACGCGGTCCGCCCGCGTTTAGCTCGCTTTGACGGAACCCGACGATGCTTTCAGCGGCAATAACCGAGGATACTTTGCATGCGCAAAACGGAATTTTTAGCCGCGCCCGAATCGCGCGGCTAATGGCCGAATTACGCGAAATGGCGGAAACCCCGTCCGCCGCGCGGCCGACCCGCGGCGGAGTCGCGACCGGCCGCGCTCGGCAACGCGGCGCGAAACTCGAGGGGCGACGTCCTTTCGAGCTCGATCCGTGGCCGATCCGGCGTTTCCGTCGGCGGGTCCTTTCCGCCTTCGCGGTGGTCCCGCGGCCGCGGGCCGGCCCGTTTCGGCGGGCCGCTCCCGGCCGGGCCGCGCGGCCCCTCGGGGACTTTTTAGCGCTCGGATCTTTACGGGCCGGGCCTCTCCGTCTGGCCTCCGGCCGTCTCGCTCTCTCATCCGGTATAATGCTCGGCGGCGGTAAGCCGGCTGGCAGCTGCCTTCCGTGCAACCAACGAGGCTGGCGGTCTGGCCCGGCCCGCTCCTCTCTCGGCCTCTCCATGCGTGGAATCTCCGGAGGTCCCCCACCGCTTCCCGCGGGGCGCAGTCGCCGCCACCGTCGCCGCCTCGACAGCTCCCACTCGGCTCCCACCCCGCTCCCTCTCGGCTCCCTCTCGGCTCCCACTCCGCTCCCTCTCCGCTCCCTCTCCGCGCTCCCACTCCGCGCGCCACTCGGCGCCGTAGGCGGCCGGCGGAGCCGCCTACGAGAAGGATGCCGAACTTCTGTCCGCCGGCGCGCGTACTCGCCGCGGAACTTTTGTCCCGATCCCGTCCCGCTTCGGGCTCGGGCTCGGCTCTCGGGGTCCCGTTCCGTTCCGTGCCGCGCCGAGCGGGACTTCGCGGCCGAGTCGGATATGAATCTTCCCGAGGGGGCAGGGAGCCGATCGAAGGAATAGGTGGCAGGGGACGGGCCGACTCATCGTTTATTCGGCTTAGGGCCCGGCCCGGATGTGCGGCCCCTCGCCGATAACGGGCCCCGGGGCCGCTTTTCCGGGAGCCGCCGCGGAATCCGCCCGCGGTCCCCTCGGCGAGGACGTTCCAGTCCCTTTAACGAGCAAGGTCTGGGTCGAGGGGAGGCGACCTCGGGGACGTTCGACTCGATTGGGAAACGTTTCGCCCTTTCGCGAGGTCAGATGGCGGCCGGATATCCGGATCGACGATCCGCGACCACCGTCGAACTCGACCGGCGTCACACGGACGCGTTTTCGTTTCGGCCGAACTCGCGCGAGGTGTCGGGTGTCGAATCCGACCCGCCGCTTCCGCGTTTTGAGCGACGAACTGGATCCGCGGAAAATGCCGATCCAATTCCCCGTGACGGCCGATCGAGCGATTCGGGCTCGACTCGGCCGGGAATAAAGTCTTCCGGAAATCGACGAGATCCTGGGAATCCGAAACGGGCGCGGGCGACCCTTCCCCGGCGCCCTTCCCGGTCCGCGATCGCGGCCTCGGCGCAAGATCAATAAATACCGGCGAGGCCCGGCGTTTTCCGCCGGCGGAGTTCCGCAAATAAATCGATCGGCCGGAGATGATCCGGCGCTGGCGCTCGCGGCCCTCTTTGTTCCGTCACCGAAGACCAAACACTTTTGGTTATCGGACTTCCAGCCGTCCTTTGCCCTCTCCACCCCCGTCCCGGCCCGCCTTCCCGTTCACGTCCGTCCTCCTTCCTCTCTTCGAGCCACCCTCGGCCGTCTCGCTTCCTCTCCGGCCGTCCGCTCCTCTCTGGCTGGCATCCCGCGGCACTTAACAGGGGCCGGCCGTTTATCTAAATGGCTACTGGGTGGCCCGGCCATCCGGTTCCACCGAGCCAAAACTAACCCGATCGCGCACGCCTCCTCGCCGCCCAGGAAAGGTCCCCGCGAGCGGAGAAAAAGGGAGGACCGGCGGGCGCCCTAGATCGGCCTCGATCGCGACCCGGTAATTGCCGGGGATACGGATAACCCCGCGATACGCCGCGACGCGACCCCTCGACCCGACGAGCGTTCCATCCGTCGCATCGGTTATGTAGAGGAACCCGAATCGATTGCCCGGCCTTCTTCGAGGCCCCTTCCCTGCCCGACGCTCCCGACGCTCCCGGCGAGCCGCCCGAGGGCCGCCGCGAGACCCGAACCCCGTGGGAGCCCCTCGCAAAGAGTCCCTCCACTTCCGCGAGGTCGCCGCTTTCGACCCGCGTCGCCGCCTTCGCCGCTTATCGCCTCTCCGCGCTTACCCGCGCGCGAGCTACGGATCGGCCGCGGCTGCTCTAGACGCCGAGCATCGCGACGAACGCGACCCCGGGTTGGCTGGGCGTCGGGCGGGGTGGGGCGCGGCCGGGGACGGATAAACAAACGTTCCCGGTCCCACCCGCACCGAGACTCGAAGCCGCGGCAGCGCGGCTGTGTCCCGTTTGTCGACGGGTGGTCGGCGTTATATGGAGGCCGCCTCGATTCCTATACAGGAATTCTCAAATTAGCTTTTATACCGCGACCCCGGGCAGCCTCTCTCTTCTCACGCTTCGGCCGCTTCTCGCGTTTCGCCGTCCCGTCCGGTCCCTCGGGGTGGGGCTCGGGACGGCCCGGGAGGAGTCTCGAGGCCGAGGCGCGACCCGGATGGAGGGTCGTCCGCTTTCGGCGGCGACCGTTTTTTCCCCGCTGCTCGCCCTCTTCCTCGGACCTCGCCGCGACTCCCTCCCTCTCGCTTCGTCGTTTCGGGCTCCTCGTCCACTAGCAGCAACGCGCACTTAGCTCTTATATTTTCCTCGGAGGAGGAGGGTCGCGTTTCCCTTTCGTTAATCATCCAGCGCGTCCGTTCGAGAAGTCGGTCCGAGGGAACGAGACCGACGGGGACGTCGGAAAGTGTCCCTTTCTCGGCGAGCCCTGGGGGTCCGAGCGGAGACTTCCGGCCGGCGTCCCCGGAGACGCCGCGAGCGTCGGGACGCCCCGGGTCAGCGGGGTCGCGCGGGTCACCCGGGTCACCGGGAGGCCGACTCGATTACGTTCACCCTCGGCTCCGGAGTCGCCCCGCGGTGCGCCCGAAGTGCCCCAGGCGACCGAAGCGCATTCATCGGAGTGGCGCGCTTATTCGATCGATCGGAAATATTCGCTCGTGCGTGCGAGGGGAGGCCGAGGTGCGGCTCCGATTTACCGGCTCCCTCTCTCTCTCTCTCTCCGCTCCGGTCGTCCGGTAGCGGACTTTATCTACCCAGATCCTGCCGTGCCCCATCTAGGGATACCGCGCGATTTGCGGCGGGGCCGAAAGGATACTTTTATGCTTCCTTACGTAACCCAAGAGCGGAGCGAATTCCGCGGAGCGTTCGGAAAGGCCCCGGCCCCCGATTCGCTCGCTCCCTCCGGAGCGGTGACCGAGGGAGGGCGATTTTCCCAGGAGAAGAGTCGTCCGGTCGGGAATGCCCCCGGGAATCGGGCCCTGAAACGGCTCGCTCCGCCAGGGGGATCCGGTGCGGAGAAACGAGCCTGGCTATCCCCGCTCGTTATATCCCCGATAACGTTTCCGTTAAGGCGCGCGTACGGCCCGCCACGGCCGAGGATCGAGATCTTATCGGAGACCTCGCTCTCGCCGCGACCGCGGCGCGGCTTCCGTGCGGCAACCTGTCCGCGTTACGCGAAATCCCGACCTCCTCGACGGGCCTCTTCGCCGGAAGTCTTCGTTCCCGGCAAGCGCGAGCGGAAAGGTCGGAGCCCACTTGGCGGGATCGACCCGGATTGGCCGGAATCGGCTCGGGGAAATCCGCCGGCGGAATTGGGTGAGCACCCTTCTCCTGACGGAATCGGCTCGGATCGAAAATTAAAAAGGCTGCCGCACGGTTGGCGGGGCCACGACGCCAAGGCGGAGAGTTTTGCTCTCTCGGTCGTGATTTATCGACACGGGAATCGGCAGCTCTAATGAAAACCTTTTGTTGGAAAATGCGGAAGGGGAGGGCGAAAAAGGAAAAACGGGAAATTGAAATCCGCGGCAGGAGCGCGAAGCGTCAGAGTAACCGATTTTATGGGGAAACGTTGAATTTAATGTAAAAAACCTGGCAAAGAATGCCGAGGCATGCCGTAAACGATTCTTGAAGGAAAGTGCCCTATTTTGTCGATCTCCTTACCTAAATCGCCGAACAATGATTCGACTTGGTTTGGAACGAACTCGTACCGATGAACGTTCCCTTAGAAACGATGACGTTCAATAAATTAAGAACTTTGAAATTAATGTACAAGAAGCTATATGCCCTTAAGTAATCGGATCGTGCCCGCAAATTGTCACAGCGAAGAACGCGTAGGCTCGACGTAGACGATTCCTCGTCAAAAGTGCTCCAGTTTGCCGATCGCTTCCCCGAAATTGCCGAAGAAAGGTCCAGCTAGGCCCATCACGTGTTTCTCATATCAAGGGAACGTTCAATTAATTAAGAACGGTGAATTCGATGAACAAGAAGTTGTACGCCTAAAGTAATCGGATCGTGCTCCAAAATTGTCATAGCGAAGAACGCGTAGGCCCGACGTAGACGATTCCTCGTCAAAAGTGCTCCAATTTGCCGATCGCTTCCCCGAAATTGCCAAAAAAAAGGTACGGCACGGCCCGGCATGTGTATCTCGTATCGAAGAACGTTCCCTTAGAAACGATGACGTTCAATTAATTAAGAACTTTGAAATTAATGTACATGAAACTATATGCCCTTAAGTAATCGGATCGTGCTTGCATATTGTCACGGCGAGGAACACGTAGGTACGACGTAGACGATTCCTCGTCAAAAGTGCTCCAGTTTGCCGATCGCTTCCCCGAAATTGCCGAAGAAAGGTCCGGCTCGGCTCGGCACGTATTTCTCCTGAGGAGGGTCCCCGTAAGCGGTCCCGTCGGCCCACCGGCCCGATTTCAGTCGGATAAGCGCGCGTGCTCCGATTTCGTTCCTCCGTCATTTTCCCGGCCGGCCCGGCCCGATCCCGGCGGATCCGGCCGGGTAAGCGCGCTCTACCTTAAGAGGATTAAACGCTCCCAACGAGATCCCACTCGCGTCCCGGCCGACCGACTTTCGTCCGATTCCCGAACTCCGCGACGCCGCTCAAAGCCCCTAGGACGTACAGCGAGGGTCGCGAATGCCTTCCCTGCGGATGCGGCGCAGGACGTCCACAAGGGCACGAGCGGTGGAACGAATCCCCACGTGAAATTTAAAGGGATGTGAAATTGGCATCCGAGGGGTCGATCGTTCACGAAACTTTTCGCCGAACAGGGTGTACCGAATCGTTTGAAACTCTACAACACGAATATGGAGTCTATAAGGAAGGTCCTGACCATGAATGACCATGAAACTTAATTTCTTATACAAAATTTAAAAAGTACGTATTAACAAATAGTTAAAAAAAAAATGGTAATTTCATGAGTTTCAGGACCTTCCTTCCGGTCTCCGTATTCACGTTGGGAAGTTTGAAATGACTCGGTAGAGCCTATTCGGGGAAAAGTTTGACAAACGAAACGTCTTCGACGCCCGAGCACGTCGCGGAGAATCCGGGGTCTCGGAGGTGACGGACTGGCACGGGTGGAGGCGCGGCGACGCGTGCGGTCCTCCTCGAGGTTTTTTCAGGCCGTGCCGCGTCTCGCTCGGGACACCCCGTAGAGGTGCGGTTACGCGGGGGTTCGGTTCTACGCGACCTCGTATCCACCGCACGCTCGTATACCCTGATACGCGTTGCGTGACGCGGACGGCCGGTAGGCGACAGGGTGCCGAACACACGCCTCGCGCATTCAGCCGTGAAACGCCCTCTATATAGAAGCACAGCCCCGTGCCCACGCGTCCGCGTGTACGTGCACGCGCGATCCGCTTCCCGGGCGGGCACTGCGCGAGGACGCCCGTGGAGACGCCGCCGCGACGCCCCGCGACCGGGTTATCGTCGGGCCTCTCGACGCCGACGTCAAAGGGCAGCTTCGGCCCCGTAGAGGCCCTCCACCGAGTCCTTATCTCGCTCCGGAGAGCGTTACTCGTCCTCCGGTCCGGGGGACGCGTCGATGGCTCTCCCGGCGACGCCCCCACCCGTGGATATGTTTATTCTAGATGTCGAGCCGATACCCTGCGAATTCACCCGGCTCGACCGGATGCGCCCTCGACCTCTCCGTCCTCGAGGTACTCCGGGTGAAGGATCGTCCCGAAGGTTTAATGATTTAAGGTGAAGTGAAACAAGTCGAGGAACTTGATCAACGTTGACAAAGAAGATTTTTCTAAATGCCTACGTTGCCGACGTCCGTTTTTATATTGACAGCTGGGTCGAATTATATTGTGTATAGTACCAAATAGAATATTCCACCTGTCGTGTCCGTACAATAATTATAAAGAAATCGAAGTAAAACTCCAGAAATCCTCTGGATTCATGCCTTCTGGGGCCCTAACTGACTGCGGAGGGACCCTCTGCGCCATCTATGATTTCCAGGTCAATTAAATTTTCACTCCGAGACCTCGTATTACCATCGTTTTGGCAAAGAAGCGCATACAACACTTTTTTTGCCTTTATCCCGGTCAAATGCGAGTTTATCGATTACCAGAGTGTTCTAAATTGTCGTAAAATTGTCCTGACCCTTCCGATTCTCATATTAGAGCCTTCGATAATTGTATATCCATTGAAATATGAGGGCTCGACGCCATTTTGGTTCTGGTCTGGGCTGAGTTAAAAAATTTTGTTAAAAAATCCAAATTTTGAATGTGTCAGGACAATTCTTAGATGATCAGGAGTGATGTGTCAAAGTTTCGGACAGTTTGGTCTAATATCCTTAAAAAAAAGTGTTGTATTCGAATAGACTGATTTGAAGGATGTTTCACTTCACCTTAAGCCGAACCACTCGCGCGTTTCCGCGCGTATTAAATATGCTCGAGCGGGGTGGGGCGCTCTCATCCTTGGGATGTGTGAATGTTTTAAGCACGCGGGGAGAGTGGCCGCGCGGAGAGATATTTGTTGAAAATTTTCCTGACTTTTCCGTTGGCCGAAGGCGCAACCCGAGAAGGGAATTTTTATACCCTGGCCGGGTTCGGATGGGTTTCTTTGTTCCACTGGCTCGAAATGGCGGGACGCGGTTTCAAAATCCTGGATTTAGGGTCTTCGACGATGCAGAGGGACATTTGTTAGACGGAGGAAAGGTAGTTTCTTCGGTGTCTAATCTATTTTCTCCGTTCCATTTAATTTTACGTTTGTTTTTCGGTTTGCCGCGGTCCGTTTACCTCGCGAATCGTGAATTCGCCGGCTTCGATATACGCCGGGGCGGGCGATGAAAAATGTCGCGCGAGGCCAACCTGAAAACGTAGTCGTCCGGACCGGAGCGCCGGCCTGACCGCAACCCCCGGCACCCTCTCCGCAGTCCCCGCGAGTTTAACTTCGCCCTTCAACAGGTGTTTAGGGAAATACAATAATGTCGCGCGTGCGCGGTGAACTTCTTAAAGTCGCGGACTTTGCCGGGGTGCGATTTGACCGCGGCCGGCCAATCCCCGCGGGACCCGGCCGCTGGATCCATTGACTTTCCTGGGGAACTTCCAAAATTGGACCCCTCCCTGGCGAAGCCCCCTCATCGTCGAAGCGTCCGGGGATTTCGCCGAGTTCCTGTTTTCGGTAAAAATCCCGGGACAGACGACCGATAGCCCGCGGCCACGTTTTCGGCGTCCGGAATTTTGATCGATTTCGCCGCGTCGCGCGCTTCCGGGAGACCCGATTCGCTGTCCCGCCGTCGAAAAAAAATGTATCGATTACCTATCAGGAAATTAAAGGCAATTGAAAAAGGTCGAGACGGTGTTTTTTTTTTATCCGGAATGGGAGCTCCGGGCGGAGTGCTCTTTTCCGGAAGCGAAACGCCATTTCCGCTCGACGCGGGGCGACGCCTTGCGGCCGAATGTCGATAACGCTCGCTGGATGCTTGCCGAATGGTAACTTGGGAAAAGAGGCTAGAGGGATCTACGTTACCAACGCGAGGGATAGCGCCGCGAGACGCGGCGGTGGGTAATGCAGAGACCTCTCGTGGCCTCGTCTTCCGACCGCTGCTAGAGTCGTATGGCGGATATGCATTACTCGTTCACTTCTAGATGGCAGGAGCGGCGCTGAACTCTGACCCGCCCAAGATCCCTCGACTTCGAAATCTATTCAAAAAAGGAATATTCTTCCGCGTGCAGTATTTGACGACAAATTGAATCCGCTAATATTTTATCCTACGGACTGATACCTTCTGTCGAAATGGTCATTTATGTAAGATCAGTTTTTCAATTAATTATCCTTCCATTGTGGTACACTGTTCAAAAGAAAAATAAATTCATGAAACCTCCTGGAAGTCGTATCGGGGCACTGTATACCGAATTTATAAAGGCTTCTTAGGTGTATTTCATTGATTTGCGTTTCTTAATTATATAATTAATTAAAGAAATGTCCAATAAGGCATAAGAAAATGTGAATGTTGTATATACATTTACAAATTCATAATAAATCACGATTTTAATTTGTATTTCGGTGCGATTTTGTGTACTTAAATTGTTCGATATTAAGAAACATTTCTAACAAAGTATCGAAATGGATTGCTTCTTAACATTTTCGGGTGAATTGTGAGACCTTAAATGCAAATTACTCCGATTCACATAACGGTCTTGTATTGAAAATTAATTCGAACGCAGATGACACGTGTTCGATATCTTTATTGTCCAGAAAAAAACCATTTCAGTGAGGAAAAAAGAATGGAAGAAATAAAGGGATCTTTTATCGTTTGCTTGCAGAGTCTAAATGGCGCGGAAGGCACGGTGCCGCCAGGCAGAGTGTACAAGAAGGTGGCCATCGTGGAAAACTTCTTCGACATCATCCATGCCGTCCACGTGGACCTGGAGGGGCGGCCTGGAAAACATGCCGGACAGAAGCGGACGTATAGAACGGTAAGTTTGGAACCGAGCAGCCTGGTTACCAGGAATCTTCCGATAATCTTCGACAAACCTTCCCTTGAACAAGCGCCCTTTTGTCCGAGACTCCCCCGACAATCCTGAACGGATCCTGGAAACTTTTCCGAGCACCTAACCGATCTCGTTTCAACAACGTCTCCGGCTAATAGCCATATTACAGAGGAAACACACCTGCCATAACACACGGGAATAAAAAACGGCTCCACTAATTCTTCGTCATTGCATTGCAAAAGAATGAGTTATCAAATTGAACGTCACTCGATGTATTCCAAGATTTACAAGTACTTTGCAATATAAACTTCGAGATAAAAGTTGTCGATAAACGTTCCAAGTTTCTTATCTCGTGATCGATCATCACTTTTCTTTATACGTTCTCTATGAAATTAAATAAAACTCACTTTTAAAAAAGAATATATACATGGGAGTTATACCGCAAAATGTGCAGGATAATATGCAACGGGGAATAACTGCAGAAATTGTCGGGGCAAAGCAGAATTATAGAAAAATATACGATATATGTACCGTGCAAGGAAAGACTAAAGAGTTTATTTTTACAATATTTTACTACATGAAACGGAATTAACGTTACACGATAATGAGTAACGATGACTTCACATTAGCAAAAGTTGGATTTAGGACCGTTAATTTGTACGGTAGAGAATTATAGAAAAATATACGATGTATGTCCCGTGAAAGCAAAGAGTAGCGAGTTCATTTCTATGATATTATACTACATAAAACGGAATTAACGTTACTCGATAAATAGTAACGATGACATCGCATTAGCAAAAGTTGGATTTAAGACCGTTCATTTCTACGGTAGAGATACAATACCGCGCCGTCGCCTATAACCCCACATTTAGTACGGTGCAGCGAAAGAGCGCAGGGTTTTCACGAAGTAGCACTCGACTCGGGGCAGCGCCGCGACGCCGTGCCCTCCTTTTCCCGGCGTCGTCTCGCATTGACCGAATTCTCCCGGGCAGTCGGTTATTTACAGATTCCCGGGGTGTTTCCCGAGGGAACGCATCGAGGCATTCAAGCGGCGAACACTCGATACCACACGTCATCTCACATGTTCCGGTGCACGTTCGCGCGAGCCTCTCTCGGTCCCCCTCTTCCTCTCCCTGTCTCTCCGCGGGCCGTCGCTTCCCTCCGTCTCTCTCTCCCTTTCTTCCTCTCTCCGCAGCCTCCGCGCCGGGCGGCGTTCGCTCCTCTCTCTCGCTCCGTCCCTCCCTCCGCTCCTCTCGGTCCGTCTCTCTCTTTCGCCCACTCGGCGCGATCTGCTTGCGATTCAAAACCTCAGGACACTTGTTGCATTGCCTGCTTACTCGCGCGCGCACCCACACGTGTAGGGGACACGCGTGCACGCGTACCCACACCGAGCCGCCGGTCGTTTTACCGTATCGCGTTAAGTCGACCTTACGCCGATGCGATTCCGAGCTCGCGGATACGCCGGGACGTTATCGGGATATCCGCCGATCCTGCGTGGGGGAACATCCTAGCCCTGGTACCCGCCGGGCTCCATTCGTCGACGTTTCGTTTGGTTTGTGGGGAATAAATTTCGGTAGTTCGTGCGAAAGGGCTTTACGTTCTCTTCGGGGTCTGTTGCGCGCCTGGGGAGCGACTACCCGGAATGCAACCTCTGCAACGTCGACTGCACCCCGTGGAAATTAATAGCTCGGTTTTGCATCGTCGGAAAGTATAACCCCACGGGAGTGCCCTTGGGAGCGGTAGAGAGTCCGTGGAAGGAAATAGTCGCAGGGCAAAGTTCTTCGCACGGTCGACAGGGTCCTATCCTAACGAGCAAAGTTGGTACGCAAAAAGTACCGCGCCACGTCATCGCTCCTCCATCGGGCGATCCCTTTGCAGCCTAATTCGATCTCGCCGGACATCCGGGACGTTCTCGGGATGTCCGGCCCTCCCAGGACGTGGCGTCGCATCTCCCTAAATCGATACGGCGACCTCGGGTCGATGCGTATCCGGATTCCGGGGCAAGTTCCGACCCCGAAGAAGCTGCGAGCCGCCCTCGATGCATCGGCCGGCGACTTTGCTCTCCGACCACGTCGAAGTGGTTACTCCCCGGAGCAGAGCCTCGAGTAAATCTCATCGAATTACCGCCACGGGTCCCCTCTCGCAAATGCACCCCGTTGCAAAGGCGGCCCGGTTTGCGTCCCGGAACGCGTCCGAAGCCTTTAGCTTTCTCGGATCCGGGGCTCTCTCATCTCTGATTAAGTTATGCCGCCTCTCCCGCATCTTACGGCGAAACGGTCCCCATTAGGACCTCCTCCTTCTCTTCCTTTCCCGCCCGGGCGAACCCGCCGACCTCGGGGCCGCCCAATGGCCGGGGAGCGTCCTTCGCGCCGAACGACCCTCGAGATCGGACGATTCGGGGGAACTCCTGAGCGAGAGCCTTCGACCGCGAGATCCCTTTTCGTCCGAGGAGGGGAGCGCGACTCCCCGAAAAAGACCCAAACGGTTTGCCGGTGGAAGCGCTCGTTTTATCCCTTTCGGTGGAATGGCGCGGGGGACACGACCGGGTGGGATGGGCGCCACGTCAACGGCTAATAAATGGAATTCAGGCGGGAGGGGGAATTATTCGGTTGTTTCGACCACGGCCTGTTCGACCGGAAGCGGGCCCACTCCGGGCTATGGAAAAAAAAATAATCCCAGCAATCGTGCGGTCGTTTCGCAGCCGGCGACGATGTGCCGAATCGATTTCGGGAATTTCGCTCCACAGAGAGAGCCGCTCGTTTCGGAGGAACGTTTCCCGTCACTGAATTTCCACGATTTAATCGAGTAGCTCGAGGTGGGGCTCGCCCGCCGGAGTTGACGGTAATCAGACGGATTTTCGCGATTTGGTCGGTCACCCGATGTCGCGCGACGCGGAGATTAGGTTTATTCCAGGCTCGGTGAAGCGCGAATTGTGACCGAAATCCGATTTCTCTGTTACAGATTACGGAGACGTACGCGTTTCTACCCCGCGAGGCGGTGACGAGGTTTCTCCTGGGGTGCACGGAGTGCCAGCGTCGACCACGGACGCCGAGCCCGACGAATCTGTCGAACCAGTCGCAGGCGACGACGGCGTCTTCCTCGTCGACGCCGCTGAGTCCGCTCCCGGCGACGGCGCTCTCGGCGTCGACCGGGGCGGTCCAAAGCAGTCCGCGGCCCCGGGAAGCGAGCCATCCCCCGGAGAGCAAGAGCCTCTTCAGCTACCGACACCCAAAGCACCAGAAGCAGACCGTCCCCACTGCGGCCATGACGGCGACGACGGCCCCGGCGACGCCCGCCCCGGCGCCCCTGGCGGCGGCGTCGCCGGTTGCCGCGGCGCCGACGGAGCGGGAGGAGAAGTACAACCCCCTGAGCATCAGCAACCTCCTCAAGAAGGAGCCCACCGGCAGCGGCTTCGGCGCGAGCCCCGACGCCCTCCCAGACTCCCGGAGGACTCCAGAGTCCGACAGGGCGAGCTCCAGGAGTTCGGCCTCCTCTAAGCGGAGGCGAATGCTTCCCGAGGGCCGGACGCCGTCGCCGCAGCCAACGCATCCCCTCCCCAGGCCCTGGAGTCCGGGGCTGGACCCCAAGAACACTCCCGTGGACTACAGTCTTCCCATCACCACCTCGTACCTAAAGCACCAGCAGCGGATCCTCGCGGAGAAGAGCAAGGCGGCCTCCATCGCCGCCGCCGCCCCCGAAGAGGAGCACCGAGACCCCGATCAGACCCCCGGCCTCCAGGAGGCGGAGGCGCCCGACATGGGCAGGTTCTCGCCCGCGGCGGGCCTGATCGATACCAACCTCAACCTCTTGGCGACCATTCAGCACCTCCACTGCCAAGTTATGCTCGCCCTGACCGAGAGGCTGCGCGCCTCCGTGCCGGGGAACGCGCTCTCCCTGCCCGCGGACGTCGCCGCCGTGACCGCGGAATTGTCCGTCTCGGCGCGGAACGATTCCTGAGCGGCGCGCGGCGGGGGCGAGGGGCCCTAAATTATTCGAAACCCGGCCGCGTCGGATTTTAGGCCGGCTAAAATTGTCTATCCGCGAGATGACGCTAATCCGGCCCCGGCGCTCGGCCGGACCCGTGGAATTGTTCATGTCTAAGCGGGACGGTTCCCGGGCATCCGGGGAGCTCTAAATTATTCGCGGTTTGAACCCGCTGGATCCCAGTCCGCCGAGAGTTTTCCCATCCGCGAAATGATCCCCGATCGGGGTCGTCTGAGCTGCGGTGCGGCCCGATCCGGGAAATCCCTCGGAAATTTCGACGCCGCTCCCGGTGCCGGGGACGGAACTCTCGCGGAGACGGATCCGAGTGGAACCCTTTTCCACCTAGAATGCTTCAAAAGCGGCTACGGTTCTGCACCCTTACGGTATTCTTGTATTGCGTCGATGTCGTTAGCGGTAAACGGACTGCGGTATTTTCTTAGCTACACAGACAATATCGTCTCTCTTTCTCTCCGTGTCGTTAATTGTACTCCGGAGTTGTTCGACGGCGCACAGGAAAAGGAACGGTACGGGAGGATCCCGCGCGAGCTCCTCTCGGTTTTCGCGGGCACAAAAGTTCGATACGAGGGACCTACGAGCCCGAAGGGGCGCTCGCAAAAAGACGCACCCGGCCGCCAGCCCTTTCGGGAGGAGAGCCGTGGCGGAGGAAGCGACCGAGCTTCTCTCGCCCTCCGCGAGCCACCCCCCCGTTTAATTACCTCCCAATTATCGCCACGCTCCACGCAACGGTTTTTCCGCCCCCTGGGAAACGGAGACGCGGCTTTGTTTCCTCCCGGGTCGCCCGGTTTTCGGGGGTGAGCTCTGTTCCGGTCGCACCCCCACCGGTCCGAGCAGGCCGGCCTCGGCGAAAGAAAATCTGCATTTTCCCCGCTCCCTCGTTTCGGTCGTTTTCAACCGTTTCCTCCGTTTCCTCCGGTTTCCCGGCCCTCACCCCCGACCCCCGAGCCGGGGGTCGACAAAGGCGCCGGTCGATAGTCGCGAAGTTTGCTCGGCGACCGGTCGAAAACCGCCCTCCCGCTCGAGGCCAGGGAATGGCCGCTCCTTACGTTTTTACCGGCTCGCTCCCATTCGAGTTTTCCCCAGCGATCAGGGTAATTGGCTCGCGGGCAATTACGCGCAATTAGCCTCGCGCTAACGCGCGCTACCGGGCCGGGCTGTGACATTTCGCAAGTCGATCGAGTCGGCCCGACTCGCGGCGAAGGCCGGGCATGGACCGCCCGCCCGGGCGGTCGTAATCACCCAAAGTAGCCGTTCCCCTACGATAACTTAGTCACTAATTTGCGGAAAGTAAGCCGGGACGAGGAGCGTGGAGTAGTACAATAGGATGATAGGCCTTAAGGTGTGCTTACGCGAGATGTCCGCTAGAGGTTCGATATAAACTATTGTCGTTAAAATTAAGAGAGATTATATATATACACACACACACTCGAAAAAACTTACACCCAAGACACCTAAAAGGAAATAGCGTAGACTAAGCCTTTGACCCATGAAACGTGAGCGTGCCGCCGTAGACGTAGGGTGATTTCTTTGTAAATAACCGTTGTAATATAGAAGGTAGACCTAAGGTCAACAATCTCGTACGTTATTATGTACTATTGATAATATTATTATATATATATATTATTCTATTAATATTATTATATGATCGTATTTAAATCTCTCAGCGAGTCAGATGGACGGAAAATATATATACGAGAATCCAAGGGCGAACTCTCGCAAATCTTAGACGAGCGTGTTGTGTTTATCCGACCCTCCCGAGATTCGACCTTCTCCTCTGTTTTTGTCCCGCTGGACGGGTGTCGCATCCCGTTCCGGTGAGCGTACCTCCGAGCACTCGCTCACCGCGACTACCGGCGAGGCACTCAAGGGTCTCAATTCCCGTCCGACCCTCGTGGCGCCATCATCTCCCCGATGACCGATTTGGAACGTCCCTCTGCCGCGGGCTGAAAGTCGTATAAATCAGGACCGAGGGGGCGAGAACCAAGGTAAGTGGTTTTATTATTTCCCTCTTTCTATCGGTGCAACGATTTCCTATCTCGAAGTTCGCGACGTCCGCGCAGGGGCGAACGTTCCCCTTGCCGTATAAAAACGAGCAGACATTTTCTTAATTATCATTAGCAACGGCGAAACCTATGTACTTCGCTCGGGATAAAATGAGCAAAAGTTGAACCGAGGTGTATGTTGAAGCCGAATGGAAGGGAAAGGGGAGGAAACGCATATACATGGAGGAAATCACTTGCCGGGGTTTATTTGTGCGTACTTTTGTTTGTCGCCGCGGTAGAACCTCCCTTCCAAAAAGTCTCACCGGGTATATTAGTCGGCAACGAATCGCACTTCCTGGCTCCGGTCCGTAACGAGTCTCGTACGTGTAAGGCAGCCTTTACCCATCTGGCTGTTGCCAACGCTGTAGCGGCCTCGTTCCATCAACTACCCCCTGCCAGGCACTTCCCTCTTTCTCTCTCCCTCTCTCCGTCTCGCTCTCGCCCTCGTGCCCAGCCCTTAGGAAAACTCACCCCCGTCCCCTCGATTCCAATAAGGCTGCCCCATTCCGCCATTTTCAACCCTCCGACGCCGCCACCGCCCCCGCCCCCGCCCNCTTCGACCCCCCTCGAACCCCCTCAACCCCCTGCCAGGCAGAGGCCTCGCTTTTGCCGCGGCATTGTTGCTATCGATTCGTCTCCTGTAAACGGCTTTTTCTCCGCTACACCTTGCGGCCCTTATTTCCGGAAACGGAACTCACCTACAACCTAAGAAACTCGAACATGCCCTTCCGATGTCATAGGACGAACCGCTCTTCCGATGTTTGCGCCTCCCTGCGAATCCTTTATCCTTTCGTGATAACCGCCCATTTCTACAGGGATGTTTCAATAAGCGGGTTAGAGAAGAAATTGGGTTTAATGGGCTTTTATCAAGCTCTAGAGAGAGTAAACAAACATTTGTACACTCGGTTAGGTACCAAGGCAGGAAATATCTACCTTGAAATCGAACAAGTGTTTGAAAACAAATAGATATAAATGGAGGCTCAATTCCTGAAACGGAATATCTTCGGTTGGTATTTTCGCTCTTTTTTCTCTTTTTTCTCTTTTTAGTCCAATATCGTAACCAGGTCAAATTTTAACGCAATCAATAAAAAACTAATACGTGGCGATGGAACGCTCGTCACCATTTTGAACACCTTCGATCGAAAGTGTTATATTTCTCGTTATGCCGTAAACTGAGTAAAAGAATTAATACGCCTTAAATACCGTACTTATACAATTTAAGTAATCAAGTTCAAGAATATATCTCGATTCGTTACAGATAAAAATTATCGTCCCGCTTATTTATTCCTCTCCTAACGCTTTCATTTGAAATTTCGCCGAAATCAGATTAGAACCTTTTAAAAAGTTGGGTACTCAAAAAGTCAGAATCCGACTCTAACGAGCCGAGTTTAATAAGGATACTCCAATTTTATATCTTAGTCCATTACCCCATTAGAGCATTTAGTTTATTTATTACAAGTAAATGTTCACGTCGTCTGATTAACCCGGCCAGAATTGTGTTAATGCATGCGCGTTCGGTTGCAGTCTGACGAACTCGTCTATATTTGTTTATCGGGGAAAATTTGTCCAACGATGATTAAAGCGTTGTACCGCTGAGTTAACAGTTACATACGCGCGTGGGTAAACGGTAATAAATTGACAGTACACGCCAAGATGAGGGTCACAGCCATCGACGATGAAAATATTTTAATTTACAAGTACAGTATCAAAGAATAAACATTGGAAATAAAATTCCGGAATTTTTCGAACCAACTTGTTCCTTGGATCTTTAGTGCTATTCTTTTTATTTTCTTTTTTTCATGTTTTTTTAGACTACGGTTCGATTAGAAACGTCAAATTGATCGTGGAAAAGTCGTGGCGTCTCGCGAGATAATTCCTGGTCGGAGGAGGGGGTTGTTTCGATATATCTCGTTTTTCAGCGGTCTCGATGGTCCGGTTAAAGTAGACCCCTTGCGGTGGCGAGTGACCATATTATCGTGGTTTAAGTGGCGCGGCCCCATTGAGCGGTGATTTAGAATTTTCCCCGGTCTGCCTCCGTGGCATTCAACTGAAATCTATTGTTCTTCGGGGAATACTCCGTGAAATCAGCCCCGACCACCCTTCGAGCCCGTCACACTCCCGGAAGAGAGGCCCGTGCCTATTAGACCCCGCCTCGCACGAGCCGATCGATCTGACGAACGTCGACGAGTTTGTCGCCGACAAAAACCGGAAGAGGGCCGAACACTGGATGGATGGATGGATGGATGGGTGCGGTTTACTATCCGCCGGCGTATCGGGACCCGCCGATCGCGTTGACGCGACCGAAGAAAGAAAGGAATACCGGGAAATTGGAAAATGGGAGAATGATCTCCCCGCGCCGCGGCCCGCGTCACAATTTCTGAGCAGACTTCATTTTACGCCCCAATTCATTCGACGTAGGCCAAGAGGGCACAGAGGAGGAGAGTCGAGGACGGTACCGAGGTAGGGGGCATCGAGGAGGTAGCGCTCGTTACCTCCTGGACCATGTTGATTAAACGATGGTCTAATTTCCATGTAACCCGGCAAATCGGTGCCGCCGGATCCCAAAGCGATGCCCGACAGGGCACCCTCGACTCGCCGCTCCGACAAAGAAAACTGCCAACTGCGGGGACAAAAGTCGCGGGAAAACAAACGTCGAGGACTCTCCGGATGGGAGCTCCCGTCAAGAGGAGGGAAACGGGAATAATATTGGCCGCCTTCCGGGCATCTAATTCGAAGGGGAAGCGCCTTCTCGAAACCCGGCTCGATCGAGTTCCGCGCAGCGCAGCCCGGCACCAAGGTGAAGTCTCTTACTTTCCCAGGGCCCCCCACCTATCCTGCGTCATCGTCCGGGGGTGAGCACCCCCCTGGATGGCAGCGGCCCCAGAATGTAAGGGATGATTTTGGAGATAGCTCGAGGGTCGCTCGCTACGTCGGAGTTGTCGGGCGGTTGCGGTGCGGAGGTGGAGCGGGCGCCGAGGGTGGGGTGGGCGGAGAAGAGGGTGGACGGGTGGGTGGCTGGGTGGGTTTGCGAAACGGGAGCTGGCATTGGGGTGGTTTACGGGGGCGGCGGGNGGCGGGGGTTGGGGCCGGGGTTGGAGTTGGGGGCGGGGGCGACGGAGGTGAGTCTGCAGAGTCTCAGGGGGGTGAGTTTGGCGCCGAGGTGTCGGTACTCCTATACAGCGCGGGATATAGCTCTATTCCGGGGTACTGGCTCGTTTAAATCTAAATAAATAATTGGGAGAGTGGCGGAATAACAATGGGCGACGTCGTTGACGTCGGGAGCGACCGACGAAATCCGCGACGGTTTTTCGCACCGGCGCTTTAACCCACGTGGAAGGGGAGGAGAGCATTGACAAACGGAAATGTGCTCCGGAGCTCGAGTGCCTCGCTTTTAACTTCACTTTTATACCCCGTTCGTCCCTTCCCGCCCCCTCCCGCGGTGCCGACCCGCGAAGAAATCTTTCTCGAGAAGAATGCGCGCCGAAACTTGCCGCGTCTTCCCAAGGTTGGGCGTCGCGACCCTCCTTCTCGTCCGCCGCTGATCGGTCCCCGATTTTCCATGCTTTTTTCCGAAGAACCACCTCGTATAAATCAACCGGACAGTGAGTAATTAATTTAAACCTCCCAAAATTGGCCGAGCCCTGGAAATCCGATGACGTTAGATTCCCTTGGTAACGCGATAAATTAATAAGCGGTAGGGCGACACCGAGAAGAAAGGAAGGCCGGGTCGATCCCCACGCGCGGCCCTCGTGGGGGCAGAAAATTCGGCCCCTGGGCCGTTCGCCCCCGAGCGGCGGCCGTGTTTGTCGGTAAAACAGGTTTCCCGGAGATCGCGGTAAACACATCCACCCCGGCGTCCGTCAGTCACGTAAGCGTTTACCGTGGGGGCCGAACTAAAACGAGTGGGCGACGCTCGGGTCACGTCGCGCCTTATGAGGTCGGCGCCATTTTATTTCGGGAAGCGGACTCTCTTTCGGGCGCCCGAAGACATTCCTCGCGACGGGCACCGGAACTGAAATTTTCATTGTCGACGTGCAGGCTTCGGCCCCCCGCGCTTTGAAATGATTTTTTTCCCTCGCGCCATGGCTCGGAGGTATTTCCATGTAAATTTTTTCCCACCCCCCTCGCGTCGATCCCGAGCCGCCGGTGTAACGGGACGTAGTTGCGGGAAAACAAACAGGGACACGGAGAGATTCCCAGTGGCGGGAAGAAAGAGGAGAAACTACTTTTAAGGGACGCGAGGAGAGGGAACAAACGAGCACGAGGGGCCGGGGGAGGGAGAGAGAGACGGCGGCCCGGCGAGCGCGGAGGGAAGGAAAGGATAAAACAGGGGTTACTAATTCCCGAATAATGAAGGGCTGAATCGCCGTCCCTCCGCTCATAAAGGGGTTTCCCCTGCGCCCCTTTGTTTGCGCTTTATTTTTCTATTCGCTGATCGTTACACGCTTTAGCCGAGGCGGCGGCGCCCGAATGGGTGGCCCTTTCGAGAGGGCTAATAAGAGGGGCAGGGATTTTCATTTACCTTCTTCTCCCTTTAAAGCCAACCCCCGTCGACGGCGTCCTCGTCGTCGCCAGGGGCGCCGGGTTAACGGCAGGATTTCTCCCGAGGATCTCCTCAAGGTCCGACCCGTCCCGAAATTACGAAGGGCCGAATTTCATTTTAAAATGGGGCGCTTCCGCCCACCCTTCGTGGCCTCTGGAAAAACGTTCGAATTTATGAACACCCCCTCGGGGGTGGAAGAGGAAATTTATTTTCGAATTATTATTGTTGTATTACGCCGACGCGAAGCCCGCCGCCGGTATTAACGGATTACACCGTGAACCGCTAAAGCAGTCTTCTGATAATTGATATAACCGGTAAACATTTTATGCGGCGGGGATTAGCGGACGCGCTCGATTTCGGTACGGGCAACGTTACCCTTTTTTTATTAAACACCTTTTACCGTAATCCGAGGAACGTGCAATTACGCGAAAGGTTGCGCGCCGAAAATTATTCCTCTTTCCTTCGAATTTCCCTGAAAATTACAAATGTTAATTCTGAATTTAACCGTTCGAGCCCGTTCGTTTTGAAATCGCGGAGGCGCGGTGGGAGATTCTCCGATTTCAATATAATGAAGGCGGTCCGCGGACCATGTTTTCCATTTTTTATTCATTTCGAAAGCACCTTTCGCTTGGAACCATTTTTCAAGAGGTAGCCGCCGGATTCGCAACCTCTTGGGAATAATTATTGGGTCGTTCCGAATGAAATCAATTATTTGTCGTTTGTATCGGCGAGCTTTGAAGTAACGTTGCGAGAAAAAAACTGAAGGTTAATCAGTAATGTACCGTCAGTCAGTAATGGGTAATTGATATTTCGGTTAGTGATATAAATAAAATCCATGAAGCCGGTTATATGGTAAATGAGATTACTAGGAAAGGACAGAACTTTTGGGATTACCCGATACGTGTACATTTTGAGGGAGCTTTATTGGATTAATAGTATATGGTCGAACCGATCAGTGGCCATTTAATTTTGATTTCTTACGATCTAGCCATTCCACTCGGCGCCTACTTATATTATTATGTAATTTATCTTAACCACCCTCATCGCAAAGGAACGCGCCCCTCGGATCGGGGCATTAGTCGCTCCAGAGGGTGCCTTTACTTTTCACTTTTGCTAATTTCAAGCCCGGAAGGCGTGGGGTGTCGCGAACTCCTGACAAACGGAGTCGCCTGTTCCTCGCTAACTTCACGACCTTCGGTCCCGAGAAGGGTAAGCCATTGAATTTCAAACGGTGCAATTTGTTTTCTCCTCCCTGACGTGCACCTCCTCTATCCGCCGGATAGATTCTAATCTCTGCCTAGTTCTACCTTCCTCTGCCATTCTCCTTCACCTCCTCGTTACTCTTGTCCCTTTCATCGAACGAACAAGTGGCTAACCCCCCTGCATTAGCCACCGGCATTTCCCCCTTTATTACCTCCCTGTGTCATTTTAAAATCATTACAAACCTGAAAAATGGAGAATTACCGTATATTAAGGGTCGCTTTCTGGTGATATGTAAAGGTTTTGAAGCTCGATTAAATGGACGTAGATTTGTAAGAGCTCGCAATTTAAATCCAACGAACAGCGATAGGTGGGACAAGATGCTATCAGTGGGGAGCCGCGATATCTCTCGATTGTCGAAGGAGACGATGAGTCCGTATCGAGCCTAATTAGGGGAGATATTAATTAACCGACATCCCTAGAATAAATTATTTACACTCCCTTTGCACAATCGTGTGTCGCTTTTCAATGCATTTCCCCGTGTACGCGTCCGCGTTTAGATCGGAAAGCTTATAGAGTTGAAAAAAAGGGGAAAATATTGACTTCACGTCCCGTGCGCCACTTTCTTTATCAGCGCCCTCCCTTAGCCGAGCCCTATCTTTGCCGTTACTTTACCTTGCCTACTTGGGAGCGTCTAAGCGAGGCGACTGCGCCTAATAAATGCTTCTCCTCCGCTTCCGCCCCCCGCGGCATATTCTTCCGCGAGGTAACCTAACCTCACCGGCCGCCACCCACTCGAGTCACTCACCGAGCAGGAGCCTTTCCTGCCGGGGTTCCGCGCGTCTAAAACCACCCCCGGCCGTCCCACCCACTTCGCTCCCTTCGCCCCCTTCGCCCATCCCATCCATCCGGCCATCCACTTTCGCCTCGTACCCGATACTCGCCACGTGGTGCGGAGCAAACTTTTCCGCCACCCTTTGCGCCCCCGATCGCTCCCACCCCCGTCGTGATTTCGTGTACTCCTACGCGGCCAAAAACTATGCAATCGCAGCAAAGGATCGGACATACACCGGGACGAAATATTGTTAACCCAGAGACATACACGGACACAGATGGTAAATCTTTGTAAATATATGCGCGAGTCATCTTGTCTTTCTTCGGTAGTTTGTAAGGAAAGAATCGAAGGGGAGAGCGGTGAGGATAAAGGGACGCGCCCTTTCGATAGTGGACAGGAAATTGACCGGTGGAACTGAAAAGGGCGGCCCAATCGAGTAGATATCGAACGGCCGGGTCCGGAAAGGGTTAGGTCGCCGGAGAAGGGAAGGGACGACCCTTCGATCGAGTTTCTTGTTGACTTCGCGTTGTTTTTCCTACAAGCTTGGTGCAACCGCTTGTTCCTTTAGATTTAAGGCCAGGTCCGGGTGGACCGTCGAAATATGGAGCGCCCCTTCGAAACGAGTCTCCCTCCCGCTCCGGGCCCGACTTCGTAATCCTCGTCCTGGCCGCGACTAGGTGGCGCTACCATCTACCCGAGGTTAGCACTCTTCCCTGTATTACTTAGTCCGCGATATACCTAGCGTCGGCAGTGCTTATATATGTATCTTCTATATATATATATATCTCCGCCGTAGAAACTACCCTCCACCCTGCGGCCCCATGCGCGTATCTCCCCGAGCCCTTCCCAGCACCCGACACACTCTGTTTCCCCCAATTCCACCCCCGGGCCTCCGACACCCGCGCGCAGCCCGCCGCCCACCGCCCACCCGCCCCCGCATCCGCCTCCGCCTCCGCCCCCGCCCCCGACGCTCGGCGCTCCGGCTCACCCACACCCCTCGCCTCGCCCCAACCCCACTGAGGTAGGTGCGCCCTACTGGCGCCTGAATCATCCCGCCCGAGGCCGTCGGGGGTGGCTGACTGAGCTAGGGTTTTGGCCGTGGGACGGGGGATGGTTGGCGAGGCGACGAGGGGGCGGCGGGAGAGCGAGAGAAAGAGAAAGAGGGAGGCACGAGCAGGGGCGAGAGAGAGACGGAGTGGAGAGAAAGAGGGAAGGAGCGAATCGTGGCGCAAGGTATACGTAGGTACCCCCGGGGGTGAAAGGGGCGCGGCGACCGAGGGGATGGAGAGGGCGTAAGGCTTCACTAATTATTTTTTGTCGGTCGCACGACAGGGGTGCGCCTGCCGGGAATGACTGAAATTAAATGAATGAGTACCTAGCCTGACGTAGCGGCCGAAGGGAAGGGAGGGAGGGCGCCCGATATAGGTGGATGGAGGTACGGGGAGGAGGCGGAGGGCACCGCGTGCGAGGGTGGATTCCGTAAGGTCGGGAAAGGATTATGAGCGGACTGTTCATTTTTCTCGAGTGCGAAATTATTAAAGATGGCGCCGCGGGGGCTCCGGTCTCGAGTTCGACGGGACGGATTGATTCGACGTCCCTACCCCTCGAGTAAAGGTTGCCGCGAAGGGTTAAACCCCATAACGTTCGATCGCCCGTTCTCTTCGATCCGTGGAAGAAAAATCGTTCGTTCGAGGGCGCAGCGCCTTCTTCTTGCCGCAGCCCCGTAACCTCTTCGAAATTAATCGGATTTTCAGCGTTAACGATGCCGGATGGGAGGAAACGTTTCTTACGAAAGTCATCCCGTATATTACCCCGAAGAACTTTCATCCGGAACACTTTTTGATATCGCGCACCGTTGGAACTGAAAATTGCATTTGCCGCGATAAATGCAGTTACGACCTTTTCGCTTAGCACGGGCGTGTAGGGCGCGGGGGAGAAGGGTCGTTCGTCCTCGGGAAGAGCGAGTTAACCCGCTTTTTCCCCCCATTCTTCCTCGACCATGGGCGCGATCAAAGGACGGATATTTCCTGGGAATGTCGACCCTAGAGGCGAGCTACAAGGGAGTCGTCGTCGTAGGTGGCGGCGCAGCCTTCGGAAGGGCGTGGATGCCGAAGTGGCTGAATCCTATTACCGTGTTTGTTGCGGATCGAGCGGGCGAAAGTTTCGAGGAGTTTTTACTCGGTCGGTTCTCGCGAATGGTTTATTTCTCGGGGGCGACCGCCCCCTTCGGTTCGACCCGCTGGGGATGAACATTTCGCAACTCGACCCGGCGCATACGAGAGGGAACGCACGGTATTCGCACGTGGGGAAACATCGTTCGCCGCGGAATTGTCGCCGATCTTAATTCCTCCAGGGTCTCCCCGAAGAGACGACGGCCCGGACCTTCGGGGAATTTCGGAACTTCCTCCCCCAACCCTCTCCGACCCAGGGAGGGGACTCGGGGGGACTTCTTGCCTCTCGCGACTCTTATCGATCCCTGCAAACTTCCCAGAGTACCTTGGACCCTCGGAGCCGGTGCATCCCCTTAGAAGGTCCAAACCTTTCACAGGGCTTCAAAAACTTGGCGCCCCCGGCAACCCTTCCCCCTTTGGGAAGTTCGGCCACCGCGAGATCCGGACGCCTTCTGTATCTCTTTCGGCGAACTCCGGGAACCGCGAACGTCCAATCGAGCTCGACACCTGATACGTACCGAACTTCGCTGAATGCGTCGGCGAAACCCCGATGTCGCGGCTCCATTAAGCACGGCTGCAGTTTCGCGACAAGATTTTCTCCGTTCTTTGATCGACCCTTCGCCGTCGGTTATCGGATACCAAGGGCAACCGTTTACCTCGGAGTGGTAAACGTTTGCCTTTGAAACTCGATATTCCGTATAATCGCCTAAATTCATTACGAGATTGTCACGTTATCGTCGGCGTACATACCGGGTACACGCGCGCCCCCTCAAGGTGCAAGTAATTCCACACCCTCGGAGGAATTGAAATTACCGTCAGAAATCGTCTGGTCGCGCCTCCGCGCGAGTGGTTAGGGGTGCGCGCGAGGCAAGGGGTGCGGGATGCGCCCCCCGAAACTCTCTGTATAAGCAGCAGTGCATCTCTCCAGCCAACATAAATAGAACAGTGGCGGTGCCAAATGGCGTAAGGGTGGTTCCTTCCTTCCTTCCTTCCTTCCTATCCAACCCCTTTTACTGTCTTCGACCGGATTCCCGACCCGGGTCGTGGACGAGCACGTACGACCACCACGAAGCCTCGGCTAAGGGTATTCATGGAATTGGGACAGGGCAGCCCAAGGGATGGTGGAGCGCCAAGAGGGGTTAGCCCGCGGAATTAAATTCACCCTGCTTATCGTCGGCCTTTCCGGGGGGCGAAACCGGTGGCCACCCGGTTGGCCCTTTATTAGGACCTCTCGATACCGAGGCGCCGCCATTTCGGTGCACCCCCTGACCCACTCTCCGCTCTCCTTCGAATCGAAACCACCCCCGTTAATTCCAACCCCCGATGAGAGCCACTGCCAGCGCCCTTCTCGCGTACGACTTTCGCTTTTCCTTTTCTCCTCCCACTTCGCGCGATGCTAATCCCCGTACCGAGAGAAATTCGTCGAAGCGAATCGATTTATAATACCGTCGATTGCGGGAGGGGAGGCCCCCCCCGGGGGAAGCATGTCTCGATATCGTTAATTATCTTCAGACGGCGCCGAGTTCTTGAGGTGGTATTAACTCGTTGTCTAATTTGGAATCAACGTTTATTCCTTTTTCAACGGAGAAACATTTATTATTCTGCTTGAATATCAGTAAATATTAGCCCCTCGTCTAAAACAAACTTTCTTAGTAGCACTGAATTCAGAATCGTTAACAGATTTTTTGCTTTCTGCGATGACACGATTGTTTCTACAATTAATCTACAGTATTTTCTTTTTTTTTTTCAGTTTAACCGTATAGTTTACAATAGTCATAGACGAATACACGCTGAAAAATATTTGCTTGAATTGGATACACTTTTTGTTGGTTCAGCTTAAGTATACGGTTGTTGTACGAACAGCCAAATATTTGGTTGACGTGACAAAATTCTTTGATTAATCAATTTTGATTGACCACGTCAAGTGTTGTTGTATATCACCCCCAATATTAAAGTAATTTTGTACATTATTCGAAACATTGGTTTATTAACTATGTTCTAAAAGTAACGAAACGATTTAACCGAAACACTTTAGTTGTTAGATGCAAACGAGTTTGGTCGAGTGAATTAAAATTCGGTTCAACTAAACTGTTCCTTAAAATGAACGAAATGCAGAGAGTCAAACGATGTATTTCAATAAACCAAATTTTTTCTCTGTGCGTAGGATTCCTTTCGGAGTTTGGTCCCTCTCGCCCAGAAAAATTGCCGTTCGACAAAGCTTCGGGCCAGGAGCCTCTCGGAAAAGAAAGGAAAACGAATTTGATAATCAGTCGGTCAGGTGTGAAGTCAAGAGCCGCACGTAACCTACATATCCCCGCTAATGAAGAGTGCCCAGAAGAAATGAATGAACCCCTTGACACCGGGAACGTCGAAGCGGAAAATCCAAGTATCAAGGACGGTTTCCGCCTGTACAGGTAAGAGACCAATGCGCAGAGCCGGGACAATGGATTCCGCCCTCCTTAATATCTTATTTGGAAAACCCAACCATCCTCTCGCGCTGCCACCCGCAGCCTGTTCGGAACCCCTTGGAACCGTTCGTAATCGCTCGGAACCTCTCGGAACTTGCCGGGGGTTGTGGAACGTTCCCTATTCCCTGGGGCTATGCAAGGTACGTACCCGAGCGTGGCCGCACGCACACGGGCGCACCCTCGGCCTATACGGCAGGCAACAACCCTTATACCGGAAGGTACACGTCCCTCGGACGACCTACACGTCCCTCGCGCTCGCGGGAGGTCGTGGAACGTTGGGGGGTGTTTGTTCGGGACGATGGTGTAAGACGGTGACGTGTACCCCCTGCCGAGCTCCCAGCCTGGCAGCCACTGGAACCGGAGGGTGGTTTCAACCCTTAGGTCGGGGTGGGCAAAGGGTGGGCGTAGGGTGGCCGAAGGGCGGCACGAGGGTGGAGGGGCCGGGCGGAACAGTGGAATAGCGGCGCGGCGGGGGTGGGTGGGTGGGAGTGGGGGTGGCGGAACCGGGGCGAGGGGGAAGAGAATAACGGACTCGCTCGCAGTACACGGCGGACTAGCCAGGGGCCGAGGTCTTTCGAGGTCGCAGGGCTGCCTTAATTATCGTCGCTTTCCTAAAAACCTGCCTCGCTTCCAACCCTCGCCCCTCCCTGCCAGTTTCCCGCCCTGAGAGGAAAGTTTCCAGGCGAAAAGTGCCGAGTACGCGCCGATGAGCTCGCCGCCCCCCTACCCGATGTTTATTCCGCCGAGTCCCGCCGGAGGAGCCGCGTTTCCTCCGTCGCCGTTAATTCCGCCCCTGAGGAACAGGTGGACGCAGTTGCCCCGAGAGGGGGAAGTCGAGTTACTCCGAGAAAGAGAGAGAGCGAGGGTATTAAACTTTGTTTCATCGATTTTCGGAGACGGAGTTAAGACTCGCCAGGAGGGCGAGCTTAGCGCATTTTAACGTTTGTTTAGATATTATTCAATGTACTCGTCCGATACCCTTCGCACGTCCTTTTCCGATTACCTGTGACGGAATTTACGGCTCGTTGCGACGCAGGACGTGAAACTTACACGGCAGGAAACCATGATACGAGACGAGCTTCAGATTTGGATCTAGGGTTCACGGCGATATCTGCACTTAACGTTCCATTCGCAAATGGGTAAAAGTCAAGGTTGACATAATTATTACCCCGGACTGTACGGTACCGTCAGGTGGCGGCACATTGTTAGCGCTAACCGCCGTACTCGAGAGATATATCGGGCGAAATTAACGAACGACATTTTCACTAATTATATCCGCGCAACGAGGCGGTAGCCGGGCTCGTCGTCGTTCTTTTGCGAGGCAGGGCTGCGACGCACCCCACCGCGGGAACCCGGCGAAAGCCTCGGCAGGTTCCACCGGCCCCTCGGCGAAGAATAAGATCGATAGGGTCGAAATACCCGTAAGTCGAGGCTCGACCAGGACGGGGCAAGGGCTCATCCGGTCCCGCGGCGCTCGGGCTTAGCACGCGGGTGCCCCGAGGAGGGCTGATAAATTCATTTAATAATTTCACCCGGATAATTCGCAGTTAACACCGCGAGGCGTCGACGCTCCCCCCGGTCGGAGGGCGTACCGCGCTCTGGGAATACTTTTCGCGATAGCGCGCGGGGTATCGAGTCGAATTAACAAATTACTTCGAGTGCGCCAGACGGGAATCGAGGTGGAATCGCGGCAGAGGCCGCTCGACCCGCGGGGGTTTTTCGCCGGTCGATATTCATTCGCGGTATGATTCGCGAAAGGGGAAAAAAACGAAGCCTCGGGACGGTCCAGGTGCGCGCCGAAAATGGCTCGGTAATTGCGTACCCCCTGGACATTTTGGGCTTCCCCTTTCGCCGATAATTGGCCATTTGGATCAGAAAACGCCACGTCTTTCCGGGCATCGATGGACAATCGCCACCTTTTTTTCTTCGATCTCGGCCGTCGCTTCGGGAGAGTCGCACTCGAAAGACACATCCAGGGCGAGGGGTTAAGAAGTACCCGAGGAATCCAGTTGGCCGTCCCCGTCGCGGCCAGGTCCGGCTCGGAATTAGAATTTCCCCGGAGAAGGAACGGGGGAAAAACGTCGGAAGGTCGGGGGAGGCCGTTTCGAAATTTCCGAGGGAACCTGCGTCCCTGCTCGGCAGCGAAGGCGTAGGAAGGTACGACGTCGGCTCGGCGGGTGGTCGGGGGCGAGGAGCGAGGGCTCGGAGTTCGTAAGGGGCAGAAACGGGGCTACGAGGGAGAGAGAGCGCGAGAAGGGGGGAAAGAGGAGGAGGCGGCCAGAGACGGAGAAAGTGAGTCCTATCAGGAGCGAGAAGGAGACCCGAGGAGGCGCAAGGGAGGGAAGGAGACGGAACGAGGAGGACGGTCCGGGGGGGAGGGTTCCGGCGACGCGATGCGGGGGTCGGGGAGAAGGAGAGGGTGAGTTACCGAGGACTCCGGGATCCAACCCTCTTTTCTGGACTCACACCCCCGCATCCGACCCGACCCTCCGCCTCCGGCTCCCGGCCCCCGTCCCCCGCGCAGACACGGCACATTGCCCGGAGTGCTGTGTTGCCTTCGAGGCGCCCACGTTCAATTTTGTATAGCCACGGTACAGTGGATCGCGAAAGTTTCCCTTAAAAAAGGAAGCGCGCGAGTCGGGCTCGCGGGAGGGGGGAGAAAGAGCATAAATACCCCGCCGGCGGTCGCCATTAATTAATTAATTAGCGTGCCGCCCGTCGGCTGCGTTATTCCGGGCACGTGCGTCGCGCGCACGCGCGCCGCCTCGATTCGGCCCAGGGGGAGGGTCCCGTGCACCTGCGAAGCACCTGCGAGCTTCCCAGGCGCGGCTGCACCGACGCCGGATTTCGACCTTCCGGGGGTAGAGGCTTCGAGGGGGGACGCGGACGGCCGGGGCGAGAAGTCACCCGGTGCCTGTGGCAGCACCCGAGACTCAGACAACTTCCCGCAACTTGGAGGTCGACTTATCCCGCTCCTAGAAGCACGAACCGGCGCGATCACAAATGGAAAGACCAACCGCGCCAGCTCGTCAGAATTTGGTTCCCCTCTTTTTTTTTTTTTGAAACGAACTCCGAAGGTCCTGGAGCGAGAAACCCGGAACCGCGCGTGGAGTCGCGGGGAATCCCTCGAGTCGAATCGCGCGGCACGTGGATTCGGGGAAGAAGCCCCGCGAGTGGGTTTTCCGGTAGCGCGGTCGAAGAGCGGCCGAGGCGCGGCCGCCCTCGCGATCCACCCCCGGGGCGCAACCCCTTCATCCTTCGGGCCGCTGCCGCCGCCCCGCGGCGTGACGCGTACACGCGCGCGTTCGCCTAAACGCGGCCCCGCTGCGCCCTCGGCCCCGGAACCCCCCGGACCCCCGGACCCCCCGGAGTCCTGAGCCCCGCCGAGCTGCAGCGGAGGGTCTTCTGACAGCAAATCGATCGAACGGTATAATTTATACCGCCCCGACCTGCCGCCCCCTCGGGCCCCTCGATAGTCACGGCCGAGCATTCCGTGTTAGTGAGCGAGATAATGGCGAGGTGTAGTGGTCGCCGGGGTGGTCATAGGTGGGCTAGAATCACGCGGGAGCGGCCGCACGCGGAGTCGACCCGGGCACGCGCGCGATCGCGCGAGAAGGCCGCTAAATTATTCATCGAACTTTTCGAATGCTCGCGCCAGGCCGCGTCGGTAAAGCAGAGCTCGCTTCTCCGTTCGCGGAGGCGCGCGGTTCTCCTGGGGCGTCATCGCGTTCGACGGTCCTCCCGGTACACCGGATACGCCTGGAATTCGGCGGAGGAGGCGTGGGACGTGCTCGACTCGGACCTACCGCGGAAACGGGAGCGACGCAACGGGTGGGAACGGAGTTACGCTAATTACGCGTAAACGACGAGATTAGGAAGGGCGCCCGATTCGAGGGGGAGGGGTGTCGTGCCCATATCAGCGACTGGACGCTACTGTTAGGTCCGAGTCTTCCTTTCTTTGCCACGAGGCGGGGATCCTCGCGTGTCAAACTCCCGGGGTCGAGCACGTAGTCGCCGTGCTAGTGTTCGACGCGAGGGGGTGGTTTGACTCCTGATAAGGACAGAGGTCCCGGTGGGTACACCCGGTAGATAGTCGTGGACGTAGGTGAATTCACACGTGCGGCAGCCAGCGGTCGGGCATAATTCAGATCATCTTTGCGGGGGTGTGTGGGTGCGTGTCGCGCGGCGCGTGCGTGTCGGTGTTTGGCCACGAGGACGGGGCAATAGGGGCAGAAGGGGTGGCGGCAGGAAGGGGAGGTACCCTGGTCTCCGTAGTGGTTCTCAACCGCGGGTTAACCGTTCGGGGTGTCGGGCGGAAAGAAATTAGGAGGGATATTCCGCGGAGCGGTTATCGCCACCCTGCCCGATACGATATTCCTTTACAGTTTAGTCATGGAT
Organism: Orussus abietinus; assembly: GCF_000612105.2. NCBI lineage: Eukaryota > Metazoa > Arthropoda > Insecta > Hymenoptera > Orussidae > Orussus > Orussus abietinus. The sequence continues at coordinate 93,520 of NW_019394252.1, forward strand.
GCATTTAATTTGCCGACCTGCCAAGCTGGCGTTCAACGTAATTCGGCCCATTAATGGTGAAAGCGTTAAGGGACTGATGACGGACGAGACGTGTTCTTCCTGGGTAGGGAACCGCTTTGAGTTTTTTGTCCTGGATGTTAATTTATACGCATCGGTGTTCGTTGCGGGTCCAGAGTCCTCCACCGATGGCGAAAAGTGAGCTGTGCCCCAATATTTGAATAAACCATTGCACGTATGCAGAATTGTAATGATTAATTGTCACGTGGTTGGGCAGGACCGAAGGTCCTCCTTACATTCGGTTATATTTTTCTGTTGAGTTTATCGAGTTAGAGTGTTAATATTTTTCACTTTAATTACGATGAGTTAGGTACTGGGGCATCTAAATCTCATGAAAAGGGGTTGTCTGTTGACTATGAAAGTTACGTTAGATCTAGTGGATATTATCAAAACAAATAATTCCCCACTTGAATAGATCAAGATGGCGCTATAACTTGTTACGTAGCATCTGTGCCAAACGCGAAAACGCTTTGTTTTCAAACAAATGATTAAACCTTCCGAATTAATATGTGATTTATCTCCCCTTCCATATTAATATAACGGTCTCGATCCCTCGCATCTCATCCGGCAACTTCTTTACCTAATTATCGAAAAAGGGGTAAATTAAGATAGAGCTTGTCGTCACGTTGTTTGATCTTCCACGATACGACATTACTTATTTCAAAGGACGTTTCGCTTTTCTCGTGCAAGGGTAATATTCTTTTTCTATTTCGAGGTTTCTACGTATTTCTTAGTGGCAGCGATAAGTACTGGTCCTTAAAAAAGAAGAGAAGTAAGTCGGCTCAAAGGGCGAAAGCTCGAAAGGTCACTCGACAGTCTCCAACCTCGCCGGGGCGTAATCGGCTTCGAAGTCGCGGCGCGTTTCAGGGGTTGCTCTTGAGCATTCCACCCCCGCGGTAATCGGGCTGAGAGGCTCGCCGAAATTTCCCTGCCATTTTGTTTTCATCATTGGCTAATAATCCCTTCGTCGTTGGAAGCCCCCTGTGGCGGCAGGTGAAGTCGAGGGGTGGTCGGGGGCCCCATAATTATGAATATAAATCGGCGCCGGAGGGTGGGGGCGCGGCGGGGGATGGAAATGATGCAGGGAATCCGGCGTCCGCCGTCTTTTAATTTTAATTAAAGTAAGGTTAGAACAGAGGGTAAGTCCACGGAGAAAGGTGGCGGTGGTGGTCGAAGGTGCCAAGAGTTCGCACACCTGAGCTTTCGCGGGGGGAGGGTGGTGTATGCAGAAACAGATGCCGGGACATTACACGGAGTTGGAGTACCCCTCCACTTCTTCCCCCCGTTTTTCCTTTCTCGGCCACTACATATATTCTTTCCCAGGGGGTTGTTCCGTTGCGTCGTCAAAAGGAACGGGGGTGGCAGGAGCAGGAACCCGCGCGGGGGTGGAAGTAGAAGGACGAAGCTCGTTTGTAAATTAAATGAACTTTCGGTCGAAGCGCTTTCGTTCGCCGGCGGAGGGTAGGTTTTTTCGCCCCCTCGTCGAGCGGACCACCCCTCGCGCGCTCTGGAAAATATTACTTCTTTTCCGCCCTTCTTCCTTCCCGTCTTTCTCGCCGGGTTGTCCTTTTTCTCCCCCTTCCCGCTCCCTATCTCGGTCCCGCCACCCCCTTGCCAGGCGTCGCTCGAATCGCCGAAGACCCGCGCCCGGAAAGATCACCGAAATTCGGTTTCGAACTTGAATAATCGTGCGGTGCACGACATTAAACGTCATTCATAGCGGGCGTCGCGACGCTAACGGGTGGACGCTCCACCGGCTGGATGCGCTCTCAGAATTTAATGCATTTCTATGGGAGCCGTTGGCCATTGCCACTCCGCCTCTGACCTACCCCTGCGCTGCCCCTTTGCTACCCCCGCGCCACCTCTTCGACCGATCTAACGCGCTAGGGATGGCATAGGCACCCCTCGTGTCCACGCACCCCTTCTTGCCAGGTCGATATACGTGGACGCACAAGAACACCGAACCCCTCCGTACGGCTCGAACCGAAAACCACTTCGAGAAATCCCCGCTTCCTAAATTCTTATCCGAGATACGTCGTTTTTTCGGAAAACGTTAAAACATGGCGAATTATTACGGAACATTTAAAATTGTCTCCTCCTACAGATGTGTACATATATAGTTTATAACCAATATGTGCTAATTATGTTTATTTAACGCGGTTTCAGCCGATGGCTAACCCTGTTAAATCCCCTTCCGGTGCTTCATTTTCCGATATCCCGAGCATATTTAAGGGTAAGATTCTTTCTGATTTCGTTAATAAATTTTAAAGGAATTTTGCTCGTTATCGAAGTATCATAAATATGACAAATTGGTGCAGTGGACATTTCCAATTATCTTTGTCGTGCGTATTCTTCTTGCGCACCATTGACGGCGCATTATCCGTGATTTTTTAAACTAACGCGTTAGCTCTAGGACGCGTCACCATTGATCAAAGATCGAAGGAAATCGAGAGGTCAGTAATTGAAAAAGTCAATGCCGGACGGCTCGCAGGGCTTATGCCGGACCGGGCAAAGGGCTTTCCGACCTCCGCGGGATCGCCCCTCCCTTTGCCGCCCTTTTCTGCCCATCTCGCAACGTTTAATCCGTAACTTTGGCATACGCGAGCCCCGCGGGGCTGTTCTCTTTGGTTTTCCGCGCGCAACAATAAGTTTCCCCGATGCGCGGCCTGTCAGCGACGCACAATTGGCGGGAGGGGGTCCGGCCTGCCTTGTTACCTCACCCCCGGCTGGGGCCGGCTCACCCCCGACTCGCCCCCGAGTCAGCACCGAGTCACCCCGGTGTTCCCGACGTTTCCCGAGGTTCCCCGGCGTCCCCGTCGCGAAAAGCCACCCCCGAGAGAACTCATCCCATCTCGCTCCCCTGTGCGCCACGCCGTGATTGCACGGCCCGAGGGCGATATTGGGGTGCGTATGGATCGGCACGGGGGTGCCTAGGGGTGTCTAGGGGTGCCTCAGGGGGTGCACGCCTAGGAAGGCACCCCGCGAGCGCGGATCATTCCGGTCGAAGGGGTGGCACTTCTCTAACACGCGGCGAACCTGGCATGTGCGAACCAGAGAGGGGTAGGGAGCGAGATAGGGTACATAACGCACTTATGTACACAAGGACGTGTCATTTCGGCGACGTAATGCCATTACCTACCGCGCCTTGGGAATATCTTGTATCGATTTATGGTAAATATTGAAACTAGTCCGAGTATCAAGGTGCGCGCCTCGAGCGCGAACGCGGTCCCCGCAGTTGTACTCCGAAAAGGAAATTAAACCTATCGTCTCGTGCTCGAGCGGGTAAAGGAGGACTCTCTGACATCCCCGACCGCGGAGCGGTCTCTCAAACGATTGGAACCGCTCTCTTTCGATAAGGTACGTGCTCAATTGCGTTTGCCAATTTTTCTAAAATCCCTCGGTCGTTCGCGAGTGTTATTAATTCGTCAGTGGGGAGAGTGCCGGAGAAAGTAAGAAGCCACTTTTCCCTACTTGTTCAACCACGGATAACTAATGTAGGAGCGAAAGCCGCGGAGGAAGGGGCGCGTCAACACGGGGCGAAATTACCGATGATATCGAACACCGGCCGGGGGTGGTGCTTGGTATAATCGAGCGCTCGTTCGCCGTTAAGGGTTGCGCGGTCGGAGGTGGATGAAAGGCGTCGCAGCGGAGGGGACCATAAGAGGCGCGCAGAAAACCACGTAGACGAGGGAAACTTTCTCGATCTCCTCCGGCGGCGCGGTTGCCGCCGGCATCGCCCGTCGGTATTATCCCTCGAGTATCGAGTTAGGCATTAATCCGATTCCGCGTTAACTTCCGGTGCAGTTTCCGCCCCCTCCTGGCGGCGACGGTGGCGAGGGCGAGGCTCGTTCCTCGACTTTCGCGTGGGTTCCAAGGGAGGGCCCACGCCCCGGCCCAACGTCGACGCCCCTGCCCCCGGCCCTCATCCGTCAAAGTCTCTCGGCTCAAACTTGCTGACGAGGATTTCCCCCTGGAGCTCGGACACCTCCACGGTCCCGCGCGTCCCTCTCCTCTTCGACTGACCTCGAGAAATGGACATCCCATCGGTCCAGCCGTGGCGCCGGAACCAGGTATCGAACGTTTTCGGCCTTATCAGAATTAATAGTTGGAACGGTTGCAACGTACCTCCAAGGAAGTAGGTGACGTTGAACACAACTCTGGGCAAATTGCAATGATTATCTGGTTGCTCCGTGAGAATGCACAAATGGTAGATCATTGGACCGTCAAGGGGAGGGGGGTAAAATTTAAAAGCAAATGTGCCGGATAATCCGATATTATAATAATTCGATATTTAGAGGTACTTTTAAATAAGTAAATATTCGGTAGGGTTGAATATGTCGTATGCCTCGGGTCAAGGAAACGAGTGAAGCCCTCTTAGGTTAACAGAGGCCTCCATTTATTTTAATCAATGGCATTTCTCACACCTGACTTGTTCGATTTAAACCTCCCGCATTATTCCTCCATCCCGCAGGGTTCTTCGAAAAGGCCATTTCATGATTTTGTGAAACGTTTCGAGGGTCGCGTACAATGCGAGTATCGTTGAATCAATGGGAATTGAAAGGGCAGGGGATTATATAGAATGTGGAGAGAGCTTGAAACAATTAAAATCCCGGGTAACGTTCATGGAGGACGTATTTAACCAAATGTGAAAAGGTCATCGAATAAAAAGATTCTTCGAATTCGCCTCTGGTTTTCGGAACTGCGTATTGTTACCAAATTTGTTGGCATTGGATTACTTTTCTACTAGAAACCGAAAGAAGTCGAAGAAATATATAACGCTTATACCATTAACGAAAATGTAAACTCGCGCAACAGTGTTTTAAAGTTTAGGATACTTGTTATTATCAGAACTGCATCGCATCTACCGTTTATTCCTAAATTTCGCCATTGCGTTTACACATCTTCTACGTATTTCATAAAATTAATAATTTATTAACAAATGCCCGTACATGTTTTTCACAAGCCAATACTTCCTCCATTCATGATTCATTTCCACGTTTAATTAACGTGCCCCGCATTGTTCGTAAAACATCATCAAAATCGATAACGGGCGTTACCAAATTTAGAAGGAATTAAAAAAAAAATCCCATTTTCGAGAGTGGGGAGCGTTTGAGTATTTCGATGCGTCGTCTCGACTGGGATTAATTAGTGAAAATCGATCGTTGCAAAACGACTTCAACGACGGTGCCGAACCTAGTCCGGAAGATGAGGTGCCTTTAAGTTGACCCATGCGCTTCTCGTTCCACGTGGAGCAGTTATTGTGCCGCGGAGGCCTCGTCTCGGGCTTTGGCAAACGATCTATCCCCAATCCCCCGGCGTTTCCCGGTAGGGTACCTTCCTTCTAGGTGCGCTCCGCCGGCTCCCTTTCCTCCTCCGGGAAGGGTTCCGTTAATCTAGGGTCCGAGGGACGGATGGTCGCGGGGGAAGGTTGGCTCGAGGGTAGAGGGTAGGTGCTCCGATGCCCGGATAGGGGGGTGAGGCCTTGGACAGGAGCGGCGCAGGGGAGGGGCTGGGGCCGGGATAGGGGTGCGGGGAATCGGGGACTGGTGGTTCTTGATAAAGGTGGGGCTGCCGGACCCGTTGATGAAGGTTCAGGCCGGAGGGTGAAGGACTAGAGGGTTACTCCGCTCTTCTACCCCGACGGATGGGGTAGGCGGTGGCGAGGTGCGGAGCGGGGGGATGGGGCTGAAAGCGATGAGGTAGCGAGGAGAGGGGATGCGAAAGGGGAGAAGGATATCTCGAGAGGCTGCGGGTCCACCGCGGTCCAAGGAGCCCTGATTCATCTCCGAGTTATGCCCCTGACGGCCCTTCGAAGACGCTCGGTGACGGCCCGTTTTCTCGGCGTCGTCGCTGCCGGCTTACCCCGACCTTCCCGGGGGAACGGAACGGGAAAGACGTTCGAAGTTTCGATACCACGGCATACGCCGCTCGTAACTTCTTCCTGGGACAAGGTGAAACGAGATGCCGTATCCCGTTTCTCTCAAAGTCCTTCTATTTATTACCCCCCTCCTTTCTGCGCGATCATTCGTTCCCGTCGATTAGGGGCGGAGGTTGGTGTTTTAAATCATTTGGATGATGACGGTTCTCTGCTTTCTGTAGGTACTATTTTACGGAGTCGCATGATCAAATTGTTTACTCGTCTCAGCTTTCAGAAATATGGCCGTGCCCTTACGCGTATAATCAGCGAGCGGGCAGATTTGTATCGATAACTCGTGCGGAAGAGGTTCCTTGCCGATGTGTCATATTTCTTACTTCAACGTCAACATTTCCGTCCGCGAAATTAATCGCGAGTCCTCTCATCGACGGATGTTCGGATAAGAATAATTGTAATTGAACGATAACCATACACGGATACCTATTAGTAATTCCGGGATACCTCGTTTAAAAGGAGATACTCCATTTATAAGATACATTTTGACGTTTTAGAATCTTCAAGAGCCACGAGGGAAAAATCCCTATCGACCTTTTAATCGTTTTAATTTCTTACTTGGACCCAGCGGGTAATTAGCAAAGAGGCGAAAGTTTAAAGAATGATTAGGCACCGTGCAGCGACAGCAGGGGTTAACGGGGCTCCGAGGGCTCGAAAGGGTGGGCAAAGAAGGGCGAGGGAGAAGCGATGCTTTACGACCCGCGAAAACTTAACTTCCACTTTGCTTAACCCGGAAGACGTTAAGGGTCCTACACCCTGTATTTCCTTTTTTTTTTGTATAGAAGAGAAAGAAACACCCCACTGTCCAACGCGCGGATGTAACCCCTTTGTGCGTCAAAATAATACACTCTTCTGAAACTGCGAACGATAACCTAGTCTCGTCAGACAACAGTTCCACGTTTCTGAAAAATCGTTCAGTGTCGCGATTCATCGAAAAGATGCTTCGATTAATTATCGGGATCGTTAGGAATTCGGTTCCGGGCGCAAGGGTAAAATTGAAAGATTAAGAGCCGAAGCTAGACGACAGTCGCGAAGAGTGACCTGCGGAGTAGGAAGCGTTAATCCGGCATCCAATAGGGGGAATGATCCATCTTTGTTCGTTTCCCTTGATGAGCAGGGGTAGGACCGAGTCAGGGGTGGGGCGATCCTTCACCTCGTGGTATTGGGGATGCTTAGCATCGGGGGGTTGTACGAGGATTCCATTTCGTGCCGGAGGCAGGGTGGATCTGCGGGGGTGGGTGGTGGAGGCGCTATAGGCACAGAGGTGGTGGGTGTTCCGAAGACGAACAGGACCGCGGAGTTTAGGAACACCGGCGCCACCCCCTTCGAAGCCGGGGTAGCTTCCGAGGGAAGGCTACGAGCCGCCTTTAGGGAGGGTATTCGCCGGAGGACTAATTCGAAGGATATTCTATCGAATATTTGGCCTCGAATATTGCATCCAGGGGGAGGTTTCATCTCGGCGGATTCGCGCGAGAGAACGATTCGCGAGAGGGAACCGATCACCTCGGGAAGAATTTCAGGAACGAACGAAGAGCCGCCGCCGAGGGGAGGAATCGGGCCCTGACCGGAATTCGGAAACCGACACCGACGGCCTTTGTTCGATGTCCCTCCTTCGATGAGCCTCCCTCGCCGAGAAAGTCATCCCCGGCACTCGTTCTCCTAGGGGAGGCCATTGACATCCGACGTTCCCAAAGTTCTCCCGAAACGCTACGTGCGATTCTCCTTACAATGTACCCTCTCCTATCGATCGATCGACTTCACGTTACAATTAGCGGGAAGTTACGGTTATTCCCGTCCCCTAGCATAAACTTCGCAACGAATTCGAGAAACAACAAGAATCGTGAAAATCCATAACTTAAGCGGTCTGCCGACCGAAGCGCATTTCTAAATCTCTGGAAACATTTTGAGAGACGCGAAAAGGCATCGCGCAGAGCCCATCGATCCCAAGTAGTCCGGATCCGTGTTACCCCATCGTTGAGATAATTAAGCCATGTCGCGGCGCCGGTGGCGCGATTAATCGCTTATTAATAATTAATTATTGCGGCAGTCGATTAATAAGCGATCGGATATTCGATACATTCCAAGACGCGGCCCGCCCCGTGGGGTCGGTCGTCGCGTCCCGGACGGGCGTCGAACCGCCGGATCCGAGGCAACCCCGTGATCGGTTTCTGGGGCGAGCCTCGACTCGGCACCAGGAGGTGAACTACCCCGGCGAGCCGCGGCGCTATCCGGGGCATCGGGCGGTACGCACGAAACCTTTATTAATATTCAAGGAGGCCCGAAGCGTCGGCCGCTTTTATCGGCGACTCCCACCCGGCCGGGTCGGCAGTAACCACCCTCTTGTCGCCGCGGCACCGCCGCCCCTCCCGGAAGCTCTAGCCGGCGTTCTCGTTCGAAATTCCAGTCAGCATTTGAACGCGTGTGCGTAACGGTTATATCTGTCGCTACCCCTCGGCCTTAGCCGCCTCTCGGGCGCCTTTCCTTGCCCCCGCCCCCGCCCCGGCCGGGCACCTCGAGCTCTCTCAGGGGTGGCTGGATATCTCGGCGTCCTGTCCGTAATATCCCTAGTCCTCCTCCCTGTCGACCACCCCCCGTCGCCCCCGAGCACCCCAAACCACCCACGGCCACCCTCGGCCACCCTCGGCCTCCCTCGGCCACCCTCGACCACCCCCGTCCACCGGGCCGCGTTCACCCCGGGGGCCGGAGTTAGGAGGGTTGCCCGCCTGCCTGCCTCGTACCTAGCGTCCCTCCCCCGATCCTCTCTCGTAAGCTCACCCTCTCCCTCCCTCGCGCTGCCAACCGGAGGGTCGAGGGTTGAGGGTCGAGGGTTGAGGGTAGGTGGGCCAGGGTGGAATCGGGATGTGGACCAGAGGATATGAACGCTGCGCCTGGCTATGACGCACCGCTTCTCGGCCTCGCCCGTATTATTGTATGGGCGTTCATCCTCGCAAATCGGGCGCGCAAGGGTCGGAGAAAAAAAGGAAGGGTTGCCCTCGGCTAGGCGCCACGAGAGTCTCCCATTCGCGGAGTTACCCATCCGGACGAGAACGGCACCTTCGACGAACAAACGCGACGTATATTCGCCTTTCCATTTAAGAGTTACCGCCCTTCGCGTTACCCTCGTGCCAGGAAAATTAACCCCTCGACCCTGGCACCTGCCCTTAGTTATTTGCCCTCGATACCGGATCACGCCCCGAAACTGCGGGAACTCGGTGACGCAACGGATGACCCAATTTAGGAGCGATCTCCTCGCCGCAAAAATTGAAGGGAACCAGAGTCGACCGGGCCAACGGAGGGTCGGCCAAAGTCTCGGATTTCGATGCGCCCAGGGTTAACATCCGGAAGCGCACGAGCGATCCGGGCGACAACTCCGATTTAACGGAGAGCCCGGGCACCTAATCCAGGGCAAACGCGTCCACCGGAAGGATGGGCTCCTCGGCCGTCGCGTCGGAGGCGTCGGTCGAGCGGTCGACCCGGCGATGCCCCTCGCGGGCCATAACGTCCCGAGCCCGCCCGAGACCTGCCCCGAGGTTCGCTCCTAACAGCGGCCCAATTTCATGGTGACGCATCGCTACCTGTGATTATCAGCGCGTACCGCGTTCGAGCCGGAGCCCTATGCACCGACCGCAATCAGGCCGACGATACGTGCCGACGTCCAACCAGGCGCGTGTTCGGGTCACGGGTCGGGCGTGTACGGACGCGTCTCTCGGTGTGCCACGGAGGACCGACATCCGCGTGGTCGGGCACCGACGCACCTCTGTACGTATGCGGACGTAGGCCGTATCCACGTCGGATCCATTTTGATACCGCACGCGTCCACAAGGTGGGCAAGCGCCGAACCCGGATGGGTTCGCGGCGGCTCACCAGGAGGGGCGGGGCCCGCGGTTGCGTACATAATGCGCATTATGTACATTGTGTACATAACGCATATAGAGGACGAGGGACACGTACATAACGTAGACCGGGTATATGGAGTACATATCGCGTAGGTGGATGTGGCGGTGCACGGTGGGTGGGTACATAGGCGCATAGGGTCGGTCGGTGGTCGGTGGGTGGTCGGTGGGCGGCGGTGGAGGCAGCTGGCGGGAAGGCCGTGAACGCTCGAGGAGGATGGGTAGGTGTGGTTGCTTTAGAGGTGCGTTGAACCCAGCACCCAGGTAGGTTGACATCGCCGTACCTTGTTACAGGGAGCGCGCGAAACCCCCGCGAAATTCACGGGGAGTCGCCTCCCCCTGGATCCGGCGGTTCCTTGCGCCCTTCCCGCGGCTTTCTTCCGCCCTCCGTGATTATCCTCCCCGCTCGCCGCGCAATTACGCGCTCCGCGATAACGAGGAGTTTCGGCGACCCGCGCGGATCTCGATTCCGCGGGTCGCGGTATCCTGCCGGGCGCCTCGGCGCCCCCCGTCCCGTCGAAGGCCCGGTTCGGGGTCGCGGCCGCCGGGGGGTGGCGTCGCGGAGGAGAGCCCGGTAAAGCGTCATTTCCCGTGCGTTCTTTCGAGCCCCGCGAGCTCGCGCTCGCATTCGAGGGCGTAATTCAACGGGTACGTACCTAACGCGAGCCGGGGGTGGCTCGGCGCGCGGTCGCGGGTGGTTTCGGCCCGAGGGGCGGGGGCGGCGCGGTTGTTTGTGTGTCAGCCGCGTTGGGACCCTCTGCCCGTGCTTCACCCGGTTCCCCCCGTCGCCCTCCCTTACCGCCTGCCGCCACCCCCTGCGCATCGGGGTAGCTCGCGCGGGGTGTGTACGTACGTCGCGCCTATGTGCTGCACCTTACAAACATCGGCCCATGTACCGCGCGCTCCTATATAGCGGATATGTAGCTAATACATGGGGGGTTGGGGTGCGAGGGAGAGGTCGAGAGGGCTCGGGGGAGCGCGAGGGAGAGAGATGGAATATCGTATCTCTCCACGGGTCGGCGAGGGCTGGCGCGATCGCGGGTGCGCGCGCGCCCGTGCGTACGTCCGTGCGTGCGTGCGCGCGTGCACGCGCGGAGGCGGGTGCGCCGCCGCGGGGGTGGACCGTCACCGAGGGTGCGGCATCGGGGTTGGAACTTGCACGCGGCTTGTGCACGGTTTACGGAGAGACAGGTATTCTCGGAGACGCGCCGAGCCGGCCCTCGGGTGCGAGTCGAGATGCGCACGCACCCGCGAGTCTTCCGTTTTCTGCGCCATTTGCCCGTCCGCGGCTCTCCAGCTTTTCCGACCCGGGTTCCGCGCCATGTAACGTCCCGCGTGCGGGTTTTAAGGGCTATGTACGGTACTTAACGCGAGAATTATTTGAACGGCATGTCCAATGGGTCTGCCCCGGCCCTCCGGCCGATCGTTTCCTCTCGGCGGCGCCCCACGTGGCAAAGTCGACTCGTTTAGGAAAGAAATGCAATTACTCTGCCGGGACGTAATCGCTTTCCGACGAGTATTCGTATTTCGCGACGTCTGAATTTCAAAGGAACACCCTTGTCGGAGCGGGTGGATTCCTGCGTATGTACCTATTCTGAACTTTGAAAAGTTATCGCGGATCTTTGGACTCGACGAAGAATACGCCCGCGGTAATCACGGCGCTCAAAGGGTTACTCCGTGGAACGGTATCTTTCTCAATCACGAGTTTTGCTTAAGTCACGTCGAATCCGATATCGTCTCCGGACTTAAGAACGTAACGTCGAGGAAGGGAAACCTTCCGGATGGATGATCCCATGAGGCGTACCGTACTCGCATCGGTAAAGTTACACGAAGAAGAATATATGTAGGGTAAAGTAGGGGATATCGTCCTATCGGTAAAATTGTATGTACCACTACGATATATAAGAAGATACCCTGAGGAACGGTCATGTAACTGAAAAATGTTCATAAATTTACAACATTTATTTATACCTAACGATTTGGTGGCAGTATCGATGGATGCTGAAGTCAGAGGTATATTATATTAGTTTGCTAACGCGTTACTAATTTTACCGCTTTGTTTATACCCGGTATCAGCCGTGTGAAGTACGCTCTGAAATTGTTATTAATAATTGTTAAAAAGTTAATTTCATTATCATAAAAAATGCATGCATAACCCCAAACCGACGTTTTAAAAATTATTAAACTGAAAATAACTCCCGGCCGGCAATTTTGTCCCACCGCATCACTAGGTAATTCGTCCCGGGACAATCAACCCAACAATATTTATTAACTGAAAACTTTAGTTATCTAAATACTTATCCTTCGATAAAAATGACTCTGTTTAGAAATGGCATAAACATGAGACATGCAGTATGGCCATCCAAAGATATGAGAAAAGCCATTGAATTGTAAAAAAATGATTTCACGAAAAATGCGGTAATGTAATACCTGTTGAATTCTACCTATGCGTTCTTCGTAATGAAATCTTTTATGCGTGTATATTGCAATGCAGGATTTCACAAATAAGTGAAATATGAATTCCTTTACTAATACATCCTGCCAAGAACATGTCTGTTGGCACTTTGGTAAACCCGGTGCAATTTACCCACCTTTACCATACGTTATCAAGAAACGATAAACATCCTGCGTACAAAAATAAGGAACGACGGTGACGGGCTCTCGGTAAACCAGCCGTCCACCATTCGACGAGCCTCGTTAAAGCTGCGAACGATGCGGCGCGATACGGCAAGGTTCGGCAGAAAATACCTTAAGCAGCGCCGCAGTAGCTCCAATTATACTATTAGGTGCGTATTTTTAGTACGTATTACTTCGACGGGCTGTAAGCCACCCTTCGCGCTCAAAGGTGGAAGGTATTTCAGCCCACAGCGCGTTGGCTCAGCTGTGTTTTCCGTTCGAGGGTGGTTGCGGCATGGCACGGGCAGGGGCAGGGACAGGGGCTGGAGCAGGGGTGAACGGGGGGTCGTGGGTGGCGCCGGGGGCAGGGGTGGGTTAGGTGGATGGCTGGCAGGCAGGGTGGCAGGTAGGGTGGTAGGCAGGGTGGCAGATAGGGTGGCAGGGTGGCAGGCAGGCACGCAAGGGTACGTCGAGCAGAGCGGAGCAGAGCAGGGGGTGGCATCGGGCGGACAGGGGGTGGATGGGCTGCTTTGAACTAAGCCGGGCTAGAGGCGGAGTAGGGCCGGAGGTCGGCGAAGGGCAGGAGGGACGGGCATCGGGGGTAGGTTGCCAGGGGGGCGGGCAGGGGTCGGGCGGGAGGGTGGATATGGAAGGTAGTCCTGGACACCGCAGCCCACCTAACTACACCGTGGCTACGATCCACTGTTCTAAATAATTCTACGATACGATTGCTGCGGGTTTCAGAGCTCCGCACTTCTACACCCGCCCCCGCGCCCCGACGCCACCCCCGCGCCCCGACCCCCCTCCCGCTCGCGGATGCAACTCGGAAAATCGGAAACTCGCACGCCCTCCCTGCCAAGGGGCCAAGCCGGCTTGAGCCGAACCTCGCGGACGAATCATTTTTCTCCCCCTCTCTTTCCCGCTCCGTCCAAGGTCTCCAACTTCGGGGAACTTGAACGGGTAGTTGAAGGTTAGCGGGGAGGAGACGCGGGTCCGGGAGTTCGTCCCCCTCGTGCCTATTGTACGCGTTTAAAAGCGGTTACACGTGTCTTTGCGCGTTGTTCTATCTTCCGCGAGTGCAGTCATTAAGAAATGTCTTAACGCCGAATATTAATCGTCGCGCTTTCACGGTTCGAGGTTAATTAAGTTAAGTTAATCCCGTGAGAAGGATTTGCTAAGATTTTGTGAAAAATTCGGAGACCCAGGTCGGGTTTTACCCTCATCTTTTTTATTTCCTGTACGGTACGCTTTGAGCGTAAAATAATCTCTGGATTCTCATAGTCTGGGTATTACGGGGCGCACGTTGAACTCTCGAAGGTTTACGCAAAACCAACTCCTGTCTCCTTCCTTAAGAAACCTCCGCAATGATCCCCTGGAGTCCCGAGAATATCTTAAATACCGGCGTCCCCAATTCCGAAAAATGGCGGCCGGAAATCTTCTCGTCTTTCGGGGGAAGGAGGTCAGTGGTGACTACAGGATTTTCAGCGGCGCGCTTGTACTCGAGTAAAAAGACCCCGCCACCCCGAAGCCGCGGGCACGCTCGAGGGCTGCTTTTTCGGAGGTTTACCTTAGACGAGGCCAACCGAGGTACCCAAAACACCCCACGGTACCTTGCCCCGGGTATAATCCCCGGCCATTTTGAAATTGCAACTTTGCGCAGCCCCAATATGCACCCTGGCTCGCCGCTCCTCGGGCGTCGCCCTTAATTCCCCTAACGCACTTGGGTGTTAGGTGCACCCTCTCTTTCCGCAAACCTCGGCTTCTCTTTCCCTCTCGCCGTGTCCTCGACCATTGTGTATTGACCCTTTCCAACCCCCGACAGCGCGCGAACAATAAGGCCAGCTTAGGCGGCCGGGCTTTTTGCAGATTGAATATTATGGAAAGATAATGCATATATATGCTTCACCATATTTCAGCGAGGAAGATTCAGGGTTCTGGGGTTTGAAAGGTAGAGCGGGGCGACATTCGACGGAACTTGTCATTAAGTCGTTAATTTGTTGTTGTCAAGCACCTGTTAGGTTGGACAAATATTGATATGGCGAGGTAATCGACTATTTGGCTGAGACAACCCTGCACAATCCTGCATTTATCCATACAATTACTAATCGAGATTTGTTAAAGTCTATTTGTTTCAAAGAGTCAACTGAATTTTTACAACAAACGCATTTATATTCGTTTTAAATACATGTATATCAACTCGCTGGGAAATTAATACGGATTGTAGGTTCTACTCGTGTATAAAATTCGCAATTACTTTCTTGTCAGTCTGATATCTGTTATGCAGCAGTTTTGTCAGTATCTTTAAATTAATTCTCACTTTGATGACTATGGATCATTAATTATTTTTGGTGCAGACATTTGATCCTTTGAGAGTGGCACGTTGTACGCGCATTATGTTCCCCGTAATTGATACAAAAACGTCACTTCTTTCATTCGAAGCTTCCAGGATGACAAAGGGCAAATTCTTATTGTGTTGCTCCCGACGACCCCGGGTGCTGGTCTCGACCCTGACATCTTTCTTCCCTCTCCACCGTGTTCTGTTTTCGCATGGGAGCGTATTCGAAACACGTCCGAACACTGGGCGCGCAACGCGATCCTTATTGATTTAATTCGGGCATCGATCGCGAATTTGATTTCCTCGAATCGACGACGGCACTCCGGCGCAAGCTGATTGTATATCAAAGTATTCTCCGTTAAAAGTATTCATACCTATAAACATATAAAGCGGTAAACATTTTCCCAGACGTCATCGATATCACGGAAATGATAAAACTACCCTCGTTGCCAAAAAAACTGCAATACCTAAAAATAAAAATCGTGTACGCTGAAAAAGAATTCCCAGTCGTAACAAGAAATTTTACTTACTGCAACGCACGTGAACGCTTGAAATATTGACATTTTGGTATATTGGCAACAAAAAAACGATTGCTTCCCTGGGACAACAAAAATGATATTCGTAGTTGCATATATTCTTTCCTAGCAACAACCAATCGCTCATTCGTTTGACGAGGGACAACCATATTTTTTTTGTCTGTTGCAACAAATTCATTTGTTAATTCAGCAAGAATCTTTTTAACAAGAGCTCTCCAACTGGTTACATCTACGATTCGATATAATTGCGAACATTTTTATTGTTGACGCGATTATTCCCGCAGTAAGAGTAAAGCATTCCCAAGAATGCTGTCCATTGCTGAAAGTTCAAGTCTTTTTTTCCGGGTGCAAATTACAGAATATCACGTGTATTGCTTAAGATAATGTGGAGAGATATTGATTCAATTTGGTTTAAATTATATTTGTAATTACCGAGATATGGTCACAGTCTCTCACTGTTATGTTAAAAACTATGTGCCATTATCAGATACACATACCTTTGGTTTTTAGGTGTTACAGTTTTGCTGGCTAGCAGCGTAGGTATATTACAGTGTATTTCGCTAAACCAACGGTTAGTGAAAAAGACCCTAGCAAGCATTCATTAAATAATTTAATACGAGATATGATTGCTTTCGCGAGCGACCATTCCACCGCGTGATTTATCCGGAGCTCGAACCAGGACAAATATCCGCGTCACGTTATAGGAACGTCAATCATCGAGGTATAATTCGACCTGTTGAAACGAAAGATTCGGGTAACGAGATATTTCACTCGGGCCAAATAATTATATTCGATCCCCACCGGCCGCATCGGGCCGAGTGTCATTTTTGGTGTCGAAGTTCGAAGATGCGGTGGCTCGTCTTCGGAGGCTGCTCAAAGCCGTCGCCATCGGAGCGTAACGTGTCTTCTGCCAACAATTTCTTCCCGCAAAGCCCTCCTTTGCCTTTGCCACTGGCACCGGGGGTGGAAAGTACCCATCTCCGAGCCCCGAGAGTGAACGTTCCAACCACCAGCCACGAACCTCCGCGGTAGGTTGGCGCTAAGGTGCAGGAGGTACTTCCCTTCCGCACCTACATCATGGCACCCTCTTGGGCTCCTTTGTACCTGCCCTCCAAGATAACCTAACCTCTTCCCCAGCCTACGCCTTGGGAAATTCCTGGCTCCACGAAACAACCCTTATGAAGAAGAAAATGCACATCAAGGCCCGGGACGTCTCGGTTGGTTCCCTACTTGATCAGCCTCGGGTCTTTCGGTGGTACACCATTTATCGGACCATCCAGGAGCTTTTATTTAGGTAAATGCTCCGGCTAAGCCGCCGCACCGGCGAGTTACGGTTATGGCAACGCGCGTAATGCCCAAATAATAGATGTCCATGAAATGTTTACTGGATGCCTCGTAAAACGCCGACCTGACGGAATCTCGACGCAGCAGTGACTTCCATTCACTCGCTCCCGGCGTTCCAGCCGAACTTCGGCCCGAAATCCCTCCTGGCCTCGCAATCCGAAGTGGGGTT
Source organism: Orussus abietinus (assembly GCF_000612105.2). Taxonomy (NCBI): domain Eukaryota; kingdom Metazoa; phylum Arthropoda; class Insecta; order Hymenoptera; family Orussidae; genus Orussus; species Orussus abietinus. The sequence goes on from NW_019394252.1 coordinate 110,399, forward strand.
CGACTCGAGTTCTCCCTATTTCGTATAAGGGGATGAGTCAATCTCTGTTTGTCACGAGGGTCGCGCGGAGAAGACGCGCCGGTGTTTATTGTTCTTTATGAAGATCGCACCGCCGAGGGCCGCGCCTCTCCACAGAAAAGCCGATAATTTATTTTCATCCTTCCAAACCGGAAGGGAGGTCTGCGACGAAATGATAAATCTTCAAAGTACCGATGCGAGTCGATCACGAAGATCCTTACGCGGTCCCACGCGATGGCGACCTCCTCGCTCCCAATTACATTAATTACTCAAAGTACTCGCGACACTTCTCGAGCACGGAAACTAAATTCTACACAAGCTGTATTAATTTCGAAAAATGCCATTACTCAGAAAACGTTACAGCTAACCCTAATCAGTTTATCCTAACGGGATTACAGCGAGGGGTAGAAACGGGCGCGGAGTACAATTAATTTAACCCTCTGGCCGCAGGCGATTTCCATATTTTTCCGTAAAATTGCGGTCGAAATATATATATATATATATATTTCGTATGGTTTCATCGTAACGAAACGTCGACGGTAAAATGAAAAAAAAGAAAATACAAAATTCATATACTAAAAATTCAATGGGGTATTAGCGTGGCTTGGCGAAATTATCAGTTTGCGTATTAGGTCCTTCCAAATGTGCTGTCGTTTTTCGGCAACCCATAAGAGGTGTAAAAACCATGGGACGTTTCAAATGGCCTAAAAGAACGCGATTCCGGAGTCGCCAGGGACCGAAGGGGTATTCAACTTATTTAACTCTGTGTTATGCGGAGCTTGTGAGTACTATGTAACCCCTCCCGAATTTGAGAGACGACTTTGGGCGGAGAACGTTTACCGTGCCTCGCTGCAGTTTATCAGACGAGGTCCCGATAACGACGGGGGAGGGTGGAAACGGGTTAAGGGATTCCGGGAGTCAGCCCGGGGTGTGCTTCCCAAAGGGAAAGAGCGCCGTTGTGCGGGCACACCCACACGTGGCATGTATCGCTCAGTTTGTCCATCCCACCCGCACACATTTACGCAGGCGTACGTGTCTCGTGCACGACATACGTTACACTCGTGTGTCGCCGGTGGCGCATAACGCATGAATTATAAATTGCCGCTCCCTGCGAGTAGAAATTGGGTCGCGTCGCCTCGTCCGGATTTTCATGGCGAGACCCACTCGCTCCCCGTTTAGGCCGATCTTCAAGGTCGGTAGTGAAAAGTCCCTGCACTTTTGTTATTCCACGCCAAATGGCCAAAGTCGTTATCGTTGATAACCAGGCGGCACGCGTTATCGCGAGGTGAATATTTCTTGACACGTGGGCGTTGCCTCGTTTGCTATTTTTCTTATCATAGGTTGGTACGGTCTGGGCTAGAGGCGGGGCCGTTGTTCTGGATTTTCGGTGTGTATTGTGCTTTAAATGGGTGTATTATTGGAGCTTGAATTTTATAAAAGCGACGCAGAAGCGGGTTCGTGCGGACCGTCTGTCAGCTTTGTTAAATGTAACTTCATGTAAGATGGAACACGCTATTGTTCAACAGGTACTAGGAGTCTAATGGAGTAAAAGTATCCTAGTTAATGGATTGGACATAACCGATCGATCGTGGTACCACCTCGTTCAATCGACCCGATACCATTAGATTACTTCTGGGATCGCGCTAAGAATGTGGCCCACCTTTGAATTTCGATGACTCGTGACAAGTTAACGGATAAAGTGGTCGCCAAGAAGAAGGTTTTAAGAGCAAGGTACCAGTTCACCTACGCAGTTTATTTATATCGAGTAAGTGAGGGGTGAAGGCGCGTATCTGTGGTAAAAATAGAGCGGGTAGATATCTATACACTCACGTATTATCCACCTTCAACTTCATTATGTTTGTAATTTTAAACGACCTTATAGTGCAGGTCGATGTATGACTCTTAAAAGCAGACATCATTCTAATGGGGGGAGGAAACAGTATTCTCGTGGATAAAACAAAACAACCTTTCCTATTCCGTTACTTACAATTAGAACAAGTCGTTTCTTTTGCACATCGTCCTTGAAACCGAACATTTCTCAAGTTAGTAATTTCTCTACCATCTTCTAACGTCACCTATAATAGCATCGATCGTTCGGCAAGAAACTTCTGCAGAGTATACAATAATTAAACTAGTAATTCGTTTATATTTGCTTATAATTTATCATGATAACACATGTACAATACGTATTACAGTACAACGTGCGACTCTATTTACTACATTATTGAAAACAACCTAAAAATCACGGGATGCCGTAAACATGTGTCACCATTTTAGACAATCGAAGTCAATTATTAGCCACAGACTGTGACGGTAGTTGCATTACGAGCGTTATTGCGTTCTCCATAGTTATTACCACGGGGTGTGTTACCACGGAGGCCTTATTTACTCTTTCCGTGCCTTCCAAAACGCCACCATAAAGCAATGGATTAAAAGTGTCATCGGTTAATTAGCAAGTATGGCTACCTTTCGGAAGCATACTATGGCTAGCCTGACAAAAGGGTTGTAACACAGCTTGCCTCCTTTACATGATGCATGCACCCCCAAAATCTGAGCCGGAGACCCCAACTTTTCTGTTAACCTGTTATAAGATTCAGGGTGGTCTTCGAGGTTTGAAAAGGGCCACAACCGCAGAAGACAAGCCAAGTTAAATGTTCTCCAATGACGCCATCCCTAGTTGCCGGGCGCTACCGCGGAGCCGATATTTGTCGAAATATGAGCGCCACTGCGTTCGCCATGTTGGTTACCATGGGTTGATAGAGCCTGGGCTCGGGACGGGGCTGTTTCCGGTGGCGGAGGGTAGACCAGGTATATCTATATAGTATATATATACCATGGCTTGCAGGCCCTCACCCTCGTCCGCCCACTCACCCCCTGTGGGTTGCGGGAGAGAGCCGGAGCCAGAGCGGGCAAAATGGCCGCTCCTAACCTGGGGGTGGATCGTGGATCGTGGTATCAGGGACCTTCGGTGCTACCCGCACCTAACCTATTCCGGGGGCCGCGGGGAACCTCCGCCTTCGATATCACCTTGGAATCTCCCCGTGTAACCTTTATTTCAAAACCTGATCCGGGGTGGTACCATAAGCGGCACATCCTTCGCCGAAGAGTGCTCGGCATCAAGGTGAACATTCGGATTGAAGGTGTACGCGAATGGAATGAACGATTCCTGAAACGATGAGAAATGCCATCGATACTGTCCTAGAGCGACAGGAACATAAGTACAGGAATTTATGGGGAGTAAGTATCGAAATATTGATTTCGGTCAAATCACTGGGGTGAATAAAATGTTATAAAAATGTAGTATATCGAACCACAGAGAATCGGTTGCATCAGGATTTCTGTGTGGGATAGTGCATCGAAGAAAGGTGTCGCTCGAGCGCAAACGTACATCACCTGAGCATAATTCTCCCGAATGGCAGTCCTGCGAGAGATCACCCCCCCCCCCCCCCCCCCCCCCCCCCCCCCCCGTCAACCCCGGTCGCGCAGGATAAGGAACCGATACTTGAGCGTCGCTCGTAAAATCTTCATTACAGCTCGCCGCACTAATAAAATCGTCCACGCACTAATTTTCCAACCCTCGACGTCCCGATTTACCCTATTTTCGCTCAAGGGGGTAGCTCCCGTCCTCCTACACTCGCATTTTCCAGGCCATGCCTGGAGGGGAGATACGAGAAGAGCGAACCAGAGCGAACCGGAGTGAACGAGAGCGAACGGGAACGAGGAGGAGCGACGAAGAGCACGAGGGAACGAACGGGAGCGAGCGAGAGGGGTCGAGAAGAAGCAGCGCGGCGGGCGCAAGGGTGCCGGGGCAAAGAGGGGTTGAAATCGCCCAGCAAAACAATCGTGTCATCACGCTATTTGGCCACCGCCTCGTAAAACCGTATACGGGGTGTTTCGATATTTTCGAACCTCGACGAGGCGGTTCTTCGCTTAACGATCGGCCCTCTCGCCCCCACGGCCTCTTTGTTCCGCCCGGAGCACCCTACCGCGGCGGTCCACCTGCGGTTCCATCGTTTACACCACGCCGCGGAAGAAGGCCAGTTTTCGACCCGCCGCCCTGCCGGGGATTTATGAATGAGCGAATCGACCGGCGCCTGCTCATACGTGGATTTATCGCCTTCGCGATTCATTCATTACGGCCAGTCGATATCGGAATCGGCAACGTACTACCGACGGGGAGGCGCCGCCCCATGGTCGTCGGTGAAAAAGGTCCGCAGCTCCGAGTGAATTATTAACTGGCGGGCTTATCACTGGGGATTGTCAAGAGCGCGGCGAAACCGTGAAACTAGGAAGCTCCTTCGATTAACGCGCAAAAGGGCGCCGATAAGCGGGAAATAGCGTCGCGTCGTGCCGGTGGTTACGGTTAAACGCGCGTCATCGATCTCGGGAGGGAACGGCAGGCCTTTCGGGTTCACGGGAGGAAAGTCAATTCCATCAAAGACTGCCTTTCCTCGGTGTGTGCCCGTCGAGGTACCTCGCAAAAGGCTCCTCCGTAAACGAACGACTAATCGGGGAATTAAGTTCGAGTCCGTCAACCTCCGGGGGAAGTCGGCGCCGCGGGGTTCTCGAAGAGCGGACGTTCGAGGCCGCCTCCCCCGCGGTCCGACACCCCGAAGTTAAATCGCGCCAAGGGTGGAAACCTTTCCCGGAAATGAGGGAGGGAAGCGAGCCCGGGGAAAAATGTTTACGCGGGTCGGGCACCTTTTCGCTTCTTCGGGGCTCGGCCTCGTCGGCAGGAGGTTCGTGCGAGCCGCTCATTAGCCGAGCTCCCTGCTGGTCAAATAATTAATATTTTGGTTAGAGTGTACTTCTCCGCCATACCCGCCCCCGGCCCACCCCCGTGGGCGCTATATAGGTGTATTAAGTTCCCTCGTGCACCCCTGTAACACGAGCCCCAGTTAGTCCACCGCTGTCCACCGTACTCGGTAACCTCCCCCGCGACCCCTCGGCCCCGCGGCCACCCCTGCGGACCGTCCCCTATAGTCCGACGGCCGTAGCGCCCCCGCGCGGCCGGCGGTCGCCGACCGGCGGCCGGCATACGCGTAACTATGGCCGCAGACCTGAAATATATACCCGGTTGCGCCCTCGCCCCACCTATACGAACCCACCCCGCGCGACACCGCCGGAGCCAGGGAACGGGGTGGGTTTGGCGCCCGCAACCACCCTCCGCAACCACGTCACCGCGGCCAAAGGGATAGGCGCATATCCAGGCGCATATCCAGCCGCATATCCAGGCGGACCCGTGTACCTACTCGGTTACCTCCATAAGCTGTATCGGGCTAACGTTCGCCACGGCGCGCGATATTAGGGTTGTGCGAAAGCCCAGGTGCTGCCCCTTAGGGGAGGTAATCATTGAAAATGCGAGTCATTTGGCGGAAAGTACCGTTCGAGGTCCGATATTCCACGGCTGGGAGCGAATGCCTTCGGCAAATTTTTTTACCCGTTTTTTGGTACGTCGATATATTCGACATCGTTTTCCAGAGAGGTCACTCGATTATTCGGTTATTTTCGACTACTCGGTTAATTAAATTTATCGTTTCCCGCTGGGACGTTTCCAGGGCAGAATTATTATATCGGGATTGGGGGAGAGCGGGATTATCACGGGGTGAGTATCTGCGAGGAGGGGAGCGGTTCCTTGGATCGAAGAAACGGGTTCTCGCGAATAGTATCGACCCGATTTCTCGCCCCCGAGGGGCGCTCGCGAGAGGTCCGCACCCTTCTGTGGCGGTGGTCACCCCTTGGCCGTAGGCTTGTCGGGGGAGGACCGTGTCGCCGCCATGTCTGGACCCTAACAAGAAACTCGGCGAGAAGCGCCGTTCCTCCGCACCCCCAAAGGCTCGGCCCTTAGAGCGAGGAGGACCGAGGGGGGAGTTTCGGCCCCGGGGGTGGAACCGGGAAGGTCGAGGAGGGGTCGGTCGAAGGAACTGCCAGGGGACTCGCGCCGGTGTTAGGGGGAGGACCAGATGCCATTATCTAGGGGTGGAATGCGGCAGGAAAGTGCCTCGTGCAAAAAGATAGGAAAAAATGAGAGGGGGAACGGTCGTGGAAAGACTCTTGCAAAGGTACCCGTTCGCCGTCCGAAAGGGGCGAGCCGAAGACGCTTCAGTTTTCGACGACTCGTCGAAGCAAATATCCATAAAACGCGACACTTCTGCGTTACGATAACGTTACGGTGACGATCGAGACGGGGGAATGAAAAAGGATTTGTGGAAATATCTTTGTTGTATCCCTGCTTCACTCGACATGCACCGTAGCCTCTTGAAAGTGTTCACGTGGGACCCCGTCGAGACTGTTGAGAAAGAGCACGATAAATAAAAAAGATTTCCATCGATCGCAGGAAATTGCGTACATTTTTGTGTACTTAGTTCGAGCGACGCGGTAGATTTTTAAACAAGAAGACGGGTTGAATCGGGCCATGAAACGTAATTAGGAGTTAACGCCAGAGGAGTTAGGATCCAGAACGGAGTGATTACGCGAGTAAAGTAGGAGGAATGGGTGGGAGGTTAGTTACAACACTTTCTTCCCTCTAATTTCCTCCCCTTAATATTCGCGATCCTCGGGACGAGGGTCTGACTGGATCGGAAGGGAGGCAGGCGAGAAGGGTGGACGGGAAGTCCGAAACGTCGAGGCCGAGAGGAGGGGTGGGTTTTTATATGGCTTCGAGAGCCATCCACGGAGCACTGAAAAATATCTTTCTATATCAACCCTCGGCCCCTTATACCCTCGGTCACCCTCGGTCACCCTCGCCATCTCTTTTCGGTCCCCAACCTACTATTTAGGTCCTCTCCTCGTCGTCTTCCTCGACGTCGTCCCGCGGAGGTTTGGGTTCCTCGGGTTCTCGGCAAAAAGGTGACGGAGAATTTTAGGAAAAGTCGGGGCTTGCGAGCCGTCGAGGAACGTATCAGCAACTGGATCAACGAGGTACACGAGATTTATACCTTGGATAATCCGCGAAATGAGTGAAAATTACTATTTACAGTTGTTATTTACGATGGGCAATAATTACGACTTATCCACGTCCATTAACTCGCAGACTCCCGTGGGGCATTTCAACTTTTCCAATGCCACCCGAATTTGCATGTCACAGCGGTCAACGCGTTGAACGAGAATGAAATACGTCTACTAGTCTTACCCAAGCGAATCGCTTGGCATTGAATTACTCTTAAGGTCTGCCCATTCAGATACTCTTTGCGTGCAGGAAACGTGTACTTAGTTAGTATAAGGAAGTTCCGCGGAAGTTAGCCATAGGATCTCCAAATAAAGCGGACTCGTTATAGCGCTACGCGATTCTTATTATAAAACATCGCGAATGTCGGCGGAATCTCCTCGATAGGGGAGGGTCCCGACACGCGATCGGAAGAACCGATTGTGAATGAGGGTGTTTACTCCGCGATTCGTTTCCTCTCCAATACCTTGTGTACTCTTCGCTTGGCTCGAATCACGCTTGATCGATCAACTTAATCGTAGGTAACGGGAAGGGTACACGAGTAAGTGGAAATTTGAAGAAGTAGAATCTTCCGGTTAGCTCGATAAATGCCCGTCGAATCCATGTAAGGCGGAAGAACGAAAAAGTTAACAGTAGAATCGGGCGGTCTTCCGTACTTTAAACAATCGAATCAGGCTGTCAACAATTGATACTTCTCGAGGGGAGGAGACGGTCCCCAACATGGCGGGTCGGCTAGAATCATGGCTGAAACGTTGAAAAATAACCCTCCACCTACATCCATCCTCGGAGAGCCACCCCTCGGCCTCCATCCTGGCCGCTTTTACCCCTCGCGCGGGTTGGCAGGTTTTTTGCTTCGGGCGATCCGAACGGGCGGGGGCGGGAATACGGGGGCGAAAAACCTAACCTAAGAGACCGGGGCCGAGACGCTCGGAGCGGCGCAAAGGCTCCCGAGGAGAATAAGGGCGGTTTGGGGGTTGAGGTGGCGTTGCCGAGGATCGCTGGAGGGAGGGGCGTCGAGGGGGCGCAGATACGAAAGGAGGACTCGGAGCCAGGATCCACGGGGACCACCTAAGGTATAAAGGAGGGCGCCCTCCACCTTCCGCCTTTTCCGCCTTTTCCGCCCTCCGGCGGCCACCCTCGCGCTGCAGCCCTCCACCCTCTTCCGGCCATCTTCCATATACGACGCACGTACGCGCGCACACCCTCGCTGCTCACTCGTATATTACCTTGTATTAAATCCGTTAACGGACTCGTAGCTTAGCCGCTCCTACGGGCGACTCGCCTCGACGCAAACTCGAGGGCCCCGGGATACCTTCTTCTTAAACGTAAACTCCGCGGCGAGAACTTCTCTGCGGAATGTCCTTGAGCCCAACTTACGACGCCCTAACCTTGCTCGGGGGAACCGGGACCATCAACGCATATCGCGGCCACGCACGTCGCGCAGCCTTAACGCCCCAAGGATCCTTCCACCCCCCCGGAAGTCGAGCTAATCGGAGATCTCGACCTACGTATTTACGGGGTAATGTTACCTTTCTTACCTGCACTTGACCTCTCCTCGGAAGAACCTATGAAACGATTATCTAATAAGGGGGCAAGGGGTGACTTTTTAATGTGCGAGTTTCCCGACCTATTATCATATCAATGGTATATACAATTTATAGCGATTACTCGGTCAATATTTCATACAGCGGTAATTTATAAAATCAACGAGAGATATCGTACGCTCATTTGCATGAAGTTATCGCCTTACCGCGTGGATTCTAAATACCGAATACGTGTGCGCATTGACTAGGAAAAGTGCGAAGAATTTGTAATCGTTATTAGTAAATTAACTTAAGATGATTAGTTTATCCGTACTGCGTGATGTTTGATGAACGTGATGAATCCGTGATGTTTTAGATCTATTTCCACGTGATATCTCGTAGAAAAGAGCGCACTACACTTCTGATGCATAAATCGTCTTATTTCGCTTCCGTTCGGCGCTTTCTATCCCGTTTCAAGGTCTCTCCGATATCGAAGCCAGTGTTTGCTCGTGACATTTCGGCTGACATTATCGGCACGCGGGTAAGCAGAGGCAAGGAGGAACATCGTCATCCATTGACACCCCCTCGGCTCCCGGTTGACACCCGGGGGCGGTGTACCGTGCAGGGTACCGGGCGAAGCAGGGTAAAGGAGGGCCAGGAAGGGCGCGAGAGGGCGGGGGAGAGTGAAACTGCACCACCCCTGAACATATCCCTGCTTGAGAAGTTCTCCACGCCACTTTCCGCCTCTATTGTGATTTATGCGCGCGATGAGGGTGGCTGGAGGGTGCGCTATAGGGGTTTAGTCTCGAGCATATCCTGGACCGGTCCGTGATCGTTCTCAACGAGATTACAAAGGATCGGCGTCTCGTTGGTCCATACCAAGCAGCTCCGCGAAACATCTTGGGACCCCGAGAAGGCATTTTTGACTTCCCCTGGATTCCCAAGAAGCCTCGAAAGGATTCTGGGCAGGACTCGATCCACGTAAAGGGTCGGATCAACGATATTCTTACGATCACTGTCAGCTTGCGGTTCCAGACCGCGAAGAGAGGCCCTTTCATTCGCTTCTAAGGACCTCAACAAATTAAGGGGTTCGAGGAGGACACTGGAAAGCATCTTTGATCCTTCCTGGATACTGAAGAGCCTCGAAAAGATCCTACACAGGACTATATCCACCTAAGAAATCGGACTAACGATATTCTTACGATCGCTTCTAGATTTCGAGAAAAGGTAACTTAATCTGCTTTCGAGTATCTTTCAAAGTTAGAGGGTTGATGGGGATCCTGAAAACCGTTTCCGAGTCCTCCTGGATACCCAGGCGCCTCGAAAAGATCCTACGTAGAATTGGATCCAACTAAAGAGTTGGATCTCTATTAGCCTGAGATTTCAGACCACGAAGGCGATTTAATTTGCTCTTAAGTATCTGAAAAAATTGGGAGGTTCGAAATTTCTTAATTCCTTATACCAGCAGAGTAAGCCAATCGAAAGATAGGATAGAACGAGCGCAAGGGAGCGGGCGATTATCCAGGTCGGAGAAGAGATTTTTTGAAAACGTACAAGGTTCTCCGCTCGTTCCTCCCTCTCCCTCTGGAATAAAGAGTCTTTTCGGTTCTACAGCCTCTTTCACCTCCGGTTCTCCGCGGCCAAGTTCCTCGAAGATGTAGATCTGCCCTCTGGACTAGCGGAGGAAGCTCGATAAGATCTCTTGTTTAAACTTTAAAATTTCAAATGAAATGCCCGTCGACTTGGAGTCGTCTCGACAGTGGGAACTCGATTGGGCCGAGGGGCGCCGAGGGGTGTCGAGGGGCGCCGAGGGGAGAGAAAAAAGAGGGTAACTTGGCCGTGGAAACGCATTAAATTAGGGAGCGTTTACTGTACACATAATCACCGACACTTCAGTTTGTCCTGGACTCAGTGGCAGGAAACAATCCGCCTGTCACTCTAAACGACTTTATTGGCTCCCCTAATCACTGTTTGCTCTCTTTGAAACTCAACTTCCGATTCCTGTTAACTGCCATAGCACGTACTCGGAATCTCTAATACGAATGCGAAAATTGATGCGGTGAACCAACTTTCCCATTTGGTGTCGATAGACGACGAAGTGCGCAATATGGTACAGGAAACCCGAAAATCCTTGAATACCTGACCGTGATTATTTCTTGCGCGAACAAGAGCAGGCGGTACCGGGACTCCACGTGTACTCCAGCTGTCACTGAGTCGTTCCAGGTGCCTCAAATGTCGACGTATGCACCTAGGAACGCGGCGACGTTGCATCTTCGAATTCGGTGCCATTCCGGTACGTTTTCTCCCTACGAACGATTCGAAACCGTCAATTTTATTAAATCGGTTTTATCTCACTTGAGAACCAATCTATCGTCAGGAAAAATTTCCTCCAGTATTAATCCATCCGTTCTTTAATCCCTTTCACTGGTACACGTGTATTTCATTAAAACTATTCTTTATTGAACCGATGTTCTAAGAACGTTTGATTCAATTGGCACTTTGAACTTCCCTATGGGAAATTAAGATGGGTCGACGTGTGTTTGCGATTTTCGGTACCAGAAGGTACGGGTGCCCCTTCCGTTCAACTTCTCTACCTTACTGCTACTTTTTCTGCATTTTGTCACGACCCATGAATGAATTTACCGTTGACGGTGTAGCTTTTGCGCCTTGGAGCAGAGACGAGGAGCATCCCGAGGCTCGCCAGTCGACTCGGAAAAGGTCAGGGCCGGAGATTGTCGCGATACGAATTCCTCGGGACGATCCTCATGGCGATTGCGTCGCTCCATGGGAACGAAGCTGTGGTTAGGGAAGCGGTGGTCCTTCCTCTTCGAATTTCATTTCGCCCCCCCCTCCCCCTTCTCCTGCTTTTTTATCGCATCTCCCCTTTGAGCACGTTCCTTCCCGCTACCTCCTTCCTACTTATTTTTCCACTAAATTTTATAAACGACTACTTGAACTTTCATACCAAGTGGGAAGTATTTTAAAACGTTATGACATACGCTCACGTCGCACGTTTTAGAACATGAATTAATAAGATAGACGTAATCGGTACGATTGTCTTACCTAACGCGCCCCACTTTCGCCTTCATTCTTACAAAGTCTGCAGGTATTCATAAATTCGTACTTTTATCCCGAATATCATATTCCCAATTATAATTCTTAGCGTCGCGATTCCTCGAGCTCTTCAAGAGGTCCCTTATTTATGCTTAAACAGGTACATCGTCCTGAGGGGTCTCTATGTTCTTGGAGACGAACAAACGCATTTCCCTCTTTGTGCCCTGTCTCCCCCTCTCACGACCGGGAATGTTTTCCAGATGTAAAAATATCCGTGACGGGTCGTGCGAGAGATTTATCCTCCTGCGAGGTTTCTCCGATTTCTCCGGTTCTCCCCGACCCAGGTGCTCGGCTAAGGGAGCACCTTGTCACGGGACGAAATCTTCCCTCTCATCTGAGAGGTAGAAGAAAAAATACTCGCGTCCTGGGGTTACGAAACGAAATGTCAATGAGATGAGAGCAACTTGAACGGAGGAGGTATCATCCCGAAATCACGAAAACGTTGCAACCGAGGATTCCCGAGGTCCCCGGGGACGGGAAAGGGGTTGGGGCACCCCTCCCTTGAGTCTCGGGGAATAGCGGCGACGTCCGCGGGTACTCTCGTCGGGTAACGTAGGTTACATCGAAATCAGGGGCTCGGACGCGGAGAGCGTCGCGGCGGCCGACGCGGATGGCCCTCGACGTCCGTCGTGGTCCCCGGTGACCTCGGCGCCGAGGGCTCGCCCTCGCAGAAATTAATATCGCTCCCGAGTTCCACCTATATCTATACAATGCTCCTCGGACACGTTCCTCTTTCCCGCGTCCTTCTCCCTCGGCTCCCGTCCCTCCGCCCCTCCTCTCGCCCGCCACCCCCTTTCAGCCCCATTTCCACCCACTTTCCGCCCCCTTTCAACCCCCGAGTCCAACCCCAAAGGACCCCGACGGCAAGGGGGTCGCCGGATAGGAGGACCGAGCGGAGAGAGCGAGCGAGCGAGAGGGCGCGACCGCGGGAGGGCGAGCGAGGGCGCGACGGAGAGAGAGTTGGGTTTCATCTCGAGGGGATGAGAGAGGGTGAGGCTCCGTAATATAGGAAGGTCTCGGTTGTGGAACGGGGCTACCAACCCCCGGCCTCCCCGACCTCGACTCGCCGCCCCGCCGACCCCCCGAGCGGCTCCTCTTTTCCTCCACGCGCGTTTTTGCTCCTGGCGGCCAATACTCGAACGACCCCTTCGCCGGGAAGATACGATTTTACCCAGCTGCCGTGCCCGAGACTTTTTTCCTCCCCGAGACCCCGGCAACCCCGAACCGCGGCGCCCTCTCGCGTCGAAACCACGCGACGAGACCCGCCCGGAAACCCTTACCGCGGGTCGCGCGCGCCAGACTTCCCTTCCGAGGAAAATCTGCGAAATTCTCGGCGGGACACGGTTCGCGGCACCGCGTCCGATGGTTTATTACTCGATGAATATTCAACGCACTCCGGCCCCCCGAGGAGGGACCGGGAAACGTCGATTTGTACCTTTTCTTTCGCTATTTCCGCCTCGAATCATAGTTTACTGGCGAGATTATCGTTTCGAGGACGTTCCGATACCTTGTACCGCTCTCCTCGACGGAGTCGCAGAAATTCGGAGACGGGGAAATTTTGTCCACGTCCGGACCAACCTTGGCATACTCGAGGTATTCCTCGCGATCGGGGTGTATTCCCTGGGACGCTTCGCGAGAATAATTGCGCGTTTCTCGCGAATCGTTCCGAACTCCGAGGGTCTGCGAATGCTCTCCTTAAGGAGCGGAGTAAGATTGATACATTGTCACTAGGGTCGTTATCCTCCACCCTCGGCGATTACTACTCCTCGTCCAAAGCACTCCCATAAAAGCGATGTCTTTAAAGTCAAGGGATTTCGCTCGAGAACGTCCCTGTTGCGGTGTCACCCCGAGGCCGCATTTACACCACGGGAGATGTCCCCTGGAATCGGTCGAAGCGCTCGTGATTCACGGATGATAGAGGGGAGGCGGCTGTAAAAGAAAAAGAAAATGAAAACGAGGAGATATTCCTGCCGAGCGTCGTCCCCGACCGTTGGGACGGAGTCTGAAGGCTTGACGGGGAATAATTTTATGAGAACGCTATGATGGCTGGTGCCTGGTTGGTGAGCAGTAAAAAAGGACCAGGGGGTTGCGACTGGATTATGGGCGGCCGAGGCCGAGGATCGGGACCACGGGGCAGGAGACAAAGACTGCTGGACTAAAAAGAACTCTTCGACCGGGCCTGCGCTCGCTACCATTTATCGCTCCAAATTGTCCTCGCCTTTAAATCGGCGCGAAATCCAACTTGATCCCAGGAAAAGTCCAATTACATCCCTTTGCGAGCGAAATGGAACCTGCCGTTTAGAGACCGCACAAACTGCGAGCCCAAATATTTCCATGGTTTTTAGTCATTCAATTTCTTCGTAGAAGATGATTAATGATCTTAATATTTTATTAACTTTACATTGTGTCATTTGTTATCCATTTGGATAGGTAGAGCCATGGACATGCGCCGATGCAAGTGGACATTCAAGTTCCATTTCTTCTTGAACAAAATGTTCTGAAAATGTTCGTTTCGATTTTTAAAGTCAAATTGCAAGTCCAACTTGAACGGTTAAAGCGTTAGGAAAGGGTCAGTCTGTATATGTCAAAACGTCAAAATATTTATAAAATTCTTCTACAAACTGGGTGTATCGAATATTTGAAACTTAAGCACGTGATTATAAAAGCCCTAAGGTCTCTATAATCAAGTGTTGAAGTTTCAAATGATTCGGGGCTTCCAGTTCGGAGAAAAGTTGTATATATATTTTGACGTTTTGATGTATCTAGAATGACCCTTTCATAACGCCTTAAATTCGCAAAGATGCGTAGAATTAGAAATGTTGTTTAATTTCAAGAGTTAGCCATCTTGTTGAAGATGAAAGCAAACGCAACCTCAGAGACACTCTTGATTTTTCCTAAACCATTTGGATCGCTGCATCTTGGGGTTCAATTGAGATAAAGCTTTACAAGGTTACATATGTTACGTACGAGAACGAATGTGTTACGCGGTAATTAATGCATCTAAAAAGAAGCAGTTGCATTGGATCAGAAGATGAAGAGGTATATAGGAAGAGATAGACGGGAGCAATTTCTTTTGTCGGACTCACTTGCTGAAACGCCATCATCGTGGGTCCGTATCCCTCCGAGTGCGACAAGGCCGTCATTTATCCGTTGCAAGGACGCAGACGCAAAACGTTACATTTGATAAATCCTACGCAAGGGAGTCCCTAAAATATAGGTCGCGAGGACCCGCAATGGAGGGCTGCGCCCTCTCACCCGCGAAAGGGAAAAAAAACCGACGAAAGAGAATCCCACGAAATTTCGGCTCGTTACTTCACCCCAATTTCCTGGGGTCCTTCGTTATCGTCCTTCCGTTCTCGTTCCCCGGCACCCTCGCTGCCGGATGCAGCGAACCTGCAATTTTAAGTGGTCGTATCATTTCCATCTTATCACTCCGCGAACCAACGCTTTTCCATGAAGCTTCCATTGTAACGTCGCATTAAGTACTCTCCTCGAAACGCGGTCATTTCGGCCGCAGCGTCGAACCGACGGCAAAACTTGCCCCTGTTTTCGTCAACGCGAGAATTATGAGTTATTACTTCGCATATGTGAACATGAAAAAAATAATGCATCAAAGCTCGCGAGTAATTTATTGATGGAACTGCATTCATGTACATGGTGTCTTATGGAAGGTCCAAAATCGATGGGACTTGGAGCGAAGACACGCCCATTCGGTCGATCACGCGAGCAATCGTACAAGTGGGGACGGGGAAGTAAGTTCGGTCACAAATTCGACAGTTTATCACGACGCATTGTTGAATCAATGGGGATAGGACTATTGGCCGTGATTTGTCCTCCATCAAAGAACGAGCCCTTCTTCCCAGCCCAGTCCCACCATTTTCGGACCTCTCTTAACCCTAGACCTATCGGCGGATTTTCTTTGTATAGAATGGGCCATTTGAAACCAGTCATTTTTACAGGCTTGGTAATTCTAGTGTCAAGACCCACTCTGTACATAGGAATTCTCTTCCCGAGCGTTAATTGGTCCCTGGCAGCACCTCGTCTACGACCCACGTCTCCTGGCAAAAAAGAAGTATTTTAAAAAATCCCAAAATAAGACACAAATCCTCCACTAATTTCAGTAGGGATAGCCCTCCTCTCGATCAAAAAAGGAAACGTCACCGTCCATTCCGGATTTAAAAATCCCACCTACGACCCCGGTGCCCGTTGGTCCTAAAAAACGTCCTACATGTAATATCCGACTTCGGCTTTATCGCCTTTCGGACTTTGTCGTCCTACGTTTAGCCCTACATGGAGCGTGCATAAATCCAGCGGTGGGCGTCCCATATTCGCGCGTCGTCCCCGGGGAATCAACGGACCTCCCGGTTGCGATTCCGGCGTCGGGGGGGCCGGGGACGGGGGCGGGGGATTTTCAGAAGTCGCACGGTTGCCAACCCCTCGGACGCGTCCCTATCTGGCGCGCACCGGTGCAGCGTCCTTCGGCCGGAAGTGGGCGTGAAAGGTGTCCGGGCGCTGTTGCTGTTATCTCCCGGTTTTCCGTCGGTCGTCGGTCGCCGGTCCGCCGGTCGCGTCAGTCGGCGTCGAGCCGTGGGTGCGCCGGCGGACACGCACGTGCGCGCCCGCGCGCGCGCGCCGTGGGGCGGGACGTTTATCCGGGATAGGTGGGACCCCCATCCCGAGTTTAGGGTGGCGACGCCGCGGCGCCGCGACGTCGGCCCGATGAAAAGAACCATTCCCCCGGGTTTCGGTAGCGCCGTTCCGGCGCAAATACACGTCCGCTTCGCAGCGCCGCCGGGCGGGAGTTTTTATTCCTAGATGCGACGGCACCTGCGGACCCGCGTCCTTTGATTCGCATCGCGGATTCCGCAGGGAGACTAGCGCGCATCCGAAGCCGGCCGCGTTTCTTCCTGCTAATGAGTAGAGTAATCACGACGCTGTTTAACCCCTCTATCCCTCCAGGTGCTCGAGAAATTGGACGATCGAGCGCGAAATGGAAACGAGCCCTTGCGGGTTTCTCGAGATCCTCGTTATCGGTCGTGGTCATTTTGCGATTTTCGGATACGCGTTGCGATGTAACTTTGGCCCCGGACTTTCGTTGCGCGTATCGATCGACCCCTCGAGCGATAAGGAACGTACCTATCACGGTCGTGGTCGAATTGGCGCGATCGATCGATTTTCGCCCGGTCGACGCAGCGACGGTCGCGTGCACTCCTGGCGGTGCACGTCCTAGGAATATCGAAGCGCGATCTCCGCGGTGCATCGGATAACGAATCACCCTGTATGCAGCCGAGTATTTATCGTATGCACCGAGACCCTTTTATCCGTCCACCTCCGCCCTCCCGGCGTCGAGCGGCGGACCGGAGGTGGGACGGCGGCAAAAGGTGCCAGGACAGGATGTATAAATTGTTGCGACTATTTTAAGATTTTAGGGTCAGTTTATGCAGCCATCCAGGGAGCGCGCGCGCCCCCGCCGCACGTTTTTCTCGCGCGTGTGTAAACGGGACTCGAGGTATAAATTGTCGCAGTTACATCCGCGAGGCATTAAACGCGCACCCGCGGGAATCCTCGGCCTAACGACCAGGAGACGATTCCCCCGATCGCGACTTTTTGCGGGTCGGGCATCGAAGAATGTCGTCGGTTTCCTTCCCTATTTCTGGCCCTCTCCTGGTATCGTACAGCGAGACGAATCGTTGGTAAGAGAGTGTTGTCCACTTTTTTCATTTCATTAAATTAATTCATATATAAGTAGTCGTTAGAAATGTAATATGAGTTGAACGACGGAATTAGTTTCTGATTATATTCGAGAAATTGGAATATAAGGCTACGGGACAGGTGCATATATTTGGACAAAAAGGGTATTCTGCTGACTAAGGGAATGGTCGATTGTGGGAAATAAAACGTCGATTCTGTCTTTAATTCTGGTTTAATGTACTTAAATGTAACATTTAATTAACGGTTGATCTCTTTGGTTCTAGTTTTCAGACCTTTGGGACAAGTCCCTGATACTAATTTCAAAGAATAGTGGGAACTCGAAATGTTGGTAAAATTATTTAAGGTGATAAATAAGTAGCAGGTACGGGCTCAATCGATTATAGAACTTTATTCCGAACTGGGTGTACTGAGTTGTTTGACATTTTATCATGTAACAGCAACTGTCCTAAAGAAGGTCCTGATACCCATGAAATCTAATTTTTTATTAAAAATGAAATAAAGTTTATGAACAGATTTGAAAAAGAAATGAAATTTCATGGTTGTCGAGTCCTTCCTTAAAACCTCCATATTCACGTGACAAAATGTCAAATAATCCATAGCACCCGTTTTGAAAAAAAATTTCATCAACGATCGACTGATCAAATACCGCTTTCATATCACCTTAATACAGCCTCGAGTACCTTTAACTATGGTACAAGAGTAATCATACATTTTCCACATATTTTTCTCATCCGCCACTTTCGCCCTCGCTTTTCATGTCAATTACTGCATCATTATCGCATCGTTGACTTCATCTAAAGAGTATACTATTTCATAGAAGTCACCGGGTAAAGTCAGGTTAAGCGTGAACGGGAGGAGTATCGTGTTAACAAGGAGCCTGAATTCGACAAATCCTTGAAGCTCAATTGGCAGGATCGATTTCGCACCTCGTACGCACAAGGGAACAGAGGCGTGTGCGGCTCGCACGGCAGGGTCGACGCACGCGTGCACGCCCTACACGCTCACACGCGAGCGCGGGTACGTAGGAGGGATCGGCGAAGCGCGTGGAGGTATCGTCCCTCTCGGAAAGTTCACGGTTCCACCTTTTTAGCATCGGGAGGACGACGGGAGGGAGGGCGTCGCCGGTCCCTCCCGTGGCGGTTGACGGACCGGCCGAGGCCCGAGAATAAAATGATCGACCGGGCGAGCAGGGCGAGCGGGTCGCCGGGGGAGTCCAGGTGACGCCAGGTCGACGGGCCGCCCTCGGCAGGGCTCCACCTTGCCGGCCATTAACGTGCGCGGCCCGTGCTTCCTAATTTACATTCGATCCCCCCGATCGCCTTCTACCCTCGGGAACCCCGGGAACCCAGGAGAAGACTTACGATCGGGCCCGCCGGGGTCAGGCCCATTTTTTATCGGACCTTTATCGCGTGACGGGTTCCCTTCGCAACCAGGCTCCGCGCGGCCGCGCTCCCTCGCCGTTTCCGGAAGGACGAGCAAGAACCTCCTTCATCGAATCAGGGATTACGGCGCACTTTTAATCATCTAATTTGTCCGCTACTTCCAGAGTCGCGTTAATCCTCGTCGGAGCGACCTGTCGCGGAGGTATTTCATCGGGATACGTGATTACCTGGGCTTAGGTATAAATATCGGTGTTCAAGCCTCCTCTCCTTCGCCTGAGACCCCCCGATTGTTCACAATTGGGATTACTTCGATCACCGGGAGGATCGCGATCCACCTACGGGTTTTCGGCCACAAAAGATAGGGGGAAGAAGGTCCCGTTCGTGAAAGCCAAATGCAACTACGTCGTACATGAATTAATGCGAAGACCCGCTCGCTCGATCCGCCACGGTCCCGCACCGGCTCAATTTACGGAGTTTCCCGACGGCGGCGAGTACCTCGGGAAGGATCTCTCGGCAGAGTCCCTCCGGGCGGCTCTTCGAGGTCGCTTTCGTCTCCGCGAGGCACGAGGGTCCTTTTTGTCCGATACGGCGAGGAGCGCGGCCTGCCCCTGGAAGATCGACGATCCCCGACCCACGAGGGGGATCCCGGGGATCGGTCCCGGGGCCGATTCGGTGTGAGGTCGTTTTTGTGGCCGCGTCACGTGGGGCTTTACCTTGGCCCGACCGATCGCCGGGCGCAACTTGGGAATTTCTACCGCTATTATAAGTCGCCCTCTCCTCCTTAGGAGGCCTCCACCCCCCTCTCGAAGCCTCACCCTCTTCCCCGCTGGGTTGCCGGTTACGTCTTTAAACGCGCCTCGGGACGAGGAGGGACGAGAGGGAGACGGACGGACGGAGGGTGGAGAGAGACGCGCCGACGAGGAGGCCGCCGGTCCGAGGGAGACGGACGGGGCGAGAGGGACGGAGGAAGAGAGAAGGACGGCCGTAGGTGGCGATAGGGAGACGGAGGGAGAGATGGCTCGACTCGGGCCCTCCTCGGCATTAGTGCCGGGAATGCATTAGAGGGAGAGGCGGAGGAGGTGGCAACGTGGCCGCCATGTGTGGGGCAAAGGCAAAGCCGAAGTTCCTTCTTGGTTCTTGCCGGGCGTCCGCGGTCTGCACCGTGCGTGCCGAGGGTACCGTCGGGCCGACGCACCTAGGAGACGGCAACGGCGGCCTTGCGTCGGGATGCATGGCGGCCCATCGATCCATCCTCGTGAATTCGCGTCTATGCGGCCACGCGGGTAGAACGCGCGTTCCATTCCGATTCCTGGGCCCGGCTCCTTGCGTCACGGTTGCGAGGGAGGATATTGAAATTTCCGCACAGCGGGGTATATCGGGATTCTGTCCGCTTTTTGTTAAGCCCAACTCCAGCCGGACGCTGCTACCAAATGTTCCTACGTTAAGAACTATCCTAAATCCCTCGCGGTATGTGAGAAACAACGACACAAGGAGAACTAAAAATTTCCACGAGGAGGAAATCGCAATAAGCCCCAACGGACCCTACAAGGGAACAATCGACCACCCAAACCCTTTCGCTAAAAATTGCTACTCCAACCTCCCCGGAAGACCGAGAAGAAAACACCCCTCCGATCTTGCTTAACCACGAGGGACGTCCACCGCATACAACGCCAGCGATTCTCGATAAGCGTATCGAAATCCTCCCGGTACCTTGTAATTAAGATAAATGTAATTACGCGTTGGGGCGAATAGAGGTAATTATAAAGTGACCTTGAACAAAATGTTACTACAAGGTGAGCAGACCAACGACTGCGACGGTTTTATAGAGGAGGTCCTCTAGGCCTCTTTCGCGATCACGGGGGCGCGGCGGCGAATCTCGACGACAAATAAATCGTCCCAAATAACCGAAAAGAGACGTTAAGCGCGATCGTTCTCTCGTAAGCGTCCGTCCCTACTTCATGAAAAACCCATTAAATCGTTATCCGCTTTCCCTCGACCCGCGGTCCCGCCCAGGACGGGTCTCGCGTAACGAATCGGCCCTCCGGCGGGAGTGGTAGCGTCCTGGGAGAGCCGATGAATCGCACGCGAGCGGCGAGGAACTTCGCAATGACGATGATTTAATGATACGTCATTAATTTTGACGAGCTCGAAAAAGCGGCGCGCGCTCGCCGAAGCGTCCCTCGGACGTCGGCCGGGCCGAAGGATCGCCGGGACGCCGCGGCCTCTCTCCACCTTCTGCTTTTCCCGGCCGCCCCCACTCCGCGTGCGGCTCCCACCGCGGACGGTCTTTTCTTCCGAACCGCTCCTGACGCAACGGGATTATCGGATTATCCTATAAATGGCCTCAGTGGTCCTGAATTTAACGGGCGGTCTATACGGCCGGCTCTGAATGCCCCACTTGACGAGGCTCGTATGCATATATATACGCGTCCGCGGGTGGACGTCGCGAGAGGAGGTCGCGGGATTCCGCGAAGAATCGCCGTTTCGACCGCGTCCCTTGGACCGCGTCTCGATACCGGAAGCGGGGTATTTAAGGTGAAGTGAAACACGTCGAGGAACTTGATCGACGTCGGTAAAGAAGATTTTTCTAAATGCCCACGTTGCCGACGTTGGTTTTTATATTGACAGCTGTGTCGAATTACATAGAATATTGTACCAAATGGCATACTACACCTGTCTTTTTCGTATAATAAATATCAAGAAATCGAAGTAAAACTCAAAAAATCCGCTGGATTCAAGCTTTCTGGGGCCCTAATTGACTGCAGCTAAAAAATCCAAATTTTGAATGTGTTAGGACAATTCTTAGATGACCAGGAGTGATGTGTCAAAGTTTCGGACAGTTTGGTCTAATACCCTTAAAAAAAAGTGTTGTATTCGAATCGACTGATTTGAAGGGTGTTTCACTTCACCTTAATAATTCGAAGGACGGTTACGACGGATAGGCTTGACGAGGCTCCTATACACATATACCCGCGTCCGCGGATGGACGTCGCGAGAGGAGGTCGCGGATCGCGGGATTCCGCGAAGAATCGCCGTTTCGACCGCGTCCCTTGGACCGCGTCTGGATACCGGAAGCGGGGTATTTAATAATTCAAAGAACGGTTACGACGGATAGGCGGCTCAGGGTCCGTCGATGGCCGTCGAGAAGGTCGCGGTCCCGAGGCGTCGCGACCTCCCAGCACCGGGATGCATGGTCGAGCGCGAAGGCGCTCGCCGGCGATCCCCGAGGACGCTTATCTCTCCCTTTTCCCGACCTCTCGGGGAACGGGAGATATGTCCTTGCCCGCGCGAACGACGGCTCCGGTGACACGTACAACGAGCTCTATCTGCCGAGCTATCCGAGGCGAAGGATTCACGACGGGCCGGCATGAATCACTATCGGTCCCGCCGCCTACAAAGGCGCCATTCACTCGGAAAAGTAACCGACTAACGGACCTCGCCCCCGAAACGCTCCGGAACGAGTCACTTCCGGGCGCTCGTTCCCGTCCGCCGCGACAGTCGGTGGAAAGGAACGCGCAAGCGATTTGCTTGCGCGCGACGGGTCGGCCGCATCCGAGGAGGGTGTCACGCGAAAACGGCCAAAATAGGGAGACCCTCGAGGGCTCGCGTGACTCTCCCCAATTCGGCCGGGGGTACGTCAAAAAGGACTATCGCGAACGGTCGGGAAACCGAAGGGATTTTTCGAAAGATAAGCTCCACGCCGGCCTGCTTGGTTTTCTAGCGGAAGGTCGAGGGGAGGTAGAAGGGCGAGTCACGTAGCCCCGAAGGGCAGGGAGTCGGGGCTTTTCGAGAATCGGCGCGGAAAGGGGAGGTTGAGAACCGCTACGAGGGGCAGGGACGAAGCCGGGGCAAAGGTACGGCGCGACGAGGCTCGAGGGGGCCGAGAAGGGGAGAGGGTAGGGGTCCGGGCGAGGGGAAAGGGAGGACCCCCGGTGCGCCCACGCCGGACTTGGATTTTTTGTGAGGGCAGGGGCGGGAGGGCCGGGACTGGGAACGGGAACGCGGGGGGAGGGCGGCCGATGCCAGAGGGAGATCCATAGGGGTGCCCGGCAAAGGGTAGGGGACACCGCCCAAGGCTTCCGGAAGACCAGGGGTGTCTAACACCGGAGTGGACTTTGTTCGAGAGACGAGATGACACACCGCTCGACTCTGGATGTGTGCACTAGGAATGCGCAAAGCCCGGCCCCGGGCTACGGGTCCGCGATTGACCGCGCGCCGGTCCGACGTTTCCGCAGGGCTCCGCACCTCGGCTCCGTCGACCTGTATTTATGAGTCATGCTTCCGAAGCGAAACGCCCGCTCGATACGCATCCAGTCCTCCGATCGATAAATATAAATTTCACTTGGGAAGTCGTTAAGCCTTCGTTAAGGGGGACAAAGAGTCGCCGAGGTGGGTGGGGACAAATAGGTGTATTTAGCGGAGATAAGGGGTCCTCCGTTTAATGCGATTACCGCCCGCCCGACCCGAGCGCCCAAGACGCTCGGTGACTCACGACGTCGAAGACAAAATATAATCTGACCGACATTCGAAACTTCGGTCACCTTCGCGATAACCGCTGGCCCTGTAATTCCAGTTTAAGGTTCTCCCCGATATAGGTACCGCGCGGGCTCACCTACACTTCCGCCGCGCCTGTATCGCTCGTATATCCGCGCCGCCCCGAAGTCGACACGGTTTTCCCTTTCGGTGTTTCTTTGGGATTTCACCGTTGACTTTGGACGTCTCGCGGAGGGCGAGGTCTCTCTCCCTCCCTCTCTCCTTCCCTCGCGGGAAAGTTTTCCGCGCTCCGGCGGGGCAAACTGTTGCTTAGATCGTTATCGCCCGTCGGAGGCAAGACCGCGGAGGGTGAAAATCAGCCTGGCCCGGTGGAATTAGGAACGACCGTCTGCTCCGGATTCCACGGGGTTTCCTCCCCGCGGGACGAGCGCGCTCGCTCGCGGATTCTTCCCAATTTGCTCATTGGCGCTTAAAGAGCGCTCCGAGGGCGCGAAGGGACCGTCACAAAAGCGCCGCCCGCGGAAGGTCGCCGTCACCCTTGCAACCCTGACCCCGAAGCCGAATTTACGAAAGCGAGGGGCGAGATGGCGGAAGAAAGAGAGACCTCCTTGATAACGATAAGACCTCGCGCGGCTAGGAACTCTTGTAACTCCCGCGAGAGCGCGCGTTTCGCGTTGTTCGACAAACCGCGGAACCGCCGCGGAGGGTGCGCGGCCTTACTTTTACCGCCACCCTATCGATACTCAAACGTCTTCTCGCGGATCTATCCTACAGGCGAAGTTGCAGTCGAAACGACGCGGATGTCTCCGTGGAGCGACGCGCGTAGTCTCTGCCCGCGAAATGGGACGATTTTTATTTTACTGACGTATATATAGGGAAGCGTTAAGGCAACGATCGCAATGCGGCCACTGGCTTTCGAGAAACTCGGGGGAGAGGTTAGGATAAGAAAATGGGACAAATGGTGTGAAGGGGTTTTGCGGAAAAGGACCTAGGCTTCGCGTTTCGACTTCTCTCCGGTTGTAATGACAGGGTCATGAGTTCCCTTTTAACTCTTAGACATATCACTTCGGACAAGGTGGATCTACTTGTAGATTGAGAAATGTACAAACTCTGACAAAAAAGGGACATTTACAAATATTACAAAATTTCACCCCACTTTTAGTACATAAGTTGCGGGAGACGTTACGTTTATTAGAAATTTCCAAATGCACTTATAATTTAATCACATCACGTGACGAACTTTGTGAAATTGCTTGGGAAAATTAATACACCTATGTACTGAATGTACGACACATTTTGTAAATCTGTTGCAAATATGTTACAAAATTGATATACCATGTCTGTATGTAACTTCCAATAAAAATATTAGAAAAATTATAATGTTTCCGTTTAATAGGGTAAAACGTTGTACCAAACGATTCTTTTCTTACCGGGCGAGTAGCTCCCCTGGTTCAGATATGCGCGCGTGAAAGTTACAAACAGTGCCGCGTACTGACCTGGGAAAATAGTACGAAACTAACTTCGGCGGAAAACTCGCACGGTAAAAAAGTGGGATCCGAACCTCCCGAAGAACCTCGTAATCGAGACTCCGACAAGCATCGATTCGCCTCTCAAACCATGTCGTGTCAAAAGATGCCACAAAAGACGTCGCGAAAGATACTTGTCCCGACACGCGTTTCTAAAATCCGCTAACATCAAGCTCAAACAATAGAAAATAATATAAAACACGGCAAAATATTAAATCCCGTTAAGGGGATGTGAAAGTGGCATCCGAAAGCTCAATCGTTCATAAAACTTCTCTACGAACTGGGTGTCTCAAATCGTTTCATACTTTAAAACGCGAATATAGGGACCCTAAGGTAGGTCCTGAAACTCGTGAAATATCATTTTTTATGAACTATTTTCAAAATACCTACAAACAAATTTCGTGGTACAATTCACGTGGTAAAGTTTCAAACTATTCGGTAAATCGAGTCGGGAGAAAAGTTTCATAAACAGAGCCTGTTCGATGCCACTTTCACATCACCTTAACGATTACACATTTTGCGTACAAGTTACGCATCGCGCGTATGTATTCATTAGCAACATTTATGCCAAACTGTAGGAGACGTTTTGGAAACGTCCTCAGGGTTTAATTGCCTCGTTAGAGACCGTCCGGTGGTGTGGTGGTCGAACGAGTCCTCAGGATCGACTTTGTAACGTACCTTCCGATCTTGCCGTACTCCCCGTCCCAGGATTTCGTATTTCTTGTCGCGGTCTTTTTTCCACACTTCCCCCCGGGGGCGCCGTCACTTCTCGCGGTTTTATCCTTCGCGATGATCCAGCGGTAAATACGGGAAAAAAGGAAAGGCACCCGCGCGTAGATGGCGCGGCGGAAAGGAGGCCGTAAACGCAGCGGCGGGCCTATCGATAAAGCCGCCGCGGCCTCGGCCCGGTGCACAGGTGGAACTCGTGAAACCCGCGGAACTCGCGGGACGAGGTCGCCGTCGTAAAATGCCCCCGGGTATGAGCGCAGGGGGGTTTTACGAGGCCGAGGAATAATTCGCCCGCATCTCCCCGACTTGCCTCGTCGTTACCGAATCCTGGGCCCGTCCCTCCGTCCCGGTCGGGCCTCCTAGGGCCCAAGAAGGGAAGAGGTACCGGTCCTTCCGGTTCATCCGGCTCTCCATCCCGAAACCTACCGCAACGTCTGCGGGGCCCAAACAAAAAACAACGCTCGGCCCTCTTAACGATAACTCCGATTGTTCTCGTTGTCTACGTTGCCGAACGCTGCCGGATGACACGAGGAGACATCCTACGAGGGATAGGGAAGGGATACTATATCTTCCGGAATGAACAGGAGATACCGACGACTAATGGGCAATCAATTGCGTAATTTTCTACAATTAGTGGACGATAACTAACGCGGTACGGCTAATATCGTTTAATATACTTAGTACAATTAATCACAGTGGGGTGGAGATAATCGCGCCTTCGCGTTTCTTTGGTACACGCCAGTTCGAATATCGAATCCTCGAGGCTGTTCCCTTTAGTCAAAATGTAAACGGTGCGGGTTATCGTCGCCAATACGATGGTACTTTGTGCATCCTCCATGGATCGCCAAATTATCGAAAGATTTCCGCATCGAAGTGGATTATCACCCGCGTTCGACGAGGGGATCTTCTTTGAAGGGATCCGCAACCTGCGCGTCCGTCCGTTCGGGATAAGTGGAGGTACCCAGGGTCCAGGCAAAGCGGTTACGCGGGTATTTGGGTCGAAGGAGATCCGGACCGGTAATGCCGCGGGCCAGGGACGCATCTCTAGGGACCGCATCTTTTCGCCGCCGTCCCTCGAATCGATGATAACCGAAAAAACGACGACAGCCCAACGTGGACGTAACGCCGGTAGTCACGCTAAATTCGACCTCGGCCTCGTCCTCGCGCCGGTACCCTTGCCAAACTGCGACCGATTCCCCGAGGCGGAGGCGAGGGCAGTCGACGCAGTCAGCGGAAGCCCCTCCGGGCGGGGAAATCGCGCGATACCGACCGCGCCGTAAACCTCCGGCCTATCGTTCCCGGCTCGGGCGCGTCCGGTCGGGAGCGGTCCGCGGACCGGCGGGTCGTCGCACGGGCAAAGCGATCGAATCGAGTACCCCCTAAGCCCCGGTCGAATCTCTCTAATACACCTACGTGTACTTTACGCAGAGAAAAAATATCAAAATACCTGACAAACTCTTAGAAACAATAAAAATAATGTTTAATTATTTTCATTCATAAGATTTAGGGAAACATCGTAATCTTCGGTGTCCCAAAATGATTACTTTATCTAGGATAAATATGTTAATAATTCTCGCTTTCCAATAACTTAATATTTATTTTCGACTTAATCGGACGATATAAATTGTGTATTAATTAGAGAAAAAGTGACGCGAGAAAGAAAGTATATAAAGCTTAATGATTTTACGTTAAATTTATACCTATAATTTTATGTACCATGATAAACAAATTCTCACTCGCCCTGCATATATAACAAATAGTTTGGAGTCCTGTCGTGTACGTGCATTTTATGACGCCTTCCTTCCCTTCCCGAAAAAGTTGATACACAAATACCACTTCATTGATCATACCTGCATTGCATATATTATTTTAATTATTGATTCTATTCTTTAGATTATTCGAGGTCCGCGGACCGGCGGGTCGTCGCACGGGCAAAGCGGTCGAATCGAGTACCCCCTAAGCCCCGGTCGAGTCTCTCGAGCACGGCCGAGCGCGGTCGAACGCAGTCGACGCGGTCGACGGCGGAGTCGGCGGAAGCCCCTTCGGCCGACGAGTGCTGGCGCCCCTTGGCCTCTCGCGACTCCCCTCGCCGTTCCCGGGCCGGACCGGGCCGATCCCCGTTCCCCTTCGGACCCTCGGTGCCCCGCGATGTGCCGACGGTGACAGACCCTACCTTCCCGCCGCCGCCTCCGCCGCCACCGCGGCGGGTGAGAGGGTCGGCGTGGGTTGGGTTGGGTCGGATCTCGCGCAGGGAGGCGCGGAGGGGGAGCGCCGTTGGGCCGCCGGGAGGGGCGCGGCGGCAGGGGGGGAGGGCGCCGTCGCGTCGCCACTCGCCAGTTCGCCGTGAGCGCTCGCCGTGCGAGGACGTTTCGTCATCTCCCTCGAGCCGAGACCCGACGAGCACGAAGCGCCGAGTCGCGCGCGCCCTGCCGAGCCCGAGTCGTGCCGGAAGGTCTCCTCGACCGACTCCCGAGGGACTCCCGAGGGACTCTCCTGGACTCCGGCGGTCGAGGCGAGCCTCGCGTGTGCACAGTGCGAGGGATTTTATCCTGGCGCCGATGGGCGTCGCGGTCGCTCCTCCTCCGTAAACTCGGCTCGCTCTCGAGGTCGTACCCAAGGGATTCGGGACAAGGGGACGCCCTCGTGACCGCTCGAGGTCGTCCAGTGGACCGGGATCGCGCGGATCGAGGTTAGGTACGCCGAGTGCCGGTGCGCCATGCGTTGAGGATCGCCGATCGCCGGCTGAGACGTCCACGCAGAGCCGAGGGATCGCTCCAGGAAACATGTCCGCCAAACGGAAGGCCACTGCCATCATGCAGCACCACAAGGTGAGCCGACCTAACCTTCCAGACTCAGACGCGCCGATTATTTACCGCCCTCCCGGGCGCTCGTTCCTCGGGCCCTTTGGGGGTGGCTGGTCCGTTCGATCTCTCGATGCGTCCTGGTGATCGAGTCCTCTTCTCGTATTTCGAGGACTCCTTTTAACGGGGGGAACCTTGCTGGCGGGTTTTGCCGATCAGGGATATCGGAAGGCCGTTGGCTTAGCGCGCGTTGGCAAGGTGAGAGCGACCTAACCTCTACGGCCGACGTGCGGTTTATTTACGGTCTTCGGAATCGTCACCGCTTACGGTTGTTCCTCGTGGATGACGCGTAATTGCACGTTTGGGATATTACGCCCCCCTTTTATTTTTTTTTTCTCTGCTCTTTAAACCTCCTCGTTGGTCTTCCTAATGCTATCGAGGGCCGCCTAGGGAATTTATTCCGGCCACGAGGCGCGAGGGCAGTGGGCGAATGCGAATCGCGCGGTGTGTCGTTTTTGCAAACCGGGAACATGTAAATTAGTCCTCGGAAGGCCAACCTCGACTCGCGGGATCTCAAGGTGAGACTTAACTCGTCTCGCGGTGCCGCAAGGAGTCCTCGGAATTTCGATAATCGACCCTTACGTTTCCATCTGGGCCTGGGCGTATTGCCGCGAAATTCAAATGTCGTTTAATCACGTAAATTCCGGGATTTACTTAAAATACCTCGACGTTAAGTACCTTATCTCGAGGTGAGATTAAATTCGTCCAGCCATGCCGTAAGGATCGTTTGGATCTTTGAAAATCGATTCTAACAGCTGTTGCTCGTATTTCATCCTGGGCATGTTAATGCGATATAATTTAAATTGAACTTAATGACCGGAATTCCGGGATTTACTTAAGATCCCTCGATGTTAAATGTTTTATCGGAAGGTGGAACTTAATTCATTCTACCGGAGGGATCATTCGGGACCCTGAAAATAGGTCCCTACAGTTATCGGTATCATTTAATCCTGCAAGCGGTACCGCGTACAATTTAAATAGCACTTAATGATATCAATTCTGCAATTTATTATAAATATCCTGACGTTAGGTGTTATACCGAAGCGTTTGTTTGGGCATTTAGCATTCGTAGATCGTCGGTCAATTTGCTCCCGTTGTCGAATTCGGATGGACCTGCGCCCTGGAGATGTACGACCGCGCGCGGGTTGATCGCCACCGTAATTCCGCTCCCTCTCGGAACGGCGGTCAGATGTAAATTAATAATCGCGCGTATATGCCGGCAAAACGACAATCTTCACCCTAGGCCATTACATCACCGAAATCTGCCGAGCGATCGGACTCGCCGTTTCGACGTATCGGTATTGGACGCGAACGGGTTAATTTCAGCGGTGCGCCCGAGCGATCGCGATTGTCGGCCTGGGTGCCGGTGAGAAATGTAATTATTCTCCGGCCCTGATAAATTAGCCAATCAGATAGCGGGGGTTTAAAAGGTAATCGGAGATTAATCGTCAGCCCCACCGGAGCGATTTGTTACGCGACCGTTATTAAATGGCCGCGTCCAATTAGACCCTCTATACCGCCCTTGTAACGAAACGACCAGTCCAAACATCCGAAGTTATTAATACAAAAAGAATAAAAGGGGGAGGGGGGGGGGGGAACTCCGCTCGATTATGTACGCCCATCTTGACTTTTGCCGATCTCGCGGACGAGCCGCCGATAATTAGCGGAGTAATCGAGGGTATTTCATTTTTCACTCGCGTTGCGCGCCCCGCTCGTAACGTGTTTCGGGTTACGTGGACTTCGATTTGTTCCCGTGTTCGTTTAATTAAATTGCAACGCAGGTAGCGCCCCCCCTTTTTTTTCTGGAGCGCGAGTCATCGGGAGGACAGGTGCGTTCTACCTGGGGCGGTCGCCAGGTAGAACCTGGGGGTCCCCTGACAGGAAGGTGAAGGATCGATCACCAATTCGCGCGGACCTTATCGCGGAGTCGCTTCTTTTCGATGGCGCGTGGGGCGATCGCTTATCGGGCCGCGCGATATCCGCGGGTGGTTTTTTTTATCTCGGCGCTGCCCCACTCGATCGGGCTCGAACTCGATAGGAATCCTTGCGTGGAGAGCGCGGATTCTCGGCTCGAATCGCGGCTTTCTAGCCGCGCGTTAATTAATGGATGCGGGACGATCCTTCTCTCCTCGCGTCCCGTCCCGGGTCTTTCTTTCCCCGTCTACGCACCGGCGCGGATTTCGAGGTATCCGACTTTCTCCGCAGCCTCCGGTCATTTCGGACGGCAGGGGTTTGCGTTTCCTCTCTGATCAGAAATTATCCCCTCGGTTGGTCGTCGCCAAATCGATAAATAATCAATGTACTAAGAGTCGATCGCTCCAGACGACGGGCGCCGTCCACGTCGGGATGGAACTTTTAATTTTAATTTCGTTTAATCTTGCACGGGTGCATTTCATTTACCACGATATACCCGATTTATTTGGTTCGAGGAATCGATCCTTGACGAAGGGAAATTAGTCGGCGTTAATGAGGGGCTCATCCGCGTTCAAAGGGCCTTCCGATGAAAGGTGCGTTCTTTTTAGGAAATTAATATCGGCCCGGCCCGATGGGAGGAACTCGTCAAAGGGAGCTTCTCTATAGCGTTCCTCGGACTTCCGCTCCTCCATTCGCGCCCCTTCCCGGTCCGCCCGCGCCCCCCGATGCTCCCGTGACGCCTGCTCCAAGGAAGTGTAAATACTGGTTTGGCTAACGGGCGGCACGCGGTTTAAATCGATCAAATCGGACTCGAACCGCGAAAGTTGAGTTAGAGTTGAGGTAGGTCCGGGCGGTCGCTCTTTCCGTCCTTCTTCGGCCCTCCACGGTATCCCCTTTCTCTCTCTCTCTCCCTCTCTCTCTGTCTACCAGATCGTTCTCTCTCTACCTCTCTCTCCGTCCCTTCCCCCGCGCTCTCCCTCCTCTTCTTTCGCTCTTTCGCCTCCTACGCTCGTCCTCTCTCCGTCTCTCTCCACCCGGCGGCGCGGCGGTCGCTCCGTCTCGCTCCCTCCGGCGCGGTCCTCGCTCCCTCTTTCTCCCTCCCTCGCGCTCGTTCTTTTGCGGTCCAACAGGTTATATTTTTCCAGAGCATCTCTGTCTCCCTTTCCCTCCCTCCCTCTCTTTCTTCGCCGTCTTTCACCGGTTCTCTCGCCCCCTCCCTCCGGCCTGGCGCCCTTTCTTTCTCGGTCCCTGTCTTCCTTCCTCGTCTCTCCTCGCGTCCCCTTTGCCGGCCCCTTCTTCCCCTCTGTCCCTCCTCTTTTTTCCCTTTATCCGTTTCGGGTCGTGTCTCCCTTCTTCCCCCTTTCGCTTCTTCTTTCCGCCCCCTTCCCACCCTTTAGAGCTCATTCCTTTTTCTTTTTGATCACGAAAAGAAAAGATTAGGGGTATTAGCTGTAATGCAGCCTGATTCGGCTATACTTTATCGTCCGAATGGCCTCTGGTACTGTGTCGGTACCGGCGCTCTTGAGGTACAGTTAATCGTTCGTCCTTAGTACAGCTTTAACCACCGTACACGTGTTTATTTACGATATGTCGCCTCTACGTTCAGGAGATTCTTTGCTCCTTTGCGTATCAATGACGTTAATTAAGTCGTTATAGTTGTACCGGGCTGTTCGGGTGTTTTACGATATAGTTAAGTCAATCTATTTGTGAGAATGTGAACTTAAATGTCACTCGGTGTATATTTTTCGCAAAATGATTAAATGTTGTTAAGTGATGCTGGTAACGTAAAGATGAATCTAGGACAGCGGGTAATATCTCTTTGCCATTTCATTCTATGATTTTATAACTTTGTGACTTTAACGTTAATAACCAATTAATATTACTTACAAATACACGAAAGATTCGAATCAGCCAAATGAATGATTAAGATGAATGATTTCTCATAATTATGATGTAGTGTTGGTGAAATTGGGTACAAGTAGATGTTTCATTTTTGAATCCTTATGACGTGGTTTAATTTCTTAATATTTTTTATCATTCATTTGTACTTTACTAGGGTGACGTACAGTTTGACGGAAAAAATAGAATCAATAATTAAAATAATATATGCAATGCAGGTATAGTCAATAAGGTGGTATTTATATATCAACTTTTTTCGGGAAGGGAAGGAAGGCGTCATAAAATGCACGTACACGACAGGTCTTTAAATTATTTGTTGTATATGCAGGGCGATTGGGTACATAATTTGTTTATCATGGTACATAAAATTATAGGTATAAATTTAACGTAAAGCTTTATATACTTTCTTTCTCGCGTCACTTTTTCTCTAATTAATACACAATTTATATCGTCCGATTAAGTCGAAAATAAATTAAGTTATTAGAAAGCGAGAATTATTAACATATTTATCCTAGATAAAGTAATCATTTTAGGACACCGAAGATTACGATGTTTCCCTAAATCTTATGAACGAAAATAATGAAAAATTACTTTTTTCGTTCCTAAGAGTTCGTCGGGTATTTTTATATTTTTTTTCTCTGCGTAAAGTACACCTAGGTGTGTTAAAGAGCACGTTTAACCGCGGCCAACTTAAGCCGTCGAATTAAATTCTGCAGATGGCTGGAAGTATCGAAGTTCTTTTTCCTAGGTCCGCGAACCCCTTCTCTTAGCGGGAAGGCACGTTTCCGCCGTCACTTTCGTCTCTAACTTTATTATTCAAAACACCCGCGACGCGCATTATGCGGCGCATAATGAAGGAAAACAAACAATAACCGGGGAATAAGTAATAAGAAGAGAGGAAGAATTCCCATTCGGATAATGGGGAGCGTTCGAACGCCGGGTCGTTCGGATAACGGAGCGCTCGGACAATGGGGGCTCCGGATAATGGAGGCCGAGTCCGGCTCGGTCCTTCGGTCCCATCCTCGGAGGGTTTCGGCCGGATTTTCCAGTTTCGCGAGTCCGAGTCGAGGTCGGGCCGGGAAGTGAGACATCTTGGGGCCACGCGGCCGGCCCCGACGACGGCCGGGACCGCGGGGAAATTGCGTTAACCTCGTTAGGTCCACGCGTCGTTAACTCGAGGATGCGCGCGAACGGGTGCGCGGGGGCACGAGCGGGGACGGGCGGAGAAACTTTTGCGGGGCCCTGTACAGTCCCGAGGGCACAGCCTCGGCAGAGGCACGGTTGCCTGGTCGCCGGTCCGGCCCCCGGCCCCGGTCCTCCGTGAGGGGCCCCCGGCGAGACGTTTGCCAGGAAGGAGGCCCGGACCCCACGAGGGCCCCAGGCGGGACGATTGCCAGGAAGGATGCCCCCCGACCCACGAGGGGCCCGGTTGTACGTTTGCCAGGAAGGGGGGGCCCCCCGTCCCCGACTCAGGAGGGGCCTCGGCGGCGCGTTTGCCTCCGAGGGGCCCTCGACGCGGGACTTTGCCAGGAAGGATGACCCCCGACCTCGACCTCTCCGCTCTCCCTCCCCCCGGGACGAGTAGATCGCGCCCGCCGCCTCGACGACTCGGCCCACGTACGAATCGGGTACGGATCCCCCGGCCCGCGGTTGAATTAAAACTCGACTCGTCCCGGGAAAAAGTCCGTCCGCCGCGGACACGGCGCGACTTTCGCTCGGGAAAAAATTGAACGACTCGCTCCCGCGCCCCGTTATTCCCATTAGGACAGCGCCCGCCTCGGGGAAAGAGTCTCGCGAATCCGGGAGCGACTCCCGCGCGGTCACGTGGTAGCCGTGATTACGCGCGGGCACCGTTAGCGATTCGCGGTTCCCTCGGCGGGATCCGCCGCGCGCCAATAAGGGGAACGCCGGGTAATTACCCGGCCCGGCGTAGTACGGGCCGTTTGCCGCGAAAGTAAGGCGATCGTTAACCGTTCCGCCGGGGTCCCCGGGGGGGGCACGGGGCCCCTCGCAATTTTCCCGATTCTCGCAATTTGCGCGATTGCGCGTCCTCGCGGTTCATTTTCTTTTTTTTTTACTTTCTTTTTTATACCCCGCCTATCGCGGGGATCAAGGCGCGAGGATCGGCGGTGGGCCAAGGTGTCGGGGCTCGAACGAGCGACGATCGAAAAATCCGTCGAGGGGGGGGGCGATTAAACCGCGGGGAAGTCTCGCGGGTGACGTTTCCGCGCGCTATCCGCCCAGGCGAGCGAAAAATTGGCGGGGGCGGCGACGCGCGAAGGAAGACGCGTCCCTCGGGACTCCCGGCGGAGCGTCCAGGGGAGAGGGAAGGGCGGGCCGGCACCCCTCGTATTCCGGACGCGGTAAGGGCCGGTATGGATTTCCCATAAGATCGGGTATGCCTGTGCCTGGAACCGACAATAAGGGTGCGCCGCTGCGCTACTCTCCCTCTCTCTCTCTCTCTCTCGTTCTCCCGCTGCGCCCCTTTCCTCTCCCTCTTTCTCCACCCTTAACGCGGTACCGACCACCCCGATGGAACGGGGCCGTACAGGGCGCTTCAAAAATATCCGGCGAGGCCTTCGCCCCCCTTCCCGAGGTCCGCGGCCATCCCTCTACCTGGACAATCACGTCATTTGGCACGTCATCCGGGGTTACGGGGCGCGACGGTTTTTTATTCCACGGTGTTATCCCCGTTATATGTGTCGCGGTTATTCCCGGATGGTGTTACAGGTACTCGCGGCTGAGTAAACGGTATTTTTTATTTCGACGTTTACCGTCCTTTCTCTCGCCATCGGGGAAATTACTCCGTCGGAAGGGAAGCTCCGAATATACTCTCCGTCCTGATAATGGCGAAGGCCCTTTATCTCGCGAGGCGATGACGCGGCTTTCCGTGCTCATCGCCGTGGAGAACGCGTTCGATGCGTTGCCGATAAGTACCGCCTTTTTGTCGCGCACCGGAAGGGCCGAAGGAGAACCGGCGTCGAGGCTTCCATTCGAGGTCGTTTTTTTTTTTTTTCCCTCCGGCCGTTATCGGATACTCGTATCGCGTGAAAACGTATCCGGGATACCCGGGGTAAGGACGCGTTAATCATTCGCCTAAATTCCCCGTCTCGCGGGTACGCGAACAGGGGGCGAAGGTGTCCCGGGAGTTCCAATAAATTCTCCGAATCGCGCACCTATCGGCAATTGCGACGTTAGGCGCGTTCGATAAGGCTTATCCCCGTTACACGTGGCCGTCCCAAGTCCCTCGCGGCCTTTCCAGAGGCGATTCGTTAATTATTTTTCCAGGCCGTCCCTCCCTCCCTCCTCCCGTCGGACCTGCCACCCATCCGCTCCGTCGGTAATCCCGGATCGAATTAAACTCGTTCCCGGCGGAGGAGCGTAATCGATTGCATAATTACCCGCTCAGCCAGACAGTAACCGACGACTCCGTCGCGACGGCTCGTCCAGAAATACCTTGGAGTCGACGTCTATCCCAGATCCCGGGCCGGGAGGGGGCCGGGAGGAAATGGAATTTCCTTAGGGTCCCGGCCCCCTCCTTGGGCCCGGGAACCGCGTCGCTTATCGACCCCCGCCCTCCGGTCGATAAGGCCGCGCCGCGAGTCGCCGGCGTCCAGAAATAACGGGAACCGCCGTTCCCGTTTCTCCTTGCGAAGTCCTCCGGGAACTCTCGACGGCCGGGAGGGCCTTCGGCCCGGAATTCGCAAATCTTGGATCGACCCGACCTCTCCGGAATCTTTTGCTCCCTCCACCCGAGGAACGCGACCCGACCCTGCCTGGATTTACGGATTTCTGGGACTCGTCGGACCCCACCGGGGGAACCGAAGTTTGACCTGGTTTTCGAGGAAGGTCCGCTGGAAATGGAATTCTTCGTCGGTCCCTTCCCCCCCGCTCCGGCCAGCCGAGCCGGGGATCGTCCTTATCGACTCTTCGTGCCCGGTCGATAAGACCGCCCCCTCGGCACCGCCCGCTCATCGTCACGTGCAAATACCACGATCGCCGCGACGAAGTTCCTTCGCAACGACTTCCTCCTAGAAGAAGCCCCCTCGGACCGACGAGAAACCTCAATTGGGCAAATCGATGCATCCTCCGCCACCCGGATAACGGGGCAATTTTGCGGCGTCTCCTCCTACGGAAACTCTAAGACCGACCGAAGGCGAGCCAATCCTAAGGCCACATAACTCGCACTTCCGACTTCGATCCTACGCAGGCCGAGCTCGCCCACGCTTCCCAGGAACACCGGACGGAATCGATATATACCGCCGCCCCCGACCCCCCGGATCGCGAGCCGTTCTTATCAACTTCTAGCGTTTACTCGATAACGTTGCCCCATCCACTCGTATAATCCTGGGAGCATCCAAAAGTACCACCAACCGTTCCGAATCTCCCTCTCTCTAAAACTCTCCAACCCACGTCCAAACTCCTTCAGCCGCGGGAATGGGTACGTTTTCGATTGGCCTGGTTGCCGTGTAATTTTCCGGTCTCCTGATAACGCGGCGCAGTCTCCTCCTCTCCTCTCCTCTCCGATCCCCTTCTAGGGGCCGGGGTCCATCGTGGGGGCCGAGTTTAGATCTCCCGGGAAGGCCCGAGGGAAACGCCGCGCTACACCCAGGCCAGGGATCGCTCTTATCGACCCGCCGGGCCCGGTCGATAAGGCCGTTCCGCTCGCGGACGGTCGCGCGATCGCGCACCGCCGCCACCGCCGTGGTAGGCGTGTGTCGATAGCGAGGTGATGTTTGTTGCTAGCCGTCGGGTGATTCAGGGAGCCATCCGTGTCAAGGTACACCGCATCGACGTCGTCCACACGCAACGACGGGTCCCGTGTGTATTCTTTTTGCCGGGGCGCGCTCACGGACGCGCCGAACGACCGGGGAAGGGAGCCTGCGAAAAGCCATCGCCAGGGCAGAGGAGGAAGGAATCGACGCGCCGATGCACGCCAGACACGCGTGCAACGGGGACCTTGGCTTCTCGGACGCAATCGGCACGGCTTTTCGACGGCGATTGCGGGTTGGTGTTGGTCGAAACGTCGCCCGACGCCGCGCCCTTTCGCCTTCGGACCCGTTCGGGCCATGGACTTTCCGGAGGAAGAGAGAGAGAGAGAGAACCATGAATGTATGATTACGCTTATGGATAATGATAGCACGCGGAATGAAAATTTGCTTAATCGAAAGAATCGCGTGATGGACTCCACTTGGTTCCTTTCACGGCGACGTATCTCGGACGAGGGCACCGAATTTTAGTTAACTTTATTAACACTTGGTTTACGGGACCCGTCAATTTGACGGAATTCAAACTTCAACAAGAAATACCGAAAAAACCGTAGCATTAATTTTAACCATTTTTGTATCGTAAATTAATCATTTCATCCAAAGAATTTGTACACAATTATTTTTTCCTGAGGCTTCTAATTATTAAAATCTGTATGTAGGATACCTATCTCTACGAAACCCGTCAAATTGACGGACTAGTTAATTTCATAAACAATCCATATATATTTGCGTCGTTGCAGTGAGTGTAAGGCGAAGATGAGAGTGAAAGTTTGCATTGAAAGTGGAGAAATAGAAGGATCTTCGGATAGCGAAGAGGAAAACTTCTTGAAAGAGTGTCGTAGCAAGGAAAGGACGCGCATTCTTTCTGGTTCTGACTCCGAGGATGAGAGGACGAGCATTCCAATCATTTCCGTGATAATTTTTAAAAAAGGACTTTTTACTTATTAATAATTTATTTAAACGTAAAGCCTAGGGTTGTTTAATACAGACTTAATTTGAATAAATCGATTTTTTAAAGAAAATGCGGGTTTTCGTTTACCTGTCAATTTGACGGGTGATCGTAGAAACAGGTATATAAAAAACGCCCGTAAACCTAGGGTTAACCGCGCTCTCTCTAATCACCTCGAGTAAGTCGTCAAGTCGTTTCGTTGATTTCAGAAGATATTTTGGTTAATAAATCAAATATTTGGATGGAATCTTCCAAATTTCTTTGGTGATCTCGGCTGGTTTACCACATTTGACGTAATCAACCGAAGGGTATTAGCCAAATAGGAATGGGAATATTTGGGTGTCGATATGTTGATCATACTTTATGGCTGTACCAACAAAGGTTTCATTGATTCAACGGAATGTTTTAAGTTTTTATTAAGAAACGGATGCTAAGGGATGTGAGATTTTAGGCGAGGAGACACTGAAACTCGAGATACGTAAGGAGAGGAAACTGCAGCGATTGCCTTATACTACGCACCCGCGCGCAACTTTGCATTCGTGAACAGGGACTGACAAATTGTACGTGTGATGTCTTTTTTAAGAACGATAAAGCGCGGGTCAAAATGTATAAAGCTCGAGAATTTGTGTTGACGTTTCAATGTGATACGAAACTTTGATATATACGTACCAAAAAGTCAACATATTTATAAAACTTTTCTCCAAACCGAGTGCACCGAATTATCTGAACATTAACACGTGATTATGAAAGGCTCTAAGTAAGAACGCGCTGCTCGTGAAATTTCATTTTTCGAGAAAAAAAATGTTGCATTCATCTCGGAGAAGAACCAGAAAAGGATATTTTCTTTTTTTCTCGGAAAATGATATTTCACGGCCAGCGCGTTCTTCCTTAGAGCCTCCATGATCACGTGTTAAAGTTTCATATAATTAGGTGCACTCAGTTTGGAAGAAAGTTTTATAAATATTTTGACTTTTTGGTAGGTATATGTCACACTTTCATGTCACCTTAAGGACATAATTGAAAATAGTAGCAGTAGTTATCCTGTACTTTAAACTGTTTTCATATTAGATTAAAACGGGCTGGCAATGAATGGTGGCCGGTCCTCGTTTCTCCTCTTACGTTTAGCTCTTCCCGAACGCCGAGATAACCCCGTCCCTTTCTATAATACATAAATCCACGGAAAAAAAAAAGAAAGGGTCGAAACCTTCCAAGGACTCGACGGCACGCGAGGAAAAGGGAAACCGATGATACTCGTTCGAACCCTCGTACGCAATATCCGTTCGTACTGGCCGTGCAATCGATTTAAGGGAGACTCCGATATGCAGGTTAAGCGCGGAATCCAATCCGGTGCTCAGGTGAAAGGTGCAAATGGAACTTGCCGCTCAGGAGTGGTTTTCCGAAGCGATCGCACTTTTTTTTTGTTTTACACGGAAAGTAAATAGATGGCGAAACGCCTTTGTCGCCATAACGGCTAATGGTTCGGGTTAAATCGTTGATTTGTTTAAAATTTGTTTAAAAGATCCAAATTTTGAATGTGTCGGGACAATTCTTAGATGACCAGGAGTGATGTGTCAAAGTTTCGGACAGTTTGGTCTAATACCCTTAAAAAAAAGTGTTGTATTCGAATCGACTGATTTGAAGGGGGTTTCATTTCACCTTAATCACGGAAATGGCTGCCGGATTTATCATCGCTCGCGCGGTGCGCCAAATTTGCTCGGCGTCCGCGTCATTCCAAGGATGTGTCAGAACTTATCGAGACAAAGGTCGCGTCCTGGTGGATCCGCCCGTTTATCCTCGGTTAGAAGTGAGTCAAACCGTCGAGAAGTTAGCTCGTCGAGGAAGAGGCGGACTCGGCCGAGGGGACGGGCAGGGGATTATTTTCGGAGCGGTCGGGAGTACGTATAGTCGCGTGACCCGGGTGCACGACCCCGGGACGGATCGGTCGATTCATTATGCGGATGACCCAGTGGAGGCTCTTCGTTTCGAGCATCCGTAGACGGGGATGTGTGCGGTAGAACCAAAGGTCCTCGGGTACCAGCGGCGTTCGGAATCCCCGGAAGACGAGATTAAAAATGGAGCAAGAAGGTGAGCCTGGGACTTTTATTCCTAATGGTGAGGGAACTCCTTTCGGAGAAGGTCCGCGAAACGCTTAAAAATAAACCAACGACGAACCCTCGGGAATATTTATAGAATTTATTGAAACGCCGGAGACACGTAAGGGCGGGGGTGACTGCCGGAATTTATTTATGTGTTTTATTTTTTTCCTTATTAAACCTTTCCGGAAGTTCTTACCATCCAAGTGTAGAGGGTACATCAGGGTATATTCTCGCGAATAGAGGGACATCCGAAAAGAAATGTACTTTTCATCGATATAAAAGATCGGATTACCTCCTGTCTCTTTACCATTCACACTTTTCCTTAAATTTCGTGTATCAAAAGACTCCCGATACGCGCGCGGAGTACTTCCGGAAAAGAAGTTCACCGACGGAGGATCCTTTTCTGTCCGACCTCCTCTGGACCCTTGAACGCGTACACATACTATGGCAATATCTTCTCCATTTATGTATAAGCTCTGTGGTTTCCTTGTTCGTTCTATCTTTTTACGCGAAACGGTTGCACGGCATAATAAGGCGACAACCTATCTAACAAGAAGGAGGGAGAGAGAAAGGATAGTCCCATTGTTCGTTGTTTTTCCTTTCCGGTGCCTCCACGAGAAAATCATCCGAATGGGTGGGCCACGCGTCTCTGCTGCTCCGTACGTCCCTCCTCCAGGGAATTTATTTTAATTGATTTACTTCGAGGCCGACCAGCCGATCGAGGAGCGACATCGCGAGCTGGCAGGAACCGTAACTCCGAATTGCAATTGTCGATTCATTGCGCAACGCGATCATTAAGGTACCGGTATGCGACGAAAGGTCAACCGCACATGGAGCGCGCGTGACGTCACGTCGTTCGTTGCACTTTGACAAGTATTCCCGACCGGGGAAGGGAACCCGCCGACGAGTCGCGGCGAAGTTCTGAAACGATTACGAGGTGGTAAAAATACGACGACCCTTTTGGCCCGATCGGATTACGCGACCCGGACCTAGGGCAACGACGATCGCGCCCGCCCGACCCGTCCTAATTGACAAACAATCGAATTACGCGGCCCGCGGGGGCGGAGACGCGTCGCGGCCGATCCCTCCAGACGCATAATTTAGCGTGATTCCCCCCCTCCCCCCTTCCCAAAAATACCACCGGCTCCCGCGGGATTTGCGGCGGCGCCCATCCCGGCCTCCCCCCCCTCCCCATCGTCCCGGCCCCGGCTGTAAAAATCCCGACTTTTATTACCGTCACTCCACCTCTCGCGGGCGAAACCCCGGAATTCGATCAAAATCAACTCGGGCCATCTGGGACTCGCAAAACCGCCCGAACGACGGGGGATTCTCCCCTTTCGGGGCTGCTGGCTTTGTTTTCCCTCTGACTTTTCACTTTTATCCGACTCGTGGGTGACTGATCGACTGATTCCTAGACACCGGCAATCGCTAGTCTCTGGGCAGGGAATAGCGAGTTAAAATATTAGGGGATATGAATGTGTCATATGTACGTACCAAAAAGTGAAAATATTTGTAAAACTTTTCTTAAAAATGACCGCACCGATTCATTTGGAGGTTCGGCGCGAGATTATGGAGGCCCTAAGGAAGAACGCGATGCTCGTGAAATTTCATTTTTAGAAAAAGAAAAGTGCATTTATCTCGGATAAGAAGCAAAAAGGCATTTTTTTCGGAGACTGAAATTACACGAGTATCACCTTAAGGTGATATGAAAGGGCCATTCTATATATAAAAGAACATAAAAATATTTATAAAACTTTTCTCCAAACGGGATGTACCAAATCGTTGGGAGCATCAGCATGTGATTATGGAGGTCATAAGGAAGAACGTGGTGCTCATGAAATTTCATTTTTAATACATTTTATTAATTTATATCAGACTAGAACCAAGAATACATAGTATTTTTGACAAATGAAATTTAACGAGCACCACGTTCATCCTTAGAGCCTTCATAATCACGTGC
Source organism: Orussus abietinus (assembly GCF_000612105.2). Taxonomy (NCBI): domain Eukaryota; kingdom Metazoa; phylum Arthropoda; class Insecta; order Hymenoptera; family Orussidae; genus Orussus; species Orussus abietinus. The sequence goes on from NW_019394252.1 coordinate 152,291, forward strand.
TGAAGTTGCAAATGATTCGGTGAGGCCCAGTTTGGAGAAAAGTTTTGTAAATATTTTTACGTTCCTTTATATATAGTTATTACTCTTTCATATCACCTTAAATGTTAGGTCGGTATAAAAGTGCATACATATTAACGTAAGGTTGTATTTTTCCCATTCTCTGTAGCGTCGATGTCTATCATGTCATATTATCGAAAATGGTATATACAGAAGAATTAACCAAAACATATTTTATGATAAAGTACTGTTTACCCGTGCAATGGGAATTACAAAAAACAATACTGAACGGGTCCGAGCAACGCCGGGCTTAAAAGCCAGTTGATAAATATTTCCGTATAAAAAACATCAATGCGCGGAAAACAAATATGCATATTTATATATCTTTCCATCCTCCGTTCCGCTTAACGAATCCAATTTTCCTTCTTACAATAATTCGTCTTGTTGAAATCTCTACGCCAGTTTTCGGACGTGCCGGGTGTACCTGTTTGTAAAACAGGTGAAAAAAAAAAGAAAGGAAAAAAAAGGTAATCCGCAAAGGATCGTGCACATAGATTTCCCCGGAAGTCGGGTGGCCGCGTCCTTGCCTCCACCCCCTCGTTTTCCACACCTGTAATTCGCAACGCCGATTTTAATTAGGACGGACAACATGGCGGGGGGGATGGCAGGGGAAAAACTCGAGTTCGGTCAACAGTGAGGGTTGGCGGAAATTCGCGCATCCCCGGCCGGTGGTCGTTCCCGAATAGAGCGACCGGACGAGTCTCCTCCGCGGCTAATTGCGCGGCTGAGAATTTTAATGGCGAACGTGGGAGCGCGCCTCGTCCCACCTCGTCGGCTCCGATTACCTAACCTCACTTCCGCCTCCTCTGGACGCGAATAATCCGAAATCGAATGGCAGGGCCCGACTTGCCGGGGATTATTTTCCCCTAATACGATTTGCCCCTTTCCCTCTTTTCCCCGGAAGTGGAGCTTCGTGTACAAGGGGCTGCGGTAATTCTGTAAGAAATTGTAAGGGTCGGGGGAAGTTATCGGGATGCTCGTCGTAACGTAGACGGGGTGGAGTGACGTTACCACCATTAAACCGAATTTTGTCGCGGTGAGGTACAAGAATTTACTATCGGTAAAATGGTATTACAGGGCTCCATTGTACCCTGCTCGCAAGAAATGGAATCGCATCACCTGTAAATAGAAACCGTGCAAATTGGGGATTAATATATATAGATCAGGGTAATGGAAATAGATAGGGATTTTATTTTGGCTTAAAGAATATTTTGTAACTAGCGAGACGTGGTCATAGGATCCTTTAGAAATGCCGAGCGATACGTGCATTTACTACACTTATGCATGACTTTGACTTTTAATAAATTGCAGGGCTTTATGATTCCAATTGTTGTAAATATTTTCAATGTGTCTGCGGTATAATAGGAGTGGTGGTAATTTTATGTGCAGGGTTCTGGTCGTTTGGTAATGACCAGGGATAGAGAGGGACGGATAGGCGGAAAGGGAGAGAGATAAAGGGAGGATGGGCGAGGGCGGGACAAAGGAGTAGCCGTGGCCGCTATCGAGAAATGAATAACAAATGAATAAATAAATAAATAAGCGGCCAGCCGGTGGTTCGAGCGATATCGCCGCGCCACCCGTTACACGCGAATCTACACGAATAAGTAAACGGGTGCACACCTAGAAGCGCGTGGACGTACAATTTCTAATAGGGCGGGGGTGGGCTTGCCAAGGGTGTGTCGGTGGTAGGGTACATCGGGAGGGCTGGTGGGGTGTCAATAATACATCGCGCCAACGGGTATACAGACTAGTCCCGGTAGTGACGGCCTCGAGGCCGCACGCCAGGCCGAACAAGCCTTTAACGAGGTGTCAACTAAATTACTCTAATTAGTCGCGAGACCTCCCGCAGTCAAATTATATAACATTCGCGAACTGAAACTTTTCTTTTCAACGTAATGCCCCCAGAGAAGACATTGATACGTTTCGTGGAAGACTATTTATCAAACCCTCCTGATGTATGATTGGTATAAAATTTTCTTATTAAGGTGAAGTGAAACATCCTTCAAATCAGTCGATTCGAATACAACACTTTTTTTAAGGGTATTAGACCAAACTGTCCGAAACTTTGACACATCACTCCTGGTCATCTAAGAATTGTCCTGACACATTCAAAATTTGGATTTTTCAAACAAGTTTTTTAACACAGTCCAGACCAGAGCCAAAATGACGTCGAGCTCTCATATTTCGATCAATATACAATTATCGAAGGCTCCGATATGAGAATCGAAAGGGTCAGGACAATTTTACGACAATTTAGAACACTCTGGTAATCGATAAACTCGCATTTGAACGGGATAAAGATAAAAAAAGTGTTGTATGCGCTTCTTTGCTAAAACGATGGGAATACGAGGTCTCGGAGTGAAAATTTAATTGACCTGGAAATCACAGATGTCGCAGGGGGTCCCTCCGTAGTCAATTAGGGCCCCAGAAGGCACGAATCCAGAGGATTTCTGGAGTTTTACTTCGATTTCTTTATAATCATTGTACGAAAACGACAGGTGGAATATGCGATTTGGTACACTACCCAATATAATTGCCAGCTGTCAATATAAAAACCAACGTCGGCAACTTAGGCATTTAGAAAAATCATCTTTATCGACGTTGATCAAGTTCCTCGGCGTGTTTCACTTCACCTTAAGGGAGCCATCCGCTACAAAATGCGTCGGGAGCTCGTCCAAGTGAAAACAGCCCTTTCCGACGTTTACTCGATTCGGCTCTCTGGGTCGGTATCATGAATTTAAATTGTCGAGTTATCGGCCGTTTTCGAAAACCCGTCCCTTCCCACCGGTATCCGAGTCGCGCGCTCGCGCGACCGGGACGCCGACGGTCGCGCGAAACTCGGCCGAGGAATTCGAAGGGCCATCCGCCGACTCGATTCGATTCGGTCGGGTATATGGATGAAATAAATTGAAGCATCGGATAGCGGTCGAGTTCCGCGCAGATCGCAGCCGGCGGAGTCGGCGGACGGGCTGGGGCCTCACTCGGCGGCCGGTGACTGGTCGACCTATGTGCCAGAGAGACCCGCGTGTAGGTGCGTGCCCCGACACATGCGTAGGGACGTGCACCGACGTGCGGGGGGTGGCGCGGGGGGCGGCGCGCACATATGTACCGCGTATGATGCATGTCCGACTGTGCGCGGCGGTCGAGTGGAGTTGTGGTGGGTGGGTGGTCGTGTGGGCGGGGTGGACGATAGTTTATTCAGCGGATTATTGACGCGTGGTGTACCGGGGGTCTCCTACATGGCGTATACGGCACACTCAAAATAGCCGGCGGTCAAGCCCTGGTCAAGCTTTTGAAGCGTCGACCCGGGGCCGAATTTATTCGGTAATTTCGCTGCGCCCGGGATACGTGTGCCACCTAGTCGCGGTGCCACCCCCTCCGCCCTCCGCCCGCCGCTCGGGAGTGAAAATTTCGTCATTTCCTCCGGGGCGGGGGTGCCCGACCCGGGTCAAGCCCTACGAACAGGGGGCCGCTACCCCGTCGAGTCCGGATCGGGATCCGGTACCGAGTGTCTTGGGGCGGTACCGGGTTTTTTAACACTAAATCTACCACCGGCGGGTCAAATTGACCGGTTTAAATGGTATTAACCTACTAGTAAAAAATTATAAAAAAAAAAGAAATGTTATTAAAACACCTTATTTATTCAGTAATTATTTTTAAATATAAAACTGTAATATAAACATGAAAATATGAATAAATAAAGCGATTAATAACTTTGATGATTTTGAGTCCTTGTATTGCGTATCTTCTTGATATCAGGCACAATATTGGTAAGTTGCATTCTAATATCTGGTCCGGCGTCGAGCCTGTTCCTGCACTTTGACTTCGTTGCAGCATAATAAGAAAATCCCGCTTCGCATAAATAGGCTGTAGAAAACGGAAGTAAAAGAATAATAGCTTGTTTTGAAAAATTGGGGTACTCTTCTGACAAACTCGCCCAGAAATCATTTAAGGTGGTGTGAAAGTGGCGTCGAGGAGGTTTTGTTTATAAAACTTTTCTCCCAACTCGGTTTACAGAATAGTTCGAAACTTTACAACGTGAATAGGGAGACTACAAGGGAGGTCCTGAAACTCATGAAATTTCAATTCTTTTCAAATTTGTTTATAGATATTTTAAAAATAGTTTATAAAAAATGAAATTTCTCGAGTTTCAGGACCTACCTTAGGGTCTCCATGTTCACGTTTTAAAGTATGAAACGATTTGAGACATCCAGTTCGTAGAAAAGTTTTATGAACGATTGAGCTTTCGGAGGCCACTTTCACGTCCCCTTAAAGGTTTTTATCCGTAACATCGGGGGAGAATGATCATCACTCGCCTTTCAATATGCAGTAGAAGATCTTTAAATGTGTTGCAGGGTATTAAACCTTTCCAAATTGTCGCGGAACATTAATTCGGGTTCGGCGGAACACTGGTGTTCCGCGGAACATAGTTTGGGAAACCCTGAGCTAGAGTATCCCGACTGGCGAACAACCTGACGTTCTCCCCAGTGGTCGGTGGATGTAAGCAAATTCTGGTCCAAGAATCTCGCAGCGGGTGTCATCGACGTTTTCGTATATATCGAAACTCGTAATTCGGCGGGGGCCGATATTGGTCGATAATTTTGCCGCATTTACGGGTTGCCCACGCTCGCTACCAATTTCGGATGGCGGAAGAGGTCGTCGCCGTGTCTCGCCCGGTAGTCGTCGTTTCCTCCGGGACGGATATATTATATATCCGACTCTCTTCCAGTATTCAAAACGGCGATCCGGCGGTGAATTCGCTCGTCATTTCGAAACTCTCGCCCCGGTTTCCCGAGCTACGGAGTTCCCATATGTCACCCGTCCTCGTAGCGGGCATTCTCTATTCATCTCGGACGCGGAATTCGATTTTACGAACTCGAGATCCGACCCCGAGATGCGCGCTCGGCGCCGGTTCTAAAATCGGAACGGCGCCCCACCGGATCCGAGCTCGAACCTCCTCCAACGGGTTCGACTCCTCGGATGCCGATTGGCGATCGCTTCCGAGAACCGGATCTCCTCGGAACCGATTTCCGATCTTAATGGCCATGTCCAGGGTACAGCCGGGTACCGATCCAGAACCGCTTGTCGGCCCGGATCGGATGTCTGCCGATTATATCCTCCTTACGTGATTTCTCGCTCCCCGGAGTCCCGTCCTCTCTTCGACTGGAATTAAGAAATACCGGTGCGTCAACGATACCCGGTTTCTCTTCCTGCCCTCGAATCGGTCGCTCCAAACGTCTTTCCCGCTCGACGTCGGACTCATCGCAAGACCGCTCGGAAAAACATCTAAATCTTTTTCCTACCCAACTTCTGTCCAAGAAGTTCCGTTCACGCATCGGACAAGCGACCCTCGACGCGTTGAATTAATTTAAAAAACAATCTTACAGGTTTTAAGGGGATGTGTAAGCGGCATCCGAGAGCTCAATTGTTCATAAAACTTTTCTACGACCTGGGTGTGTCAAATCGTTTCATACTTTAAAACGTGAATGTAGAGACCCTAAGGTAGGTCCTGAAACTCGTGAAATTTCATTTTATATAAACTATTTTCAAAATACCTATAAACAAATTTGAAAAGAATTGAAATTTCATGAGTTTCAGGACCTTCCTTGTACTCTCCATATTTAAATCGTAGAGTTTGAATCGATTCGGTACACCCTGTTTGGCGAAAAGTTTCATGAACGAGACCTCTTTGAGGCCACTTTCACATCACCTTAATCCGAGCGACCCATCCTTTCGCAATCCTGGAATTGGGTTTTCCGATGGCGTACCGATGATTTACCGGTGGCGTCGAGTACCAGCGAGCGATCGGCGTCCCCGCACTCGGCTCGCCATTTTTCCACCCAGATTCGGGCCGCGCACGCACGCCGGCCGTGCGTGCACGTACGCGCCTTAGGCCTCCCCGATGCGTGCCGCGGCGGCAACCGTGCGGTTCCGCGCGCGGTCTCGCTTCTGCCCGTCGCGGTTCGGCCTTAAGGTGAAGTGAAACACGTCGAGGAACTTGATCGACGTCGATAGAGAAGATTTTTCTAAATGCCTACGTTGCCGACGTTCGTTTTTATATCGATAGCTGGGTCCAATTATATTGGGTGTTGTACCAAATGGCATATTCCACCTGTCGTTTTCGTACAATAATTATAAAGAAATCAAAGTAAAACTCCAGAAATCCTCTGGATTCATGCCTTCTGGGGCCCTAATTGACTGCGGAGGGACCCCCTGCGCCATCTGTGATTTCCAGGTCAATTAAATCTTCACTCCGAGATGTCGTATTACCATCGTTTTGGCATACAAGCGCATACAACACTTTTTTTGATTTTATCCCGTTCAAATGCGACTTTATCGATTATCAGAGTGTTCTAAATTGTCGTAAAATTGTCCTGACCCTTTCGATTCTCATATCAGAGCCTTTGATAATTGTATACTGATCGAAATATGAGAGCTCGACGCCATTTTGGTTCTGGTCTGGACTGAGTTAAAGAATTTTTTTGAAAAATCCAAATTTTTAATGTGTCAGGACAATTCTTAGATGATCAGAAGTGATGTGTCGAAGTTTCGGACAGTTTGGTCTAATACCCTTAAAAAAAAGTGTTGTATTCGAATCGACTGATTTGAAGGATGTTTCACTTCACCTTAAGCCGTGTACGGGGTCCGGTTACGATTTCGCCCGCGCGCTCGCGTGATATCTCGCGTTATCAAGGTTTAGCCGAGCGCCGGACCCGGGGGGAGGGAAAGAGTGACGCGGGTCTTTTTTCCCGGACCGCGGGAAGGCGCGCTCGGGTTTTTGCGGCCTGGGAAGAGCGCGTTTAACGAGTGCGCGTGCGCAGGCGCGCGAGTTGATAGGCCGGCCGCGCGGGTCCGCCGCAATTGCCGGCAGCCGGGCGCGGTGCTACCGACCGCTTCCGGTTCGCGTATCCGCTCTCGCGAGCGCCTTCCTTCTACTTCGGCTGCTCGATAACGTGTGAGTCCGTGTGAGCGAGGAGAGAAAGTGGGAGGGCGGCGGGTGGCGGCGGGAGGGACGCCGGAAGGAGGGGCGGAAAGGGCAAGATAGGTTGCTCGCTACCGGAGAAGAGTTTTCGACTCTTTAGGAGGCTCCTCGTTGCTCGAGGACTCGCTTCCGGATTAAGTCATCCTTTTAGCAGGAGAGGGAGGATTCCGGATGCGGACTCGTTTGTTTCGCGGCTGCTTTGGGCTTCTTCCATGGTGAAATTACTTGCGGTTTGGGAGGGGGGATCGCCTTTTGGTCTGTTTTTCGGACTCTTTGTAACGTGATTAATGTAATGTCAAAGACGCAGATTATACAAATAAACTTTGTTTATTGAATTGCATGGGTGTACGGAAACACGACCCTCAGTAGACTGGTCGTTAAGATGGAATGAAACACGTCGAGGAACATCGTCGGTGAACAGGATTTTTCTAAATACCTAAGTTGCCGACGTTGATTTTTATATCGACAGCTATGTCGAATTATATTGGGTATTGCACTAAATGGCATACTCCACCTGTCGTTTTCGTACAATAATTGTAAAGAAATCGAAGTAAAACTCCAGAAATCATCTGGATTCATGATTTCCGAGGCCCTAATTGATCGCAGAGGGACCTTTTGCGCAATCTGTGATTTCGGTGTCAGCTAAATTTTCACTTCGATACCTCGTATTACCGTCGTTTTAGCATAGCAGCGGTAATAATCCCGGGAAGATATGGATGCACGTCGAATCGCGAAGATTTGGTTATCACATTAAAATCATCGTTAGGAAGGGAACAACGCGAAATGGACTCGCGAGGAGATAATCGAAGGCCACGGCCCTGAGTTGCCCCGATCTGCTTATTTGTCTCGAGGTAAAGAAACGAAGGCTGTATTCCTCGCACTGCAAAATATATGAAAATATGTACATAAATTGATAGGAGAACGAGGCGGGTCGCGATACCTTGGCCGTGGACCTGTTTATCGAAAACTGGGCGAATTTCATATTCTTCTCCGCGTTGCCAAGCCACTTTGGTGCTCGCTGTTCGAACTGAAAATATAATTTTTTATTGAAATATTAACTAGTATTTTCGATCCTGCGGTTTCGACCAAATTTTGAGTGGCTGTCATCGCTCGGCCCTTCCGACGGTGATTAACGTCGATCGCGTCGCGACGTCTCGGCGCGTCTGATATCCACGTCTGGACTGACGTACGTAACTCATGACAAACGATGCCCCACCGTAAATGCATAACCCAATGTGGCACGTTAGCCGGTGCCGCGGGCGATACTTTATTTAGCGTCGCTAAAAATATTTCGCACCTTGCCGGGAGGAGTCGCGATCGATTCTGCCCGGTGCGTCGACGGCCCCCTCGATCCGAAATAATTCCACGAGGAGAGCGTGGCCCTTGCTGAAGCGAAAATCGAAGTTGCGCATATCCGATAACCAGAAACATTATTTAACCCTTTCGTTACCTTGGACGAGATATCTCGCGACCCAGTACTGGCCGATTAACCCTTTCGTTACCTTGGACGAGATATCTCGCGACCCAATGCTGGCCGATTAACGCTTTTGACGAGATATCTCGCGACCCGATAGTGGCCGATCAACGCTTTTGACGAGATATCTCGCGACCCGGTAGCAGCCGATCAACGCTTTTGACGAGATATCTCGCGATCCGGTAGTAGCTGTATTTATTTCTTCCTTTTAGCTATACGAATAGAATTAGTTATAAAATATATTCATCCAGAATGTCAAAATATTGGTGCTAGAAAGCTAGATTATCGTCAAAAGCGTTAATCCGCTACTACCGGATCGCGAGATATCTCGTCCAAGGTAACGAAAGGGTTAACTCGAAGAAAGGAGGCTATGATCATATCTCGATAATTATCAGCACGTTTTAAACTACAACTGAATTATAATCTCTTCATATTATTATAAATACATATTTAAACTGCACGCTAGAAATCCATAATATGAAAAATAAATATGAAAAATAGTTATAAGATAGGGAATCAACTAACGGTAGGTTAATTCCGTGAAGCTATTTCTCTTCGTCTAACCATCCCTGACGTATCTCTGTAATTCCAATTAAGAATCTGCGACCGTGACTGTCATAATTCGCACAGAAGAAAAAAAAAAAGAAGAAAAAAAAATATGCGTGCCTTTACCAGAGGAGCGTAAACATTTTAATTGCTCGCCAGAGGTCGGGGCAAGAAACGGAGATTTTACCGCGAGCACCCTTTGTTTCGGATATCAAAAAATACTCAATGATCGGAGACTTAACATGTAACGATTGGTCCTCTATCCGACGGATCCCCCACCTTTGTTTCTAGATATTAAAGGTTAAAAGTAGTCCTTCGATATCGAATTTGACATTCTCGATTCCTCCAGCCGAGGCATTTCCATATCAAAGTCTGGGACCCTGTTCCGCATTAGTCGGGGAAAATCGTCGGGAGAGTAAGACGTCGGCGCGGGGATAAAAAATGAATATCGGGATCCGGCGCATTGTTCCGAGTCGATTTCACGGGCAAACGCGGCGGTGAATGGGGTAGAGGTCGGATTCGTTTCGGGAAGTTCGGCGTGTAAACGCGGGCGGCGCGTCTGCACCGCGGCGCGGCATTCGTGCCGCACGCGCCGGACCACACGCACCGCGGAGGAGCGCACGCGCGCACACGGACGGAGCCTGCGGAACGAGGAAGAGAGCTAGAGAGGTAACTACGGAGAAGCGAGGTTTCGCGCGAATCGATGGCTAATAGCCCCCGCCCCCGCTCGCGGCGTAATTAATGCAACAAGTTGATACCCGACACTTATCTGTACGAGTGCAGCGACGCCACCGGCGACCTTAATCGTAACCCTCCCTCCCACCGACGCCTCGCGCCGATCGGATTTCGAAACGGGCAGCCGACGCATCGATCGCGACGGCGCCGATCGGTTCGATTCGATACATCGCGGATGCTCGGGAATGATTCGGCGGATCTTTATCCGTCCGGGCGACTTCCTCGCACTGCGGCTACGACCGGTTAGAAATTGCGTCGGCGATTGGACGTCCCTAAAGCTAGCAGCGCCACGTCAGCATAGCCGCATAAATCATGCACTAAAATTGATTGCTTTTTTATTCCTTATCTATTACACATATTTGAATTTTATTGCTCCAGCCGTTTTCAAAGAAATCAATGCCAGCTTTAACGTTACGCTGGCGGCGCCATTAAACATTTTGTGTGAAATTAAAAAAATTAGTGGTGCAAAGTGGGCGCTGCTAGCTTTAGGGACGTGGCGATTGGCGGCACCCGATATATTCGTACAATAGGGTTTCGAATTGTTTTGAGATGTTTGACGCGGCCGATCTGCTGTATCGGAAAGGTTTGCGATGAGATGTCGAGAAGAAAGGAAGTGCATAGGTATGGGCTGCTGTATGTTCATATCTCGGGGGGAAGGTTTTACATATATGGTCTTGAGGGGAGATATACATTTTGGAACGGATGCATTTGTATTACGGGGCGCGAAAGGTGTTCTATGACGGCTTATTTGATTTGAGCTTTCGGAAGAATGAAAGTACTATCGTGTTTGGGGAAAATAATTTGTTTCCAGTTTCTGTAAGGGAAATGCCATTTCAGCTATTTTTGTAATTGTAAAGGGACACGAGAATGTCTTTGGCGAAGCTTTTTGTATCTTTAAAGTGTTTTCTGCGGATCTATATTTTGAATGCTTTGCATGAACCCTAGTAGCATAAAATGTGTGTTCTGTGTTGTCTATATATTTAACAAATATAGTACATTTTGTAAATATTTGGCAGACTTTTAAAATATTTGCAAAGCATGTTCTTTAGAATANCTTCTGTATATGTTAATAAATTATTGAAACTGAATATGTCATTGAAATATTCAACAAATATTTCAGATATCTTCGTATGAAATCTACAAGACATCTTAAAAACTCTGTCGCTTGAGATATTTAGCAAAGATGTGAAACAAATCTTTAGAAATTATTCCATGCTTCTAGAGAATATTCGGACACGGACGAACGAATGAATTTAGAATCGCAGCGGTTTGACATTTCACGTTGGTGTTTGTTTTTCAATTTTCGTGTAACGTAGTTCCTCACGGTGTATGTATAGTTTTTTTTTTTTTTCATTTGAAAATGTTGGGAACGTGGCATTTTTTTCAATGCAACGTGTTGTTGAAATTTCAAATATTTTGTAATTGTCTGTAAACATTTTTTTCTCTGTACCCTCGATTTAGGTATATTTGACAATTATTTCATGTACCTCCAAATTTGAGCGTTTTGTTCGGATTTGATGTACTAATTTATAACACACTCGTAGACGTAATGAGTATGTTCAGCTTTTCATGTTACGAGCCAGTTAATAAAAAAAACGCCGATAAAACGTCATTCAATTTTAAACTTGTTTGTACATTTAGAAATATCATATACTTAAATCATCATATTCAACTTGTAACCTTAATACAATCTTGTATTTTTTTAACTGTCCGAATTTTATAAACATATTTAACAATCAACGACGCCGAGAAGGTTAGCTCCTTGGGCGATGAAAGTTAAAGTTGCGATCAACAATTGATCGATTCCTTTTCAATGGGGCTCATCCGGGGGCTGGTGCCGGTGAATGATTTAGTGGATCGTTTGTCGAACGAGTGATTTTATCCGCGCGATCGATTTTACGATTTATGAGAATTTCTATTGTGGTGAGGTGACCTGTTAATTCACGGATGTTGACGAATTATTCGATCGTTATTCGTTTGGCAGCATCCTTACGGGATCGATCGAAATCCTGGGAGTCGTCGAAGATTTATTGGACATTTATTTTTTTTTGTTTTCCATCGTCGCGGTATAATCGTCCCGAGGCCCATTCGTCAATCGGCGTGCGAGATGGCTGCGAATGATTTGCCGGAACTTTAACTGTCCGTGATATCCTCATTACGGACTCTCCCGGGAGATAGCGATTAAGATAACGATTAACGACCCATCGGTCCCTCGTCGTCCCGGGCCATTCGCCGGGAGTCGATCCGTCAATCGAATTACGGCCGATGATTTATCCGCGACTCTTTAAGGGGGACATTATCCTCGGCAAGTGGTCCGTCCGCTAATGCGTTCGCGATCGTCGAATTATCCGATTCCGTATCGGTCCCCGTTATCTCCTACCGAATGGCAGGTGTACTCGTTGGACCGATTACGGTTTATCGGTCCGGCATCTGGATTCGTTGTTCCTCCCCGCAATTTTGAGTTTTCTCCTCTCCAGCGGGCGGCCGCATCGATTCCGCCGTAATCATCCATTGACGTCGTTTTAAATACAGAATAAACGCAGAAAACGCGCCATTTTAAATACAGAATAGAAGCAGAAAACGCGTCATTTTGAATACAGAATAAAAGCAGATAAATGAAAATCTCGTAGAAAGTGGAGGAATATAGTTTTATTGTATGACCGCGAGGTGTACATTTTGCGCTACAACGTTAAAGATGTATCTAACAAGGAAGGTATCCCAGGTCGATCTCTCCGATTTGATTTCTTTTATAATGTGTTATAAATGTTATAAATGGGTAATATATGTATTACTAAAAACTAAGCGACACGTATTTTTTTTTATCTGTCATTAAACACTTTAAGGGGGTGAAACCACCATCCAAAGTAAGGCATGTCAAGGGGCGATTTGGCAGTTTCACCCACAAGAACATAATATTTTTTAACCAATCCACCGGGAAAAGCTTTCTCATAACGAGAAATGAAAAATATAATTTTCTCAATTAAAAAAAAAAAATTAAGGGGTGAGCCTCTCACAGGCCTTACTTTGGATGTTGGTTTCACCCCCTTAAAGTCTTTAATGGCAGATAAAAAAAATACGTGTCGCTTAGTTTTTAGTCTACTATAACATATTATAAAAGAAATCAAATCGGAGAGATCGACCTGGGATACCTTGCTTGTAAGTATTCACGGTAATATTCACCTGACAAGCCTGAAATGACGATGGACGCAATGTGCAAACGAATTAACAAGTTTCGGATGTCATTGCAATTCGTCGGAACCAGCTTGTAAACTAAAAAGGCATTTAAATTCAATATATCTGCAAGTGTAATTAAAATTCATTACAGATAGCGCACCTGAACAAAACCTCCAATATACAGATTTCATGAATTTGTTAGTTTTCTTTTAACGGTATCTTCATGTATCGACTATTTCGTTTATTATCATCCGATTGGCTGCCATCTTTCAGGTTTTATCTTCTTTTTTGGACAGGGCACGAAGAACTCGTCATTATTCTGGATTTACGGTGGAAATTGATCGCAACGGTCGTTTTATCTTCGCCGCGATTTCGAATGGCGTCCCGGAGCGTCGTAGGGCGTCGTCGGGCGTCGCGAACCCGACTGGGAAAGGACGTATAAACTCTCGGGGCACTTCCTGCCTCTCCGCCCACGCCTCGTCTAGTGCCGATGCCGGATCTCCTTTTATTGCGCGAACATAAAGGCAGCGGCGGCGACACGCGGAGGAGGCGAGTCCAATTCTGAATCTGGCAAGGCTCCTCCGGCGGCCGACGCGCGGAATGCGCGCGGAATATCCGCGGGACACCCGCGGAATAATTCCCCGGCGCCCTCGTGCCCCGGCCCGGCCTTAAGTGCAAATCGCGACCTCCATAACGCAACTCCCACGGGATTTCCCTCTCCCCTCCCAACAAGGGCGATGCACTTTATTGGAACCTCTGTTTGGCACTTCTTGTCTATGCAATTCACGCTCGCAAATTCTGAAGAACATTCAGGACGTAACTCATAGAACGCTCCGATTTGCATTCGGCGTTTTTTCAAATTTAAATACCACGGTACTTTTAGGGTGTTCCTTCCTTTAGATAAGGGAACGCGTATCACTGAGATGAAAATAAAAAATCGACGCGTTAGAAGTGGAACTTGTAAGTTAAAAAAAAAAAATATTTTGTATTAGAAGGTATCATTCTTTCAGGAGATGGGATTCGCGCTCGTCAATGATTGTTTGGGCATAGTTCGTTTGATTTCTATCTCTATTATTGTTATTCCATTTTAAATGGTAATCATTAACTCAGAGGATGACACAATAATGCTGGCGAGAACGCTTATGCAAATTGTCTCGATACTGATACGCAGAAATTAATATAAATAGTAGAGCCGTAAAAAAAGAAAAATGAAAACGTTTCACTTTCCGAATGGAGCCCTTTTCATAACTTACTAACGCGACGAAAACGTTTCACTTAAAAAGTTAGCCTTTGCCAATAAATCATTTATATCTGTAGCATTGCGGTAGAGTAGTAAGTTAACTTTTGGAAATATTCGGAAAACATTTAGTACGAGGCTAAATTCGGACGACAAGAAAATGTTAGTCCCATGTTGACGAAAGGTGAAGTAGAAACTATTTCTAACGACGGGGTGGATATGGTTTCAGGGTGTGGGCACCATTTCGATATTAGATGTCGCGTCACCCTTGTTACCGATTAAACGGTCGATAGTCATAGGACTTCGGGCTCCTTGGAAGTTGTTCGCGGCGGTGAAATTCTTTCCCTATTTCCTGTCTCTTACTGCCTCCCATCCCCTCCCGGTCTTTGTCCAGGAATAAAATCTCGCGGGATTCCAGAAGGAGTCGCTTGGCGAGCAGTTTTAGACGCGGTGGCCGAAACGAGACTTGGTCGAAAGTTTCTGGCACCGCGGATCGTCCTTTCCTACTTTGCCCGCGCACCCTATGTGCGCGACCGGGTGGGTGGCGAACCACCCCCTGCGCCTCCCTATGTGCGCGACCGGGTGGGTGGAGAACCTCCCCCTGCGCGTCCCTATGTAGATCCGCCACACGTAGGCACACGGACTCGCGGAGGTGGCGTGTAATTACCGTTAATTGAAATCTTAGTGGCGCCCGTCCAACGGGACCTCCTTCGGAAAGGGTGGAGGCTTTCTCCACGGGTCCACGTAACGGGTGACCCCTTAATTACGGCGGCCATTGTCGTTGCGGTCGCGGCTTTAACGAACGCGCGTAGATCCACGGACGCGCTTTATTCTCCTGGGTTTTCGCGTCCACATTTTCCACACGCTGGAAGTTGCCGTTGCGTTTTTTAGCCGAGATCAACATTTCCAGAGGTGTACCCTTGCGGTCATCCAGAAGAAAAAAAGGAGGCGATGGCGAGACACTCTTGTAAGAAAATGGTCTGCGTTAACAGGAATTATTTTCCTTTCGTTTTACCGCGAGGTTTGATTTAGAGGCGTATTCGTCCTGGCGAGTACTCAAGAAGGATTATATGGAACTGTTCCTTCATCTACCGGTATGGTTGTTCATTAGTAGTTGCGGTCTCTTGCGAATTTTCAGTCGTGCTATCTTCCCATGTTAAGGTGATATGAAAGGGTCATTCTATACCTATATAGGCTTTATATATACCTATATAAGTATATATAAAGCTTCGAAATATTTATAAAACTTTTCTCCAAACTGGATGCATCGAATCGTTGGATACTTTGACACGTGATTATGGAGGCCTTAAGGAAGAACGCGATGGTCGTGAAATTTCATTTTTCAAACCAAAAAATGTTGCCTGGTTTTATTCTCGGATACATACAAAATTTTTGTTTGAAAAATGAAATTTCATGAGCAGCGCGTTATTCCTTAGGGCCTCCATAATCACACGCTGAAGTTTCAAATTGTTCGGTGCACCCTGTTTGAAGAAAAGTTTTATAAACATTTTGACGTTTCGGTACATACATGTGACACTATCATATCCCCTTAAGGCCTTCTCTAAGTTCGCGCCTGAAAATGTCACCTATTTGGCGCGTGACTCAACCGAGCTCGTTCCACCGCTCGGGTGAAACATCTTCTTCGTTGGTTTTCTGCCCAGAAGGCGTTGCGTTCCCCCCGGGATCGTTTTTTCACGGCACAGCCGTGGTCGGAGATCCTTCTCGGATGTCGATGCGAGTTACCGGGCATACGCGTAACGTGAAATTACGATTAATGGACGCCGGTCACCCGTGTAATCGGCACAGCATTAATCTCACTCCCCCGTTCGGCCGAGGGCTCCTCGGGGAGTGGTCCGAGCTCGCGGGTCCACGTGCGAAATTGTTCGAGAAAAAAAAGCGGACGCGCGGGATCCAGAGGAAATGCCATTTTACGCTCGGCCCCGGGGAATGCGGCCGCGGCGGCATTAAGAGAGCGTCGGTCTTTAGGCCTCGGCGTCCCAGTTCGCGAGCGGGACGCGGACCCGGGACTACCGGTCGCCGTCGCCGGGGACCGGGCTTTCTATCGCCATTCCGATCGTTAAGAAAACCCGAGGCCATTTTCTCGATCCGTCCCCGAGGCGCGTCCTCCTTCTCACCCCGTCGTGACTCGCCGATCTTCGCGCGACCGGAGGTCCCTCGTCCTCTGGAGGACTCCCCTGTCCCCCGGCTCGCGAGAAAGAGAGGAAGAAAAAGAAAATGAATGGAAAAGATCATCCGCGATGTCTGGACTTGGACGAGGGGAAGCACCGAATTTAATC
Organism: Orussus abietinus; assembly: GCF_000612105.2. Classification (NCBI taxonomy): domain Eukaryota; kingdom Metazoa; phylum Arthropoda; class Insecta; order Hymenoptera; family Orussidae; genus Orussus; species Orussus abietinus. The sequence goes on from NW_019394252.1 coordinate 168,793, forward strand.
GTTTTCTCTCTGGAATTACCTCTGGGCGGTAACGATAGTTTTATAGTACCGTCACAACACATTTTTCCCCTTATTTGTGAGTTAGTGTTAAAAAAAAAAAATGATAATTTTGTTACATTTTTCTTGGATGTTTTATTCAGACATGGTATACTAATTTTATAACATAGTTTCACATAAAATGTATAACATATATTAGAAATTTGGTCGTTAATATATTGTATGTATGAATTTTGTTAAATATTATTTAAATATTTCCCGGACTCAAGAATGTCGCTACAATGCTTCGCCGCCAGTATCACTGAAACTTGTCATCTCTCGATTAAATTTCTTTAAAAATAAGCTTACGTAAACGATCATAAAATTAAAAACTCACGTAGAGACATCTGCAAACAATGCATACCAAATGACTTTCGAATATCAAACCTATAATTTTTCTCCGGAATTTCACAAAATTACAGCACGATGTTATAAAATTGTAGATCTACTTAGAAGCTCATAATAAATGTATACTAATTCACAATCAACACGTTAAATTTATAATTTTACTGCAACCTTATGTACTAAAAGCGTACGAATTGTATGAATGTTTTTAACAGGGTACATCCGACGCGAGGCCGTATATCTGCAGTTAGTTTGAGTTAAAAAATAAACGAGGTCGAGGAGCGGAGAATAAATTGCGAAAATAATTACAGGGCGGATGGTTGTACCGCTCTTACGTTCATTTAGATTGGGGAGGTTAGGTTAAACATGTATTCAAGTTTCTCCGGGTTTACTTATTTTCCGGAGGGTGTACGTTCTCCGATAGCGGAAGAATTTACGCTCGTTGCGGTTTTCGAGTCAGTCTCTCACGGTGCCACGTGTATTTTTCTGTTCCAGGTAAGCCGAGGCCTCGACGCCCGACGTCGGAAGGAGATCGGCGCCGCGATTCCGCGGCCGATCGACCGGTTATTCCGCTTCGGCCGCGAGAGATACCCCGCCGATCGACTCGATCGACGTCCGATAGATCCCCTGGGTTCATGAATGAAATGTGCCGGGCCGATCATCCGCCACGATTATCCGGACGCTGGAAGGGCGTAGCGTCGGTACGTCATGGATCCCGATGCGTTTAACTGCCGCTGGAAGAAAACCGACCGCACCGGTTAGAAGGGTCGATCCTCTCGATCGCCCGAGTAACGACGCCGATCGGAGCCGGTAGCGTCGAGACGCGGAACGGATCCCAAAGGGAGCGCCTCGACGCCTCGATTTATCTGAATTGACAAAAAAGGCGAGAAAACTGAACGTCTCGTCTAGGGCGATTCCGCGGGAAGTAACGATCCGCGCGTGGAGCATGGACGTGGGGTACGCGGAGCCCGTAAACCCAACCAATGATATTAATTTTTCAAAGGCAGCGAAGAGGAAAGAGGGAGAACGGAGAGGGCATTTTTTTGCACCCTCTGATAGACTATCGCTATATCGCTGTATCGCCCGGGTCGAGAGAGGAAGAGCGAAGAAACGGCCCCTTTGTTTTCTCTCCTTTGGCTCTGCTACCGTGAATGACCGAAATTGGAGAATGTCGAGTTTCACCGGTGAATGTCAACAGATACCAAATACGTCGGTGAAAGATCGAATATTTCATTACATTGTTGTACATTCGGCCCCTCTTCAGTGTGTGTCAACATCACACACCGGTGTAAGTCAGAAATAAGGGTATTTAGCAAATATTTCGGGCATACACGAAGCGATTATGTGAATGTTGACATTCACCGGTGAAAGTCGACATTCTCCAGATTTCGGTGTTTCACTGTAACAGCTCCACTCCTTTCGTAGTCGGTGTGCGGGGTTCACGCTACCTACGTCCACGTCGCGGAGCTATTAGGGGAGATTTGGAAGGAATCGAGAGCCCCGGACCGACGCCCGTTAGGGAGCTCCTCTCGTCCGCGCGTGTCAATAACCCGCGATCCGCCGTGGCACTCGGCCAATTTCTGATCGTTAATTGGCGATTACTCCGAGCCTCCGGTGAAGTCGTGATTTAAGGACCGCCTTGGCCTCGCGAAGACGCCAAAGAGAGCGCCGAGGAGGACGCCAAAGAGGACGGCAGAGGTTGCGTCGCGCCTGACGTCGCGGAATTAGCGGGTCACCGCGAAACCCGAGCGGCGCGAAAACATCCGGGCGGCATCGCCATTAGTGCCTCGCCGCGACTTCGGGGTGACCTACGGAATCCTTCGGCGTCTTTTTTCCCCCTCGGCGTCTCTTTTCCTCGGCAAGGAGAAGGAGCGGGAAAAAGGAAGAGGCGGAGGAAAGGTGCAGGGTCTAAATCGAGCGGACGAGCGACTCCGCTCGCGGGTGCGTCGCGCCGTGTGGGCAGTGGGTGCACCAAGATGGCGGCGCGGAATCCGCGGCGGGTCGGCCGCGTGGGACGCGGACCCGCCAAGAATTGCCTCGCACCCCCGCGGGGTGGGAAACTCGTCGGCGCACCCCCGTCGAGTCCCATCTGAATTTCTGCGGCTTCTCGAGAGAGGGGTTGCGTGTTTCGCTCGACTTTTACGACCGGCTAATTGCTTCCTCTCTCTTTCTCTCTCCTCCTCGCCGAACAGTGTTTCTTTGTCAACGTCGAGGTTGCCACCCGTGCCCCAACCTGGGTGACGATCATCGCTTTGGACGGCTCGTGGCGACGTCTCGTCTTTGATTTTACGCGTCCGTAGTGCCCGAGCTTTTCCTGCAAAATCTGCGATTAAATCCCGCGAACCTCGTAAAAGCGCCAGGAGTAGAAAAAATTCGACGAGAGAGAGGAACGTCATCCTCGCACGTGGGAATAATTTGAAGAAACGTCGAATTGAAAGAGAACGCTTCACGTCATAAACCCGATCCTCCCTCCACTCGAGAAAAGTATCCGCAAACTTCCTCGATTTGCCCGTATATGTAAGCTTTTGTCCCAGCCTGCTATTTTTTCTTTTTTTTTTTCTTCTTTTCCGCGATGATTTAGTTCGGCACCACGGAGCTCAAACTCAATTGTTCCCGCTTATCTCCTGTAAATGTCGTGCCCACGCGCGAAAAATATTATTCCCGTGCTCGCGAAGCCCTGGTTTCGATTTTTTGAAATGTCGGGAATTTCCGCGCGCGAAATCAATACACGGTGTCGGCGGGCTTCCTCTGTGCGATGCGTGTACAGCGAGCCGCGCCGTTGCGCTGACACGCGCGTGTGTCCGTGTCCACGCTTCGGCCATGCGCGTACACGCGTATGCCGAGGCCCGTTAGCAGCGTTATCGGTTTCTCTCTCCCTCTCTCTCTGTTTCTCTCTCTTTTGCCCACGTCAGTGCGTGTGCGCGTGCACCCGGGTGCACTCGTGTACGCGTCCGTGGGTTAAATCGGACGCCTTTGTGTGCGTAGCCGTGCCTCACGCACGGTTCACGCAGCATCCGGACCGACGCGGATCGGCCGACCCTCCCGTGCGCGGTTACCAAAATTATTAAGGTGATATACATATATATATATATATATATATACACACATAACAAAAAATCAAAATATTTATAAAACTTTTCTCCAAACAGGGTGCACCGAATTATCGGAAACTTTAACACGTGATTATGAAGGCCCTCAGTTCATGAAATTTTTTTTTTCGAACAAATTTTCCACTTATCTCGGAGAAGAACCAAAAAACATATTTTTTTGTTCGAAATATGAAATTTCATGAGCAGCGCGCTCTTCCTTAGAGCCTCCATAATCACGTGTTAAGGTTTTAAATAATTTCGTGCACCCAGTTTGGAGAAAAGTTTTATAAATATTTTCACTTTTTGGTGTGTATATATTACACTTTCATATCACCTTAAGTACCGACAGAACTTTCCATGCTAAGTTACGCCCACTCCGTCGAAGATGCCAAGACTTCTGACAATGAGTCTCGACCGCGACGGTTCTCAACCGGCCCCTCGAGGTTATGCGTCTTTGGTTTGTCTTTGAGATATCAAGCTGCGAGATGAGCGCCAATGTTGGAACCGACTTCGACCGTCCCGCTATTCCGATGCTTGGGGGAATTAAGTTCTTAATCTCCATCTCTTCTAAAGACAATGAGGAGGGAAACATTTTTTTAACATCCTCGAAGAAGGAGCGACGATGTCGGGGTTTTTCGGAATTGTTGGTAGACGGCGATACCGGTTGTCAATTTCATGAACTTCCGGAGATTACGTTTGGAATTGAAGTACCCAAAGAGTAACGTTAATGGGTCTGTGACGTTATAAGCAATTTCTCAAAGGTAAATTAATCGATATACCTGCAGGTAATATAGTTTGTGCGACACCTAGTCAACAGTTACTGATGAATCTTCTATCTCTATTATTAATTTGCAATTGTTCATTTGTTTATTTGTCCGCCCACCTCGTAAGTTGAGAATGAATTTTGGAATTAACACTTGTCGCGTCAGTTTTGTCCTTTCGATCGCTTTGGGATCTGGGATTGAGTCTGTATGTGGAATCACTCGATAAAAAGAAATGTGATATGGACCAGGATAATGTCGAGCTTAACCGCTTGTACCGTAGAATTTTGTTTAGCGAGTTATGGGTTAACGATTTACTAATAAGGAAGGTATCCCAGGTCGATCTCTCCGATTTGATTTTTTTTATATGTTACAGTAGACTAAAAGCTAAGCGACATGTATTTTTTTTATCTGCCATTAAACACTTTAAGGGAGGTGAAACCACCATCCAAAGTAAGGCATGTCAAGGGGCGATTTGGCAGTTCCACCCACAAGAACAATATCTTTTAACCAATCCACCTGGAAAAGCTTTCTCATAACGAGAAATGAAAAATATAATTATCTGAATTAAAAAAGAAAAATTAAGGGGTGAGCCACCCCTCAGAGGCCTTACTTTGGATGGTGGTTTCACCCCCTTAAAGTGTTTAATGGCAGATAAAAAAAAATACGTGTCGCTTAGTTTTTAGTCTACTATAATATATTATGAAAGAAATCAAGTCGGAGAGATCGACCTGGGATACCTTCTTTGTAAGTCGAATAATTCTCAGGCCGACGCGAGGGCGAAGAGTTTTTCCTCGAGGAACGGTAATCGATTTGTCGGTTTTGGGATTTGGCTTTGGATCAGCTCGGAAATGGGCGAACTTCCTCGGCTCTCTCCGCAAGATGAAAACTCGCATGTTTATTTTCCCCGCAAGAAATTTCCTGGCGCCAGCCTTTGCCGGCGCTTCCGACAGAGGGTGTTTTCCCCCGGACCCGTGGAGTTCCTTTCGCGGCCGCGAATGCAATTTCTCCCAAGGGTGGCGGATGGCGCTCTAATAAGTACGGAGGACTTGTAACGAGCCCGAGGGCGGTATTACGCGTGAAAATTGCAAAGGTCGCCGGAGGGTGCGAAACGGAAATAGACCAAGACACCGCGCCACCGGAAGCGGGGGTCGAAAGCGGGACACACGGGGCATAGAGGACGGGATGAAAAGACCGGTCTCCAGGGGGTTGAGAACCCAAATTCTAGACTAATCCGTCGAGCATCCCTCTCGGCGACAGGGTGGGATTTCAATTTTTCAATTTCCCTCCCCGGTCGCGCCCCTACCCATTCAAGTAAGCGGAAAGAAAAGTTAACCAACAAATTGTCTCCTCCCTCTATGGGGTCGAAGAGAGTCCTCCCATGGGGGTGTCGAGTAGTATCTTTAAATTACTCGTAAAATTAGAATTTCCATATAAGTATATCCAAGTTGCGATGGCGAGGTAATTTCAACAATCCCATTTACAAAAGTGAAGCAGATAACGAAAGAAAATTTTACCGTGGCAGTCGAGTAAATATTTCGGACAAAGATTCCTCCTCAAACCTTGTAAACGCATATACAACATTGAATGTTAACCGTTATTCAATAATAATGTTCTCGCCTCGGTAAGTGATCCTGCGGGTACATTTCCAAGAATATACCGTGAGCTTTTATAAAAACTATTCATTTTTAACCTCTTCACCTACAATATCGTGTGAGAGACGTGGTATATCAATCGGGTCAAACATAGACAAAACGTATGAGAGACGCGTGAGACGTTGAACGTTCAGCCAAACCATGAACCCGATGTCGACCGACATTTTTGTTGTTAATGGCACGCTCTATTGGAATTTAAATCGCAAGGCAAGGGGTTAAGAAATACCCGAGGAACTAACCGCAGTTCTTCGCGCTTGCCTCTTCAAGCTCTCAACCGGAATCGCCGGGTAACCAGCAATTCAAGATATAAAAATAAGGAACATGGGTTCCGCTTTTATTCGGCGGATCCGGTCTAGGAGTAGAGTCGCGATTTCCACGGGGAAAATCGGAGGGACGTCGAACCAGTGGGACGATAACGCGCGTCGGTTCGACAGGGGGCGTCGAAACGTCGAAGGGCTCCCCATCGGTCGAGGGAGCGGGGCAATCGCACCCTCGATGTCGATGCAATATCCACCCCGCGGCCGCTTTAATCGCCCTGATTATTTACGAGGCTCGAAGGTTACGGCGTATCGGGGACGCGCGAGGCAGGAAGGGGTGCGCGTCCTCGATAACGCTTCCTGCCCTACCGACCGCGCTTTTCGGCGAGCCGAACTTTCTCCCGGCAATCCATTTCCCGAGGGAGGGGAACGATTTATGCGCCCCCAACCGAGTGTATCAAGGTCTCGCCCGAACCGTCCGCTCTTCTGTCTCTCCGCACCGGGTAGTTGGTTGAACGACCCGGGGCGTGACGTGACGTCCTCCCCCGATTAGGGGTTTAGACAAAAGCTTCGGTTCCGCGTCAATTGGACGCGAGCCTCTGAAGTTTTGTCGATAACAGTCGGACACCGAGTGCGACCAACCAAGGGATATGGAGGCAGGAATTAAAGAAGTAAACTCTGTTAGAGTGCGTTAATTGAAAGCACGGTTGTCGGTCAAGGGAGCTCGTAGTCTCTTGGTGGTTGCCAAAAGGCACGCGTGAAACGATTAGGGGGAAAAGAGGGTGCACAGGGTGTACGATATACTGATAACGATACTTTGGATATGCCTGTTCGGTGTAATCGATTATGATAAAGAGTTTGCCGTAAGTCTCCAAGGTGACGACAGTCACCTTGGAGTTGAACTATTTGAGAATTCGGAGTTGAACTATTTGAAACGGTAAGAAATTTCAACCCTTAACGGATGTTCCGATAGGTGGACTTTGAGTGAAGATTATTTCACTGGAATATTTCCACCGACTTCTCGAAGTTTAAGTCTGTATATGTAGTAGATTATAAGTAGATGCAAGAAATTTCTATGGAATATACAAGGTCGAGTCAGAGGTGCCTTTCGCGTGATAAGAGTTAACAACGACGAGGAGGATGCTATCGAATTTTCGGATGAGTGTAATTTCCATGGAGGAACTTTGAAGAAGCGTTAGATGGATTGGAAAGAAGGAAATATATGGAAAGCGGTAAATAGGAAGAGAGATGGGACGATAGGGCATCTTCTAAGACACGGAGGGTTAATTCGAGATATTGGACCCCTTGCCTTAGGATTTAAATTCCAATAGCGAGTGCCATAAACAACAAAAATGTCGGTCATACATCCGGCCATTTCACGGTTTGGCTGAATGTTCCAAGTCTCTCGCGTCTCTTGTACGTTTTTTTTTACGTTTGGCCCGATTGACGTACCACGTCTCACACGTTTTGTTCACGTTTGGCCCGATTGACAAACCACGTCTCCCCCACGATATTGTAGGTGAAGAGGTTAAAAGCAGGGGGAGGAACAAAGATAGGCGATATACCCAAACTAGATGGTCTCCCGCAAATAACCAAGGATGTAGGATACGCTTCTTTTGGAGAAATGCGTAGGCCAGCTCAGGTTAGGATTGGCCGAACCAGTGAGAAATTTCGAGTACCGAGCACTGTCTTTCGAGGAATACCGGGGGAAGGGGTTAAAACAAATGGGATTTTTTTGTCTCGGAGGTTTCCTCCGCAGAACGCGGAAAATTAGATCCGTTTCGGCGGCGCCACGCGTCGCCCCTTGTTCGGCGGCCGGACGTAAATCCCTGGGCATGTCGAGAGGATCGAGACAAAGAGAGGAGTTTTCGGAGCGTTTCCTCCTCGTGACGGGTGTGGAAAAGCCGGGCGGCAGCCGGACATCGGCGGGGGAGGCGCGTTTTCCTGGGAACCCCAGGACGCGATCGCAGCCGGTCGTCGGGTCTAATTATATCTTACTTTGTTTGAGTACAACGCACCTTTCGACACGCGGTCCGGCCTCCCTCGGTCCCGCCCGATCCCCCGCACCGTTCTCGTTGGGCGACGAGGGCAAGACCCGACTCTCGTTCGGCTCACGCCGCTTCTTAGCACGGACGGCACCGTTGGACCCCGGCCAAACCGACCGATCGTCCGTTAAATTCAATTTGGAGTCCATGCGTGGAAGCCCCGATTAACCGGAGGAAAAACGACGGTCGTCCCATGCGCGAGCCTCCAGAAGTACCTCGGACCCCTTTCGACGCAACGTCGGATCTCGAAGCGGTTAAGACCTCTAAGGTGGAAGCTAAGTACCGCTCTCTTGTATCTTGGGAAGATCGGATTAGGACCATTGATCGTTTGGGTCGTGGAGGAGATCGGGTACAATTGTAACATTGGTTATAGATAAGGCATATATTTGTTCCTTTCTTTTCGACGCAACGTCGGATCTTGAAGCGTTTAAGACCTCTAAGGTGGAAGCTAAGTACCGCTCTCTTGTATCTTGGGAAGATCGGATTAGGACCATTGATCGTTTGGGTCGTGGAGGAGATCGGGTACAATTGTAACATTGATTATAAGTAAGGCATATATTTGTGCAAGCCTTTCTCGAACTCGAACGAACACATATACTAGAGCAATGTCCTCTCCATTTCTACAAGCTCGTTTGCTTCATCGGGTAATTATAATATTTTCTTCTTAACTTCTCAACACCCATCGATTTAATTAACTACTCGAAATTTCATTAGGCTTAGGATATATCCATGCTCCGTCATCTCGAATCTCCTTCGTTTTTAAGGTTCAAAGGGTGTAACTCTAAATTAATTAATTTTAATATTTGCTTCTTAACTTCTCAACACCTATCAATTCAATTAATAGCTCGAAATTTCATTCAGCTTAGGACATATCGATGCTCCGTCGTCTCGAATCTCCTTAGTTTTTCAATTCAAAGGGTGTAACTCTAAATTAATTAATTTTAATATTTGCTTCTTAACTTCTCAACACCTATCAATTTAATTAACAATTCGAAATTTCATTGAGGTTATGACATATTGATTTCATCTCCGTCATCTCGAATCTCCTTCGTTTTTCAATTCAACGGGTTAAACTCAAAATTAATTACGATTTCGGTATGTAATTTTATAACATTTCTTTTTTGAAGGGCCATTCGCGCGCGGTTTTCAAATTTGATAGATAGATCGGCAATCGATCGGTAAGCGACGAGTCGAGGGTCGTTTGGGGATATCGGCACCCGGTCGATAAGGAATCGGCAGGGTACCGGTTGAGAGTCCGCGGAGGATCGGTAGCGGCTCGACGCTCGGCGTCGACCCGCTTTCTCCTCTCCCTTGCGCCTTTCAAAAAATGCCCAGCTGACCCACTACCCTCGTGACTCGGCGTCCTCCCCTCCTTGGAGGTTGGTCGGGACGAAAAAGCGAGCGACGAGCGCGAAACCATTTACCGCGCCGCCCGGCGCCCCCCTCGCGCCGCGCGGCGCGGCACCGAGCGCCGTCCGTCACGCGACGCGGCGAGCCGCGAGCGAATAAAGTGAGCAAAGCTAATCGATAGCAGTTCATTGAGTTTTGGCCTCTGCACGTACGGCAACTCCCACCCCACGAATTTATCGGGCTCCCTCCCCCGCCACCTCCGCCCCCGATCCGGCCCTCCCACGCCGCGCGCGCTCGTGGCCCCCGCCGCGGGGTGGGGGGAAGGAAGGTCACGTGGGTTATCTTCCCGTTCCACGGCGGCTTGCGCATCTTTACGTGCGCGTCAGTCGCGTCGCGACCGCCGAGTCGCGTTTTAGACGCGACTTGGCAGGTATGCGCGCGGCCGTGCCAACGACGACTCCTCGTCAAAGAGTGACGAGTCGATCGTCCAGCTGTAATTGATTGAAAATTTTTCCCTTCGGAAAAATCCTCGGGATTGTCAGCCCTGCTTGTTACGTTGGTAATCCTATTCACTATTTGCGCCCTTAGAACGTGATCGGCCGATCTCTTGGATCTAAGATTCTACTTCTTTTGTTTGTTTTTTTTTTATTTTAACGGCGGAGTCGATAGTAACTTTATTCTTTGCTTTTTAATAAACAGTCGATTAGTAGGGAAGATCAATTGTATGGGTGATTTATATTATTTGATTGACCGTGAAGGCGTTTGTCCGAGTTAATCGAATTGTCCTTTCGGAGCATCCTCGTTACGGCCGCCGTCGCGACGTCGGCGTTCGGGCGCCTTGCGCACGGGTCGAGGTTAAATATAACCAGCAGGTATCCGGGCGCCCGGTGCACGCGTATCCTCCACGGGCACATGTGTCGCCGTCGGCGCGACGTCGACGTCGCGACGACGCGACCGCCGAACCGGAGCTTTGTTGCCACGACGCACGTAAATAGGACCGGCGCTCGCACGAGAGCCCCTGCCGAGAAAGATCGGTACCCGTCTCGGGTTCTGGTCCTTATCCAAGGGGAGATCCCCCTCGCCCTCTTGTCCCGTCCCTCCTTTTTTATTGTTAGGTTAGGTAACGCCGTCTTGAGCACGTGGTCTCTCCTCCGACGCGAGGGTACCGGAGGAAAGTTTTTCGAACTCCGGGTCGAAACTTACGGACCAGAGATTTTCACGTAACTAGTGGTTGTTTTAACAGCTTGGTTAGAATATGAAAGGGACATTTATAAACAATCTTTAATTTCTTTTTTAAGGTTTATCGCGCAATGCCGTTTGCCCCGATTAATCGGTTGCGGAATTAACCCCCGATCAATCTACGGACTTAAGGTGGTGCGAAAGTGGCGTCAAAGAGGTCTCGTTTATGAAACTTTTCTCCGAACTCGGTGTACCGAATCGTTTCGAACGTTATAACGTTAATGCGGAGGCCTTAAGGAAGGTCTTGACACCCATGAAATGTTTAATTTCTATAGAAATTTGTTCACAGGTACTCTTAATATTTTTTTCTAAAAAATGAAATTTCACGGGCGTCAGGACCTTCCTTATACCCTCTATATTCACGGTGGGAAGTTTGAAACGATTTGGTATCCTCGGTTAGAAATCAAAGCTTCGTGAACGACTGACCCCTCGGATGCCACTTTCGCATCCCCTTAATCCGGCCGACGAGTTGGCGCGAATAAACCTGGAAACGGGTTAAATTAAATCGAATCGAGTCGTGATTAGATATTACCCGTTTCGATCCTGCGGATTTGCTCGATTAACTCCTCGCTTCACGTGTACGTAACTCGAGGAATTAATATCTCGAGGGTTCGGCCCGGTCGGCTTCGCGTTGCCTTTTTGCTTTCGCGCAAATCCGAGGGAAGATTGCGAGGTACCGACCGGTCCTCGGTGTACCGTCAACTTATGTCCCTGTCTGTCCGTAATTAGAAACTTTTAATTGGCCGTAAAACGCCGACCGGGACCGCGTTTTCTCGCGGTCCTGGTTTCGCCGCGTGGGTGGGCACCCTTCGCTCTTACCGATCGGCGACTCGCGAACCGCCTTTCGTGCGTCCAACTTTTTGGCCCACTTTCGGGCGATTTGCGGAAACCCGGCTCCCCGGGAGAGTTACAAGGCCAAAGAAACCGAATCCACCGAGCGTAACTAAAGCGTTAAAAGTATCGTTGCCTTTTTGCGGTCTCTACGAATCGTTTTCTTTTTTCTTTTTTTTTCTTAACCTCTGAATTATGAATTTTGCGGTCTCTACGAATCGTTTTCTTTTTTCTTTCTTTTTCTTAACCTCTGAATTATGAATTTTTCGGGGACGGTCGTGTTTTACGGGTTTACAATTCGTTAGTACGAGCCAACGATGGTAAAAGTATTTCGATATTTCGAACGATTTTAAATACATATTCATACTAAATCCAAAAGCTGCAACATTTGAAATGAAAATCGGACAGATGTATACAATTTTTCAAAAAATGTTTGCGCTCCCTGCGAATCGTTTCTTTTTTTTCCTTTTTTTTCCTTAACGTTTGAATTATGAATTTTTCGACGAACGGTCGTATTTTTGCGGGTTATTTGAAACGATCACAGCTCGTTATTGCGAGCCAACTACGGTAAAAGTATTTCGATATTTACGTTTTTAAGTACGTATGTACATACTAAATCCAAAAGCTGCAACATTTGAAATGAGAGCCGGACGGATGTATAGAATTTTTCGAAGAACTCCATTTCTACGTGAGATTTCGTGCAAAGGTGTTGAAAATGTTAACGAAATGGTAAAATAAGAGAGAAATCGGCACTAATGTTAATAAACGTATTACACCGCGTTCTTCTCAGAAATACGTATTATCGAGTACGTGTACGTGACCGAAAATCGGTATACAAAAGTATCCGAGTTTTCGTATTTAAATCTTATGACGGTCGTGCAATCGTACATGTACCTTCGTACACAATTACCTATGAATTCCCGCGGATCTGATCGAAAATTGGTAAATAGAAAATACTCCAAATGTCGTCCTCTGAAATTCGCATACTCGTGTACTATAAATCCCGAGTGCAATTGTACGCGAAATTTCTAAGTTCAGTGTCTTGAGAAAACATCGACTACGTGATTATTATATTTCAAACGATATTTCTAAAGGTGTAAGGGTTAATGCCGATTCCGCAATTAATGTCATAACTAAGGCAAGGGTAAGCAGTGCTTGGAACAACATTCGAAATTTCTGTTTTATCCTCGCCAAGTAACGTTATTTTCGGTATAAACCGTGAGATATCTTATCTGACCCCTTCTTGAAATACTCGGTACAAAGTTATTCCGAGTACGAGTTATTCTTGATACGTTTTTTACTCACGGAATAAACGAAAGAAGCGTCGATCATCGAGACCTCTCGGAATTTTCGAAAGTCCATATTTCTTCCGAGGATTAAGAATCCCGAGACGGGTAAATCGATTTTCGTTTGCTCGATCTTCGGTTACTATAAGGTGGGTATAACAAAATTTGACTCTATTGTATTCGGATAGCACATCATTCTGGGAGTAATTTAACACTATTTCTACCAAAGGTGACAACAGACACCTTTTAAAATTTTAACTTGAAATTATTTTCAAAGTTTAATAATTTCTTCTGAATTAATGCTTTGAGTTTTCGTATAATAATTGTTAAATTTATTTAGCGGTATCATTTTCCTCCAGCTCATCAAAACCTTTTGGTCGAAATAGGTATAGACAAAATCGCGGTAGAAATAGTGTTAAGCGTAAATGGTTTCAATTTTCTCCTCGCGATCGGATAGTTACCTCTTGTTTATTATTTAACGAGGGTGGGTTTCCAGATTTAGGCGTGGAAATTTTAATTTATAAATATGATTTTCGGGGAGTACACAATTTGCTGATAAGTTTTCACCTATTTTTGATTATTTAAACGCTTTGTTTTTATGATAGCTTTTTGAGTGCCTAGCATCTCCCACAGAAAAATTCAATTTTTTTCCAAAAACCGCTATAGCACAAAATTAGCACATAAAGGGTACAAAATGTTAAGACACAGAGATTTGAATTTTGTAAAAGTGGGGGTGCCAGCTATACGTATCTTTTACCGTCGACCCCCCGCGACCTCGGGGTTCGAAGTGACCCAGAAGCGACCGATATGGAAAAACCGAGATCTACGAAAGATCCCTTTTCAGGTCCGAATGAAGAGGGCCGACTCGAATTTTCCCAGAATGTGTTTATCATAGCTCGGCTGGAGACGCTTTTGGGCTTTGAGTCCTTTTGAGGGGCGAGAGAGTACCCTTCGGCGCCCCCTTCTCAAAGGGCCCCTCGGCGCGTTCCCCCAGCCTGGAACGGCTCCGTTCCCGTCGTCGGAAGATAGACTCCTATAAAATCTCCCTGCCGGTTTAAGAACCAGCCCTTCCCCCGGTGCCCCCGCACTTCCCCTCCCGGGGCCATCTTCCCGGCCAATGCCGTCGGTCCGTGCCGGCACACGAGCAGGCAGCATCGGACCGGGAGAGTCGCACCCCCCGTCCTCCCCCCTCTTGCCAGTGCTCTCCCTCGCGCCACCTCCACCTCGTCCCTGTTCTACCCCCCGGCGGTATCGCGTATCCCGAAGAGATTGCAGCTGCGAAGTTGGACCGCGCCTCGCCAAAGGGGTGGGCAGGGGTCGCGATAGGGGGTTAGGGGGGACGACGCAAGGGAAGGGCCCGCGATATCGGATAGGGGCGAGACAGAGAGAGAGAAAGAGGGGGGAAAGTTGGACCGCGTCTCGTCGGGGGGCGGAAAGGGACGGGGAGAGGAGAGGGGCGAGTCGGACCGCGCCTCGTCGACGGGGTGGCGTGGGAGCGGATAGGGTACCCGGGACAGGGGAGAGGAGGCGGGAGATGGTACACATGCTCCCGCCGACAAGGTTAGGGGCTCGTACCCTCGACGGGCGGGGGGCCCTCCGGGGTGGTTTCGCCCGGAAACCACCCTAGACGCTGACGCTCCCGAACCAGTAAAAGTTTAAGCCCCCGCCGTAACTCGCAACCCGTTATGCTTCCGCGACCCTGATCATCCCTCGCAAACTACCGAGGATCCGAGCTTTATGCGATAGTTACACCCACGAGGCGACGGGGACAACGGGGCCGGGGGGAGGAGCCTTCCTCCCGACGGCACCCTAGGGAGCCAGCCACGCACTCCGCGGGGGGTTTTTTCGTTATTTAGGCTCCCGAGGAAATTCCGCGGCACCGTGGACCGGAGCGCACCCCGCGCTCGCGGGGGTGCCGACCTTCGTTAGCGCTCTCGGGGAGCGCGGTAACGCCGGCGGCTCGGAGTGATCGGGGAGGCCCTCGAGCTAGCGCGAGAGATCTACCGCGTGGGAATCTTTTCGCCGATCGATCGGATAAGGTGTCCCCGGATCTCGCCGGCGAAGTAGGCCAGAGAGCGCGGCGTCCGGGCCGAGGGCACCGCGCGAGGTCTACGCGGAAAGGCGGCGGCCGGCTTCGCCGAACGGCCGGCAGGGCGCGATCGAACGAAAAACGCGGTACGCGAATAACTGGCCCCGATTCGCCTACGTCGACGCGTCCGGGAGCGAGGGGGGGCCATTCGACGGAAGCAATTTCGTGACCGCGAACGGCCAAACGCATTTGTCGGCTGATCGGTATTCCGAGGTTATCGGCCGCGGGGGGCGCGGGGGAGGCGCGAGAGAGCCGCTTCCCCTGTCCACCTCCGTCGCCACCCCGCGCCTCCTCCCCCTCGCGGCGGGCATAGGATCTTCATCACGGTGCCTGTTACGAATAAGCTCTTAATTTCTTGTAGGGTTCTTGACTCCCACTTCTGCCGTCTCCGAGTCCCTCTCCTCCCCTCCATCCCGTCCGGCTCACGGTCCGTCGACCCCCTTCGCCTCCTCCACCCACTCCCTCCCCCTGCCACTTTCTTGGCTTCTCTGCTTCTCCCTCTTCCTCCCTCTCGCTCTTGCTCCGGCCCCTCTCCTCTGCCCTTCTCGCTCGCTCTCCCGCTCGGCCGCATCCCGGAGAGAGAGACGGAGAGAGCCCGTTTGCTCTTATGCGAAGGCTGGCGTGGGCTGTATGCCCGTCAGACGTCACTAGCGACGTCCTCGAGGCCGCCGAGAGCGCGAACAAGGCACACCTCCGGAAGCCGGCCGATTTCCTCCGCGCGTAGATTCGATTTTTCGTTGACTGTCGAACCTCGCCATTTTATCTCTCGAAATTCTCGCAATCCGCATCGCGGGCCCTGCCGTGTCGCGCGTTGATCTTCGGCGCCGTTTCCTTTTTACAGGGACGCGACGGACGGAAGCCAATCAAAATTAACTCGGTTCATTCGTGCGTCGCAATTGCGTTAACGCGAAACCGATTATGCCGTTTCCGATAAGTGCCCCCAGATAGACGGTTCAGGGTGAATTGCAGACTTTTTACATGGGACCTTTAACCGGGTTTTCTTCGAATCTCGGAGGGAAGATCCTCGAACGTTAGGTGCGCAGAACCCACGCGTCGATCCGACCGCGAAGGCGGCAAAACTGTGAGAGGGAAAACGAAGGGGCCGTTTTTTCTTTTTCTTTTATCTTTTTACGTTAAACGGTTACACAGCGCAATATGGCGACACCATCTATCGGCGGGAGAGGAAAAGAGGGGAAGGATTGCCCCTCCGCTCGGTCCCTTTCCTTTTCGCTGGCTTCGCAAGAATATCAAGGGAATGTTTAGGCCTGCGGGTTCGATATATCTACGTCAATGGAAAGAACCGATCTAGAGAAGTTCCTTCGGGGCCACGAGCATCGTTTCAACGCCCGTCATCGTTCATGTATCGTGTATGTAACCTATAGTGGCGAACACCCGAGCGACGTACGTCGTGTTTGTTATAATTCAACGTCCGTCGTAACGCGCGTCGCCTCCGACGCTCGGGTGGCCCCAGCCTTTTGGCCGATTACCCTAATCGCGATTGGCGTGAATTCTCTTAACCCATTTGTGTCATAAGGAAGCATGAAAAAAGGGTCCTTATCACCGAAATTTCAGGCTGAATGATAGTGACCAGGAAAACTGATCGTATATATACACTAATGATGCAAATGGGTTAACAACGATTACTCAGTTTTGTTCATAGCTTAAGAAACGCAGAAAAATAGTACAATCCCCATGACCTGGTTAAAGTTAACATTACTCTTTCATGAGATTCAGAAAACGACATTCTTTGTCCAGTTTGACGCGTCAGGCTAAATATCGCAGATAACAAGGTTGAAGTTTCGCGCCTCTGTGTACACATATATTTGGCGCAAAACTCTACCCAGTTTCTTCATTTTGGTCGACAACAATTTGCGTTTCCCTGACAAGATGTAAACTAACCGAAGTTTAAAATCCGCGTATAGGTAACCGCTTAAAATTATAAATTATATCCTCTTATAAAACTTTTCTCCCAATTCGATTTACCGAATAGTTTGAAACTTTACAACATGAATAGGTAGACTATAAGGAAGGTTCTGAAACTCATGAAATTTCAATTCTTTTCAAATTTGTTTATGGGTATTTTAAAAATAGTTTATAAAAAACTAAATTTCGCGAGTTTCAGGACCTACTTTAGGGTCCCCATATTCACGTTTTAAAGTATGAAACGATTTGAAACACCCAATTCATGGAAAAGTTTTATGAACGATTGAGCTTTCGGATGCCAATTTCCCATCCCCTTAACCCGAGTGTCGGTGCCCTCGGAGTGGCCGAGGTTTTGTTCAGTGCTCGCGACAGATGCAAAGCCATCGCTGAGCGTCCCTCGTTCTCCTCTGCGTCGCGGCGCGGGAAAGTAAAGCGTGTACCGAGTCCGACCGTAGGTGTCGGTCGAGCGGACGGCACTTGTCGGACCCGCGAACGTATGTTTCCTCCTCTCGGCTCGCGCTGCTCTCTTCCTGTCCTCTCTTCGCGCCTCCGTGGAGTAACGGCGACCTCGTTCGCTCCTCGATATCCGCGAGCTAATCCTACACGGTATAGGACACGCCGCGGCGACCACGCGAGAGGGGACACGCTCGAAATTCGATCCTCGAGCGGCGTCGCGACTCCGGCGTCGGTTTCGACCCATCGCTCCCTCGACGCCCCGAGCCTCACGCAGGAGGGGGCGGTTTGTTTAACAGGGACGAACGCTGCCCCGAACGCACCCGGGAGTACCGCTTTTCTTGCTCCCCGTAAACTGCTCCTCGCGACAAATATTTATCGACATCCGGCACCCTTCTTAAGACACGCTTCGTCGGCGGCGGGAGTTCCTTTCCGGACCTATCCGGAGATGCCGGCCGGACGGTTTGCATAAATCATTGTCTCGTTCTCATAAATCATTTGGACTGGCCAAGGTTCCCCAGCTCTTAACGTCATCCATTAACTTCGATATTCGCGTCAGGGTTTCCGTTAAGCCGTTCGTGCCCTTTACTTCGGTAACATTTGGAAACGATAGGATCATCTTCTGCCCGATAAAGAGCACTCCCTAGGTGAAGATAAGTCGCTTCCAAGCTTAGGGAGATTTCCTATCGCCGTTCAAGCCGTTCGAATTTCGGAGCGATCGTAGTTGAGGGTGCGTCGTATCTTCCTTATTATTCCCCTGGACGTTTCGAAGCCATTCCCAAGGAGGACACGGACGAATAAGACCCGAGGTGTCTTGGAAACGGACCGAGGAGGCTTGCTCGGGTTCGCGCGCGACTCGAGTTCATCGCTACCCCGCGACTCTTCCCTTACGGAGCGGCGTAAGTAAAGCGGGACGGGGAGGGGGAGCGTGTATCGACCTCGGTCGTAGGTGCGGGTCCGCGAGGGGAGGGTCGGGGCCGACCGCCGGTCGGGAGGGGTAAGACCGGACGGCGACCGGTCGGCCTCCGGCAGTGGAGCCCTCGAAAAAATCTCCCAGGCCGGGGGAAATGGGGGCACGCCAAGACCTCTCGCTCTCTCGCCCTGTCTCTCTCCGTCCCGGCCTCTCCCCTATCGGCCGTCTCTCTCCCTCCCCCTGCGGACCCTCCGGCGGGACTCCGGCCTTAGGGGCGCCGCTGGAACCGGCGAACCATCCCGGAATACCTTGTACGCTCCCCCGCCTCGGCGGCGCTGCGGGCCAGAAATAAAAAGTATCCTCGGGATGCCAAAATATAAAACGGTCCTTGAGACCCCCCCTCATCCCGGGAGAAGAACCGCGGGAGGCGGCGAACCTCTCACCGGGACGAAAGGCGCGATCCTGGACGGAGAGGCAGGCGGAGGGTGGGGAACTCGCGATCCGAGTTGGGCTTCCGCGGGGTTCCCCTCCGGACTTCACCCGACCCCGAAGAGCCGCTCTGTCGCGACTTCCTCCCAGGGTTGGGATGCCTCTTTTCAATCCTCGGTTTGCCCAAAAGGGCGACGCGTCGAGATGAGGATCTCACGAATTTCCAGGATTTCCTGGGGGTTATCCGTTGGGTCCTGGACACCGATCCGTGTACCACCTGGGTAGCCTATTTCTACTCGCCGTACACAGAGGCCACTGGGACGAATCGAAGGATCAACGAATGGCGTTCGTGGTCCTGGACATGCAACGTAGGCATATGCAAGAATGGAATCGTAGGGGTCAACACTTCTCGAGGGAACAAAGATACTTATTTTGGATAATGAGCTGTCTTTCGGACGCAAGTGCTGCAATATTGTCACCAATTAGAGGTGTTATAGTTGCTTGAAACCGCGTCGAGGAGTTGGGCTACCCGATTGGCGGATAGATCGAAGGTTTCGAGAGATCGACTTGTAACCTCGTATCTTCGATATGCTCAGGCAAAGCGATGCGGTTTACCGGGTAGATCGTCCTCCATCGGACGTGGAAGAATTATCACCCAACGTGAGTCGTTAAGCGTCGAAGCGTCCCGTCGCCGGGTGTCCTTCTTATCGACAGGCGAGCGCGCGATCGATGATCACCCGATTACGGTCGAGGCTCGCGCCGGAGCTGGCCGGCCATTTTCGGTGACCGGCCGCGATTTATCGTCGCCCGATTGGATTGGTCGCGAGCGGAGGCGTCGCGGTGGGGGAGGACGCCAGTTCGTTCTCCGGAGTGGGACAAATCTCAGCTGACCGGGAATACAGGGAACGCATCGGTGCGGGGTACTCCCGCAGGGGGTGGACGCGCGGTCGAGGGCGAATCGCGGGGGGAAAACCTTCCTCGGCTCCTTTGAGAAGTCTCTCAAGTCACTCCGCCACCGGTTCGGACCTTCCTCAAAGTCTCACCCCGGGAAAGGAGATCGGAAACGTCAACGGCGGATCTAATTGCACCGATCATTGGCCATACGTGGCGCAAACGAGCGCCTTGGACATTCTCGGACGTGATGCGATGATAGTTATCCGAAAGGGTTGTAAAATGGTGAGAAAAAAAAATGTCAGTCGGTCTTTGCGGTCTCCACTCCCCTTCCCTGATAGCGAGGAAGAACCCGCGTCGAGGGTTAGGGAGCGCGGACCGGAATTTCTGCGGACAGCGACGCGAACGCGAAGTCGTCGCGAGGGAAAGAGACGTAACGTCGTTCCTGACGAGCATCGCGAAATTGACCAACAAGAAAAGAGAAAAAAAAAGGAGGAGCGATTCATGTCGCGTTACTCCCGCGGGCATTCCGTGCCCCCTTCGCGGCCTCGCGCGATCGTCGCCGAGGCCGGTTCGCCGGAGAGGAGACGGGAGAGAGGGAGAGAGAGGGCCCGGACGATAAAGAAGGAAAAGTCCGTCCGTATTCCCGCGTCGTCCGGGTCGCATCGACCCCGCGCGTTTTTCCGCCGAGCAGGAAGAGTGGCTTCTTCGGTCCTCCAAGGTCGGCAGAGCCCTGCGAGGACGAGGCCGAGCCACGAGGGTCCTTCGAGGTCCTTCGAGATCCCGCAGGGCCCCCGGAGGACCTGGCCGCGATAGCCGATAAGTCTCTTCCGCCCCGCTCTCCCCTTCCCCGCCCTTTTTTCCCGCCCGTTGACGGACACCCAAGAGGCGTAGCCACCTCCGAGGAGGGCCGATCGACGCGGCGGCAATAGCCGGTTATCACTGGACGTTGTTACCGATACTTTACACCGGCGGCCGGACGTTTATTGCGATCCGCACAAAAGGAGAGAGCCCGGCGCGGATGGTCCTCTCTGATTAAACCTTCGGCGCCTATGTCTCTTCTCCGCCGTCCACCTCTCTCGCTCCCCTGGCTCTTCGTCGGACCCTCTCTCCCTCGCCGCTCTCGTTCGCCCTCGCCCCGACGTGCCGAGACGGCCTCCTCCTCGTGGCCGTGTACGCGTCATCGCCAAGTATAACGTTCCCTGGCAGCTCGGCTGGATGCGAGCGTCTCGCGGGTGGGGTCGAGGAGGGCCCCGAGACCTTCGTCGCGGTGCCTCTCTCGGCGCTGGAACGCGACCAGATCCCCGGTTGGATTCCCGACCGACGCCGCCATCGATCCCCACGGCGATCCGACGTCGGTCGGGTCCTCTGGACGCGACGCGCGGCGCCAAATCTACCTCGTTCGTCATCCCGCAAGGATTCCGAAAATTGCCGCCCGTCTCGACGGCGAGGAAGCCGCGGCTCGCGACCGCTCGCCCGCAGCCGTGGAAGCGGTCGTTTCGCTCGGGGCGAAGTCGTCATCGAGTAAGGCGGTTCTTCGTTCGCCAAATTGTGCGGCTCTACCTGGATACCTACTGGGAAAGCCACGAGGGATCCGGGGGTTCGATCGAAAATATCAAGTCCTAGGAACCCGCGGTTTTGGATCTTCATCGGAACTAGGACATTTTGCCCGACTTTGTCGCTGGACGCGGGACAGGGTCGGCGGATTTATTTCCTTTAACACGGCAATCCGGTCGTCGTCGGATCGCTCGCTGACGACGGGAGCTCCTTCTGGTTTTTCTTTTCCTCCCCCAGGGGCGGGAAGGTCCTTCCGCCCTCGGCCGAGGGGAATGCCCGGAATCGGAGGAGCCCTCCTGCGCCTCGGTCCACCCTTCCGCCCGCGTCGAGGGCGCGGCTCCCCTCGAGCACTCTTCCGGACCCCCGAGGCGAGCAGGAACGGGCCCTCGGCCGCCATCTCTATTTGCTCAGGTGATCGACGGAGCCGCAAGAGGCGGTGTCCCTTTTTCGAGGCACAAAGCGGGAAGGATCCCTTTCCCGGCACTCCCGCCCTCCCCGGGCGGCCATCCGGCTCTGGAAGACGGCGCGGAGAAGAGGAGCTCGCCACATGTGTGTCGAGCAAGCCGCGTCCTCCCCCTCCGAGAGTCCCCGGGCACGCGTGTACGTGCACGCGTGTACGTGCACGCGGCCCCTCGCGCACCGCCAATAACGGCCGCGTTGGTCGAGGATTCAGAGAAACACGGACGGACCGGGCACGGCTCGACGGATGGACGCGCGGATGGCCGCACGGACAGACGAATGGGAGACTGTTACACCCAATTGTCCCTCGTTGCGCAGGGGTCAAGTAAAGTAGCCAACCGGCCACGGCGGACACCGTCATCCCGTGCCACGATGTTCGCCACTGCTACTAACCGTGCCGTGGATATTACCGGCCGGGCCCCGGAGCGGTCCTCCACCCTGCGAGAGCCGCACGTACGCCGACGCCGACGCCGACGCCGTCGCCAGCGGCTTTCGCGAACCTCCGTTATTCCGAAACATAAGGGAGATATTAATAGTTCGATAACCACTGCGCGCCGGGTAGTTCCTTTCCTTTACCGTCTAGATACCGAATATCTCCCGCGAAAGATTTCGCCCGATGAAAACCGTGTTATCGAGATGAGTTTTTTGAGTGGTACTTCTTATGGCTCGGTAGTACGCGATAGTTCGCATGGTGGGGAAAGGGATCGATTTCGAAAGTAAAACGATTTTTTCTATACCGTTAATTACTATTTATATTCGTTTTTTGATTTTAGTATCAACGCTCCTCTCCTCTACAGTCTAAATACCGAATATCTCCCGCGAACGATTTGACTCGATGAAAACCGTGTTATCACGGTTTTCTGAACGTATTATCGTCATCTGTGATCGAGATGAGTTTTTCGAGTGATACTTTTAAGGCTCGGTAGTACGCGATAGTTCGCATGGCGGGGAAAGGGATCGATTTCGAAAGTGAAACGATTTTTTCTATACCGTTAATTACTATTTATATTCGTTTTTTGATTTTAGTATCAACGCTCCTGTCCTCTACAGTCTAAATACCGAATATCTCCCGCGAACGATTTGACTCGATGAAAACCGTGTTATCACGGTTTTCTGAACGTATTATCGTCATCTGTGATCGAGATGAGTTTTTCGAGTGATACTTTTAAGGCTCGGTAGTACGCGATAGTTCGCATGGCGGGGAAAGGGATCGATCCTGAAAGTAAAACGATTTTTTTCTAAATCGTTAATTACTATTTACATTCGTTCTTTGGTTTTAGTATCAACGCGAGTTGCGTAAAGGAATTCGTTAGTGATATTTCATTTCAATGCGTTGTCCAAGAAGTCCTTCATTCTTGGTTTAGCCGTATCAGTTGTTTAGGCAATGATCACGTCTCCTAAACAATGCTCACGTCTTCTCGGCCGTGATCCCTGGAATAAGGCCGCCCATGGGCCTCCGATGACGTTGCCTTTGTCCCTTTGTGAATATTTCCTTCATTCGTTACCTTGGAATACACAATTTAGGAGCAAGCGAGATCCAAAGCGCATTTCCATCCGGGTGTTGCGGGGCTGCGCGCGGCGACGCCACTGGCTCTTCTTTTTGGTGGGACACGTGTGAGGTTATCCAGACGGTGGTGACCCCGTTCCTCCTCTCTCGGCACGTCACGTGGACAAATCGGACCGCGCGCGGACTCTTCCCCTGACGCAACCTGGACCGGGAGGCTGGGAGAGTCGGTGACGTCACCGCCCACCCGTGGGAGAATCTGCGATCTCCGGCGATTTCCAGAGATCTCGCCGAGGCGCTCGCTATATCCCTTGATCCCTCGAGTAACGCCCTAATTATTTCTCTCACCGTTTACGCAATCGTTATCGACGTCGATCATCCGTGGATAACTGCCGCGACGTGTCTACGACCCTCCACCCGGGTGACGAGAGGGGCGTGGACGGCGACCGAATGTCTTCCTTCATCGGGGGAGCCCGAGTGGGAGAAAAAGTCCTCTTTCTTTTCCTCGCTTCTTCTTCTTAACCGCTATTCCTTTATACACTTATCGCTTATCGCAATCGATACGGCAGATGAGCGTCAAAGAAGCGCAATCGCGACGTATCGTCCGAGCGAAAAAGCTGGACGGCCTTCGTCCTTCTTGTTCCAACGAAGTAAATAGACACGCGATTGGGAAGGATGACTGGATATTTTTCACCGCTCGGTTTTATCGAAGTTTGGACGCGAAAAGTTGCGGAATGGATCGGCTGGGAAGGAGTTACGGAAGCGGTCGTCGAATTAGAGCGCTGGTTCTTATCTCGGATCCCGCTAACTTCTTACACGGGTTCTATGTACATTTTTTGTGTGTTTTTCGTAGCATATATTTGCATATTTGTTTTCCGTAGCATATACTTGCGTATTTGTTTTCTCAGTTTTATGTGACTTCAGTGATTTCGGTGGAGCGTAGCTTTTAATTGCGATCAAACGCGTTGCGTGACTTTTCGAAGACGTTAGGAACGACCGTTCTCGAGGGTCGATTTCGTATTGGGACCTCCAGGACGAACCGCTCCTGCCGAGGGGAGATTCTCTCTTCCGCGAATCAACGTCACGGCCCCCATACTTGATCCTAACTATGGGAGCAATTGGGACTGACGCGAGTCAAAAGGAACGGATGGGTCCGCACCGGGAGAGCGTCGTCCCTGGGGCCAAGACGCGGAGACGCGGAGACGGTCCCGAGAGAGCCTCGCCTCGTCGGGCCGCAGGCGGTGACCCATCAGGTCCATCGGACCCATCGGACCCAGACGAGTGCCCAGCCGGACGTGCGCGCTCCGGACCCGCCGGCGGTTTCGTCCCGATAAAATGGACCGGATCACCGGTAGCCCGCAATCATTTCCCCATTACGCGAGCCGAGGCGAAGGCGAAGCTAACCAAATAAACCACTCGGCCGGTCGGAAGGCCAAGAGCAATCTTCCTAACGGGCCCAATTCGCGGACCCCTCTCTCCGCGCCCCATGGGCTCGTGGTGGGCGCGCGACCTTCGACCACGAGAAGCCTCCTCGCGGCGGTCCCCTTCCTAAGGCAGCCATCCTAAAAAGAAGGCGCCCGCGACATCAAAGTCAAGGCTGGGAGAGAATCTCGATCCCGAAGCAAAACAAGCCAATGAATTTAAATCCCATCGGGCCGCTCGTGTGGATCGAGACCGTCCCCGATTTCCTAGAGCGCCTCCGTTTCTGGCATGGGCGAGCGCGTGTTTCCCGCGATCCGCGGTTCTCTTGGAAGCGGCGGACGGTAATCCGCGGTCCGCCGCGACGAACGACTGCTTGCGTCATCCGTGAGAAATACTTATCTCGGGAAAAATTGGCCGATTATCTGTCCCCCGGGAGCGGGGGTCGGGGGAAATGGGTTCCTCGTGACTTCTGGGTACGCGACACGAAGTATGGGTTTTTTTGTCCATCCCGCTCGTCGACCGACTCTGGACGGGCACCGTGCTCGCCCGGGATGTGGTCACCGGCTGCTGGACCCGGTTGACCCCTAACCCCGGCAACTCGTTCGCCTTTATCGTCTGGATTGCTCGCGGTGGACGCGCCGCTGCCAACGCAACCCACCGAGAGAGTCGCGCTGGGAGCGGAATTCTCTTGCTGAGCGACAAACAATTGCCGCCAAGTGGCTTAATTGCTGCCAACTAAACAAAACGCTCCACCGTTGGTGCCGCGCGCGGTTCCCTCGGGGCCCTGGTCCCCTCCCCCGCCGCCCCCGCGGCCCGACCGCACCTACGGGCGGGGCCCGACTCTTTTGGGTGGACCCCGTCCGACTGGTCCCTCGTCCGTTCTCACGCCCAGAGGAGTCCTGGGTCCCGCGGGATGCCCCTGGAATCGACTATTCAACCGACGAACTTGTTGCCCGCTTTCGCCCGGACAATTTCCACTGTCACGGGGAGAGGTCCTCGTTAGTCATCCGCGACATCTCGCCGCGGTGGGTGCCGTTTAAATGCCGCTAAAACTGACATTGACTCTTCGAATTAACGCCCGAGGTGGAGGCGCGAGTTGATGTCGGAGTTGGAGGGACGCCGGAGTCGATTCCGTTGCTGGGTGGTAGTCCCACCCGGCATTCGGAAACGTACCGACTCCGCTACAGGTGTGCTCGACCCCTCCACCTAGGGCTCCACGTTTCCTCCTTCCGTTCGCTACCTTCGACGTTAATGGTCATTCCTGAACAAGTGACGGGATATCAACGATATCGAGTTAAGCGCCGTTTTGCTCCCCGGGCGGATGGTCCGCCTCGGAGGGGTTAAAGACTCGACTCTCCTGCCCGGGCGCGGAGTTCGCAACGGTTTAATGAATAATTACGCGCAATATACATTGTTATGACGCGGCCGAAAGGGGCGTCGGAGCAGGCCACTAATGGCCGCGCTACCGACGCCTCGCAGAGGTCGTCAGACGAAAAGAGTCGCGGTCGGCCGGTCGGAGGCTCGTAGGTGTGCGCCGTAGAGGACGGCCCCGGTCGCGCAGTGAGATTCCCATTTATCAAGGGACATCCGCCGGAAGTGGGGCGGCCCGTGCGTAGGTGAGAGAGGGAGGGAAGGAGATCCCGGGACGGAAGAGAAAGAAAGAGAGACGCCCGACGCGGTGGAGGCGCCTTGTCTCTCTACGGCCGCTTGTCTTGTATCGCTATTTTCGACGCCGAGTCGCTCGAAGGCCTTTCTCGCTATCTTTTATCGATAGCGCCGGTGGCTCTTCCTATTCAACTGAAATTTTGTGCAATTCCAATTTCTACGTTATACCGCGCGATAAGAACGAATTTGTTAATAGAAAAATGTAAATGTCCCTGAGAACATCGGTAAAAATCTGTACAAATTTTAGAGAGTTTCACCGTATGATGTTGCATTAACGCTACAGATTTGAGGCGATGATTTGAAATAGTATGCATTGAGTGTGGAGGTATGAACAAGTTTCGACTGTTATGGCATTTTACGGTTCCATAAATTGATTACAGATCGTACTTAACAGTGGGATATTTCCTGAATTTCCTTTAAATTGTAACGATCATCGAAGAAGCGTAATTTGTGTGCCAATCATTTATGTAGCTTGCGAAAGATTCATTTATTAATCGATTCAATTAGGACTGCGAATACCGTCGATGGTCTCTCAAAATACAATTTCGAGACATTAATAAGTTTACGCGATTATTCCAAGGGATCTAAGCGAAATCCCCGATTATTTGGAGTTTAAAAAGAACACTCTCGAATTGGAAAGGTCTAAGAATGGTGCTTGATGGGTTCTAGTACTGTATAATTACTTCCATAACACCACCGTTTTTTTACATACGTACTCGAAATATCGATTCCATTTAGCAGTGAAATAAAGGACTTCTGTGTAGGTACCCAATGACGCTTCGAGTACTCCTACGATGTTGCTCATTTTTATTTCGAGTACCATCGCTCCTGACTTTGGCGCACGTTTGTCCTAGAAATGTCGATAGTTTTTTAACGGCGAAACGGATCGCCGATAAAGAAAATAAGTACTTGTACCGTGGAACGGAAGCTCGTTTAACTTGGCGGAGCCGCGTATTTTCGGCGATTCGTCGGTGGGATTAATTTTCCAGGAGAGACCTGCATTCCGAGGGTTGATTGCCCGGTGCCGATCGATCCATGAATCTCCGAGTCGACCGATCGGCCGGATCGGACCGAATTCGGTTATATTAAATTCTTAATGAAAGATTCTTAAAATAACGCTTGCTCAGCCCCGAGGGCCGATATTCCCCGCGGGCGGTCGCGCCGGGGCGGGGGAATTCAGCCAATAAATACCACCGATTATTAAACAGATCCCCGGGATCCTCGGGACTTCCATGCTTAAAGCGGTTCCTCGTCGATCCGCTCCGTAGGGATCGTCCCGCTCCTCCGGGCGAGGCTCTTCGGCTACCGGATGCATATTGCATTCGCGGCTCCGGAGATGCGGCCTCCGCTCGGAAGAGGATCGCCGTCGATCGCGCTTTTTTGGAGTTATCATCGATCGATACTCCGTTTCAACGCCTCTGGGTGTAGAGGGTCTGCAAAGGCTCTAGCAAAGACCTAGGATGCCAAGCCGTCAATACAGAGCCTGTATCGGAAGGAGGATATCCTAGGGACGAGATGTGGGTCCTAAGGTGACCGAATAAAACAATAATCGGATACAATTGGATCGATGGTCACATTTTAAGCAGGCCTTAGGTGCTAATGGGCAAAGTCTGGAGAAAATCGTCTCGGGTGTCAAATTAAATCCTAAGTGGGTCTCGGCTCGGCGTAAAGCAAGGAAATTATTTTGGGTGCATGATCAATTCCTAATTAGGGTAGATTTAGGCTTGGAACGCGTCGCTTCAACGTCCGTTGTGGAAGTATGTTATGATCTATAGTTATGATCTATATCACCCGAGCGACGTGCGTCGCCTTTGTCATGATTACGACGTCCGTCGGAACGCACGTCGTTTTTGACGCTCGCGTGGCCTCGTTGTTAGTGGGAGACTCTCAATGTGGAAATCCTAGATACTGTCTAGGTATTTCCTGGGATTTCCTCCTCAGTTTTCCACACATGCCGTTCATCTTCGGGATCCACTTTCCGTGTCGGAGAACGGACGCGTCGCGGGTTTTCCCAACCTCCGAAATCAGTTTCCGAGACGATCTCCTACGTCCTGCTTGGCCTCGCTCGTCGCGGAGATCCTCCTCTCGCGTTTTTGTCCCACTCGGTGACACACGACAATGTATCCACTCTATCAGATCCTGCTATTCACTCGGGCGTTCTCACAAAGGGGGGAGTCGAACCCGGCCTCGCGTGGAACCGACCTCTGCCACCGTCTTTCAAGTCATCTCGCGACAGATGAATACGTTTATTACTTTACGGCAAGTATGTAGATTCGTCCTCGGGGACGACGCGGTGGAGTCCGTAAGCGCGTGGTATCGATCGATCGATCGCGACCGATAGATCTATCGGTGAACGCCCTCGCTTCCAAACGCGCAGTCCAAGTCGTAATTTCAAGCCTATTTTGAATCTGCGTAATCTGACTTCCATGGATTGTATTTGACTCTTTAAGTCCTACTTTTGGCCTTAAGCGTCCTCCTTAAGGTGATGTGAAAGTGACGTCAAAGAGGTTATGTTTATAAAACTTTTCTCCCAACTCAATTTACCGAATAGTTTGATACTTTACAACGTGAATAGGGAGACTATAAAGGAGGTCCTGAAACTCATGAAATTTCAATTATTTTCAAATTTCTTTATAGGTGTTTTAAAAATAGTTTATAAAAAAATGAAATTTCGCGAGTTTCAGGACCTACCTTAGGGTCTCCATATTCACGTTTTGAAGTATGGAACGATTTGAAACACCCAGTTCGTAGAAAAGTTTTATGAACGATTGAGCTTTCGGATGCCACTTTCACATCCCCTTAAGGTGGCGGTAAAGTGTCACATGAGGGGTCAATCGTTTATGAATCTTTTCTCCGCGTTACTGGGTGTATCAAATTTTGTTTGAAAGTCCATCTCGTGAACATGGAGGTCTCAAGGATGGTCCTGACACATATGACATTGCAATTCTTTTTATTAAAAGTAATAATAGTTTATAAATACATTTAAAAAGATTGACATGGAATGGGTATCAGGACCTTCCTTAGGGCCTTCGTATGCACGTGAGTTAAACGATTTGATGCACCCAATTCGGAGATAGGTTTCATAAACGAGAACCCTTAGGCGCCACATTCATGCCACCTTAACATAAATTACGTTCTACGTTAGGCTTACACCACAAACGGAACATCTCCCACTTTTAAGTGACAGATATTTTTATTCCTTCTAAGTAAAAGGAATAAAAATAGTACTAAGTATATACTAAATAGAAGGAATAAAGTTATAGGACTAAAGTTGGACTTAATTCGTATTAACTAGAACGTACAAGTCGAAAACACGATATAAAGAGACAAAGAGGTCTTAGGTTCAAAGATGGCCTAAAATTTCGACTTCCTACCTTCGTAACATCTCAAAGTCCATTCGAGGCATACGATTAGCGGTTCNGAGCGGCAAATTTTTTCCGTTTCAAATACTGAGTACTGGCGAAAATAATGAAATTCTGAAACTGGTTGCCGGAAACTTATATCGCGTATCGTTATGGACGTGATTCACGTCAGCGGCAATCTGGAATGGAATTTTAAATGACGTGGATTCACGTCAGCGGCAACCAGGAATTGAACTTGAAAAGACGTGAATTCATGTCAGCGGTCGCGAATGTGTCAAGGAGGGATGCGTCCTGTTAAAAGGAATCTTTATGTATTTGCGAAACTTGCTTTGGAATAAAATGGAAAACTTTGACCTCATTCGTGAATTTACAATTATGGTATGTTATGCTTTTAACGGGGAAAAGCGTATATATGTATGATCAGCCGGTCCACTATCACTAGTTCGCGTTCGTTCATTTCGCCGATATGTGGAAAGGGGTACAGCGGTTCAAGGATTAATTAAATCGACACATCGAATTTGTAGCGTTGGTACGACTTTACATACTAAACTTATATGAAATTTCTAAATCTTTTTACCAGGGTGGACTTTTTTTACCAGGTGGTTTACTTTTAGGAATTTGTTGAACCTTTTTCTCGTTCTACCGAACGGTAAATCAATCTTTAATATATATGGTATGGATTACATTTTAGCGCACCCAAGATCTAGTTCGCGTAATTCGTACTTTCGTACAATGCGATAAGATAACCAGGAATTACCGCGATGATCCGAGTATATGGTTGTCTTTCTATTTATAAAAGCGTAGGGTATAATTATAAGCGTTTCTTTATCTTTTCCTATCCCTGGTAAACGTAATACAGAATTATAAATTCTGCCGATTTCACCTTTATCGCCCCGACTGCGTTACACGCGTCTAAGTTGTCGGTCAAGGGTTAAGATGATCGCGCGTGCAAGCTAATTTTAAAATGATCATAAAACGATTTTTAAACACCCTCGAGTAACCTCGATGAATTTCCTTCCAGGAGAACATCTCGACCTTGGAGCCTGCCGACATCACCGAGGACGATCATTATTCAAGTGAGTGGACCTTTTGAATTTCAATTACACCCCCCCCCCCCTTTTCTCCCACTCTCTCAACCGAGAGGGTTGAATCTTAAATTGCGACTCTTCCGACTTTAGTTGAGGAATTATCAGCTAGATAAGGGGGGTATCGGAAACGTTTTCGTATATCACCGGAGGGACTTCCTCGGAGCCTCGTACGAATTTTTGAGAAACGTCACTTCCCGTCATTTGTGTTCTCCACCAGCACTCGTCCCCCTTTTCCGCGTACGTGCCACGGCTGTTCGCAATGACAAGACCTGCAATGTCAATTGCACATTCCAAACCCACCCGAAGTGACGTTGAGATCTCGCGCTCGCAAATGGCGTCATCGAAGTACACGCACTCACGTATGACCACATAACCGTGCACACACCTATGCACATTTGGGAACCGAGGACACTGTTACGTCCCACATGACGCACTCTAATTTCGCGATAATAAGCGTCTAAAACATTGATTGTCAGATCACTTAGCAGTTTTTATTCTTTTTATAACTTGTATTCCGTATCATGCGTGCGATCGAAACATATTAGAATTTAAGTAATCTACGTAGAGGAGAGCGATAAGAGATAGCGTTCTTTAATCCTCCAATCCTTTGACAATGCGGAGACCGGATCTGTGATAGGTCAATCTTAAGCTCTGAATTTTATTCTCTAGTTCTTTTTCCAAAATTCGTCGCGTTCACTCGTATCAAACTTATTGTTAGTCTCCCTTATTACAATTTCCTATCGCCAACGATACTTTTTCTAAGTCCACATTGCCAGATCAATTCTTAAGTTCTTCATCGATTTCCTTCTAAACACCTAGTACTTTCCATTACTTCTCTTTATTCCTCTTTCTCTCCAATTTATGTTCTTTTTTAATAAACTGGAATAATTTATGGCAAATTCAATTTCATTTCTTCCATACTTATTAACCATAAGTTAGGTCCCTACTGACATTAACTCTAACTCCGATCTCGCCTAAGCTCCACCGTCTGAATCCTCTTCCTATCGTATCTTCTTCTTTTCTTTTTCTTAACGCGTGAGGGCTTGGCACCCCCCTCCCCCTCTGCATCATATCCTTCCTTTACTTCTTTAGTGCGTGAAGACGCGGAGCTTGATATCGTTCCCCTTTTGCACAACATCCTACCACTACCATGACACGTCAAGGTGTGGGGCTTGGAATGGCCTTCCCTCCGTATCTCCAAATTTTCCCAAATCTAAAGACAAGGCAAGAGGCGTTTGGTAACGTTAATAATTAATCT
The DNA here is from genome assembly GCF_000612105.2 of Orussus abietinus. Taxonomy (NCBI): domain Eukaryota; kingdom Metazoa; phylum Arthropoda; class Insecta; order Hymenoptera; family Orussidae; genus Orussus; species Orussus abietinus. The sequence goes on from NW_019394252.1 coordinate 200,700, forward strand.
TTGCATGGCGATTCGTTTCCAACACACTATATGTCGTCAAAAATGGCGGCAGCGTCCGAACATATGTGCCCATAATTATGAAAGTGGTCTAAGTCATATATTTTTTGTTTCGAAATTACATTGAATTAATTTCGTTTGAAATAATATGGCGTGAAATAACTGATAAACTCATTTTTTTTTTTAATATTGACTTAGACCACTTTCATAATTATGGGCACATATGTAATAAGGGACCTGAATAATTCCAAGACACGTTATGGCGTCTTAAGGTGGTTCCGATAACAAATGAAAATCTTGTCTTCAAATCCTTTCTTATTTTCACTATCTAAATGTAACAATGCACCTGGGCATTTTGTGACGCGAATGACGGCGTTTTAATTATCTCATGAAGGAAAATATGAAAAACTGAGGTCCATTTAATTGAAATCTTACAATGTATTGATATTCAGATAGTGAGTGAAAGATGGAGCGAATATCTTATTGTCTAAAATGGACTATGAATTGTGATTTTAATTTTTGATTTTATTGTTACAATCGATTTTGGAAACGCACATGCGTATCGAGGAGAACATGAGGATGTTGGAGGCACGGAAAAGTTCTGGACAATTTACATTGACGTCATGAACGAACAATCTGAATGAGCTTGCCTGCGTCAAAATTTAATTCGTTTAGTGTGGCGTAATCTCGTCCACGTTTGAGGAAATACGAAGTCAGGGGCACGGTTGAAAAATTGGAAATAGCAAATTGTTCGACACTACACTATCACATGTATTCACATTTCATCGATCTCACCCTGTCCGCCTCTCGGTGGCGTTTCTTTCAAGCACTCGTAAAACCGCTGAACACCGATTAACAAAAGAAAAAAATACAACTTTTTGCCCGCACGTTACTTTGTAAAACACGTGGCGTTTAATTCAGCGGTCTAGATTCCTACGTACGCGCCAAATGGCATTAATAATGTTGGTTTAACACCATTCGAGGTACGTGCAGGTGCTCGGTCAACTTAACGCCACATTTTTTCTACACGGTGGTGTGGGCGTGTGTGTTCTTACTCGTACGAGACGTCAAGGGGCACTGCGAAAAAAAAACCACCTCCCACGCTAACACCGAGCTGTTTAGCAAAATTACATGCATAATTCCGCTAACTTTTATAACCGGCCCTGTATACCGTAATTAAGTTACGTGCGCGGTACGGTTTCATTGAAGCGACATTCCGCTCGCTCTACGTGCGATGGTAACACCGCTTACCGAATTTGGGGAGAGAGGTTCCCGTTTTCAGAAGTTTCGACATTTCAGTCCTTTCCGAAATCGGTATCTGGAATGGTCGCTTCGCCGATTCCGGGTGGGATTGTCGTAATCGGGGGTAAGATCGTAGTTTTTGTTTCCCTTCCGAGCCTCTCCCTGAATTTGGCCCTCTAACTTAGACTCGTACGAGTAAAGACTTCCGGTCGGGTGCATCCTTATATGAGTAAAAAAAATCACTTTCTACAATAAAGAAAAGAAAATCGTAGTTTTTGTTTCCCTTCCGAGCCTCTCCCTGAATTTGGCCCTCTAACTTAGACTCGTACGAGTAAAGACTTCCGGTCGGGCGCATCCTTACATGAGTAAAAAAATCACTTTCTAGAAAAAATAAAAATGATATTCTTGTGCCGAATAAATTATTACTGGCTACTGTCAAGGAAGAAAGACTAATTTCAAACAATGCTCAATTTTCTTCAGCTTGGCTTTACCAAGTCTGACTCATTGTCGTTATATACTCTCTGCATAAACGTATTAACATGAAAGGTTAATTCACTTCAAAGACTGAGAGACTTCGAAAGAATGAATAATATTCTTGCAATAAACTAGAATTTAATAGATTTATCAGTACATCAGACGTTTTCTCTCAAACTTTTGCCAGTACTTTCTGGTGACAATTCTTGCATCAATCTCAAACAATATTTGCTGTTCATTATTTTTGATACCAAGTACTAAGTTCAGTTGATTACAACATTTTATCCGAAAAGTGATATAACTTTCATTAACATGTTCAATATTGGAGATAAGTTTCGTACATAAAATTCTCATTGCAAATTCATTTCCACTTGATGCCAACGTCCCGACATTTGGGTGTTGCGACCCTGACGACTGTCATAAAAAATAAATTTTGCTGGAGCCAAGAAATTTCTTCTGAGAATAAACATTTAGGCTGTCGTGAAGAATTGATCTTGCCTAGAAAGTGATTTCTTTTCGCTCGATCTAAGGGGTGCACGCGACCAGATCGAGGAGCTGGAGACCAATTGGCACTTTTGATTTCGGCAGGCGCGCTCATGAAAGACGCCGATAAGGTGAAGCTGATGCTGCTTGCGTGGAATTATAATCTTCAGCAGCGGGCTCAGGCTGAGGCGCAAGCTGCGATCGCGGCGGTCGTCTCGCCAAATAACTCCTCGACAACCACAGCCACCACCATCGGCACACCTGTCACCAGCCAATCGGCCATTTCCACGGCAAACAACACCATTAACAACTCCACACTCACAGGTAACACCTTATTTCACGAGTCAGGCCTCGGTTCCGCCTTTCGTTCGAATCGAACCGCCGAGTCCGGGAATTGGGGGAGTCACTTGACGTCGATACGAGTGTTCGATGAAGGGTCCCACATAGTAAATTCACGCGATCTGGACATAGGTTAAAGTTATCTCGACGACACGTAGGTAAGATCCGCAGGTGACGATCAAGAACTGGGGAAAGCTGGACTGTTAACACGTTCCGTGCCACGTGTACCACCGATAATACGCGTTAACCTCGGCTGGTACACGGCGTGGCACGGAACGTGTTAAAAAAATTTATAAAATTCATACACTTTTAGCACATAAGGTTCCAGTGAAATTATGAATTTGACGTCTTAATAGTGAGTTAGTGTACATTTATTACGAAATTCTAAGTCAATTCACAGTTTTATAACACCGTGATGTAATTTCGTGAAATTGGGAGTGTCACTTGAACGTCGATACGAGTGTTCGAAAAAGGGTTGGAACATATGTGAAATTTTATTTGTTTGCAGAAAAACGTTTAACATCAAGTGCCGATCAACAGAAATGTATAACATATTATAAATTGATTACACATATGTGCTAAATGTATAATATATGTAATACATTTTATTTGAAAATATGCTATAAAATTGGTATACCATGTCTGAATAAAACTTCCAAGAAGAATCTTATAAAATTATAATACTTTTTTTAACAGGGTGGATCGACTTGAATTAAGCGGAGGAATTAAATGGTAATTACGGAACGTTTCATCTACCGAACATAATGGTTCCACTATGTTCAGTAGATGGAACCGTTGAAGACCGGACAGTCGATGATACACTTTTAGGACCGACGGTCGGCCCCGACGCGAAAGTCCAGAGGGAATTTGTCTTTGTTAGAATTCGGGAGGGAAGTTTGGCGCGGGAAGAGCGATCCGGGTCCATTGGACTCATTCGGAGTTTCGGGAAAATTGATCGAAGTTGCGGATTCCCTCGGGATCGGCTCGCCTCTTCCGCCCAAAGGACCCAGGGGCAAAGGAGTCGGAACGTGCGACTCGCGCGGAAACGAAGTTCCATCCGGGAATCGTAAGGTCCATTGTCGCCGGCACCGTGACTGAACGGGTTTCGGATCCTTACGGGGTTTGAAAGGGAAATCCTAAGTGTGCGAGCCCTTAGTGGGAACCAAGTGGAGCGACGAGAGTTGCGGGGTTGCGGCGGCCCGTTTCGGCGTTTAAATCGAGAGAGGGTTGGAACGAGAGTCGAAGCTCAAAGAGGGAAGGACCTCTTCGCAGGCGCGAGAAACGGGGACGAAGATGTCTCGTTGCGAGGGACGCGCCGGTACTTCACGTGGCTTATCCCCTTGGTCCCCTTTTAGGGTACCGCGGACACGGTTACGTTTTCACCAAATCCCTGGCTCGCGTCTAAACTGCATATTTTCAGTTATCGGCCAATTTTGCGTACCATTTCGTCTTCCTTCGTTTGATCGAGCTGGAATTGAAAAGGGGGAAGATGCAGGAGGCATTCACAGGGAATACTTTAACGAAGCGAAAATTGCTCCCGAGAGCCAGAGGTCCAGTCGACCTCGGTCGTCCGTTCGAACGCGGGGAAATTAGCATTTCCAAAATAGGGTCCCGGGGTCTTCGAGTTCCCGGACGAGCGAGCGACGGTCAGGTACCTCTCCGCGTCTCGGTCGACGACCCTACGCGTTGCCAAGGGAGTCTAAGCGTTTGGCGCGTCTGTCACTCTTCGCGGAGTTCCCCTACAAAAGGACAAAGAGCGCGGCATGTCAGAAGTTTCGAGGGTATGCATTACGTCCAGAATCGTATTACTCGAACAATCCGAGCTAACCATCCAGGACGTAACGTTGCACGGATTCTCTTTCCCTCCTCCCCGTCCCGAGCCACCCTCTGTCGCAAATTCAGGAGTTCCCTCGGCCGGATGCCCCGCGGGATCGGGCCGGAGTTCCTCGGTTAGGCGAGGTTACGGAAGGATAATTCACTCCCGGCCTCCTCTCCCGCGGCTCTTCCCTCCGGCGCGTTTCTCTCTCTCTCTCCCTCTCTCTCCCTCTCTCTCCGGATCCAGTACCCTCTCTCCGCGACTCGAAAACTGGTTCCACGGGCCTCTATCAGCGGGGCCTGGCCATTGCGTAACGAACCGGCCATCGGCGAGGAGACGTACAACAGATGGCCACCAACCATGTCCCTCTCTTTCTCTCTCGTTCTCCCTCCGGTCCCGGCTCTCCGTGGGTTCTCCAGAGAGAGAGAGAACAGGCCTGTCCCCGTTCTCCCTCCCTGGTCCCGGTCCTCCACCGTGGGGCCCCCTCGGGTACTCGAGGTGGTCCCGAAGGAGCCCCGCGTTGCCGCTGGTACCCCCAGGGTCCCGGTGCTCGAGACGCTCGTTACTCCGGGTACCGACCCACCGTCCAAATCGCGAACATCTCGGTGGCCCTGGCCCCGGAAGAGAGATCTCCGCGAGGTACCTCCCAACTTGGGCTCGACCAGCGGCTTGGCTAAACTCGGGGCGAAAGAGTGCCGGGGCACGTCGAGACCTTTACCGGTTTCCTTTTGCGGGGGATCGGGTCGAGAGGATGGAAAGCCTCGTCGCGGGGTGGGGCGCGATGGCTCGATCTCGCGGTTTCAGGTTCAGCTCGCGGCGGCCTACGAGGCCGAACCTCTCCGGGGAACGGCCACGGGGGACCGGAGGATCGGCAACCGGCTTTCTAGCCGGATAGATTATACGTGTACCATCTGTGCCCACACGCGAGTACCCGTACTTGTACGCGAGTCCGCTCCTTTGCTCCTTTAGCGATATCGGCTGGCCGCTTCGTGCCGCGGGTTGGACCCGGTTCCTCCGCTCTGCCACCGAGACGTAGGTGCCCCAACCACCGGGGCGGGTACCTCGAGCTCCGGGATCGAGTCTTCTCGAATCGGCCCGGGGAAGAGGGTATTAGGCGACGCAATGAACCGCGAGGCACCGTATGATCGCGATCAGGGCACAAGATGAGCAAATCACGGGTAGACGAGGCAGTAATTAGCGCACAGCGACCAATCCTGCCGATCTTCTAGTAGGGCACCCATTACGAGTGGACCTCGGTTGCCGGGCATCTTTCTGTCCGCGGTACTTGCGAAAGCTCGCATGGACGCTCCGTTAGACGTCTAAAAGTACTCAAAGATTTCCGTGCGTTTGGCTAATCGGTATCCGATAGATATCGAGGACGGCGGGCGTTTGAAAAGTGGTCAGTCGGTCGGAAAATCGATCTCCACTGCTGCAAGGTCGAGCGACTTGGCTCGAATCGGTGCCGAAGGGAGTGCTCGAGAAAGAGCGAGAGGAGCAGAGGCCGATCCGGATCGGTCCGCTCCCACGTTCCCTAAAAGCATGCCTCCCTCCCGGCGGCTCTCCGCCGCTCACATCCCACGCTCCACGCTCCGAGCCCCACGTTCCACGTTCCTCGTGTCTCGATCCCGGTGGGCCCCTGCACTCATTCCCGGGGCCCGTCGTCCTCGCGTCCACCGACACCGGGACCACTTTGTCACGGCCGTGTTCCGCGGTTCTTCGGTTCTCCGGTTCTCGGGCCAGGAGTGGGACTCGGGGTGGGAGTGGGCCCGCTGGTCGAGGAGGGGCCCAGCGGGGAGTATTTTATGTCGTCCAATTGCGGCGCAGCCCTGGGCTAGAAGAAGTCGGCAGGCCGGGTAGCCCCTTTACGGGGCCCGGGGCCCGAGGCACTCCCTGTCCTGGACCGAGTCGAGTTCTCGCAGCCTCCGGCCCACCCGGTGTACCTGTCCTTGTCGACATCCTTGTGAAAGCACCTTTACGATACGTTCTCCTTGCGGGGATCGCGGTGGGGCCCGATCGGGAGTCCCCGGCGGGAGGAAGACGGAGAGGGACTTATGGGGTCCCTTCGAGAGGAGGAGGGAGGTGCCGATCTCCGGTTATTGCTTTTAGGGCTGGAAGGGAACCGAGGCCCTTCCTAACTCCATCTCGAGGCACGTCTTTATGTAGGAATCTCTAGGAAGGTCCCGTCGTGACGAAATCCTCCGCGTCGTGGAAGATGAAGTCGGTGACGTCACTTGGGCGTGGAGGACCGCGAAAGCCGTTAAAGAGGGGCTCGATCCTCGAAAGGACTTATCAGCGGGGAATTTTTTCCTCTCCGAACCGGCGATTCCGCTAGTTTAGTGGCCAAGCACGTTCCGCAGCCTCGAGAGAGACCCACTTACGACATTGGGGGCGACGGAGCCGATGATGTCATCTGGACGTGGAAGTGCGCGCGAAAGCGGCCGAAGGCTCGATTCCCGAGATCGTTCCCGACGCTCGCCTTGGCGTGGAACGATCGACGCTCTTGGGATCTTGTCGCTCGTCGCGTTTCTTCTCGATCCTCGGAAACCCTGTCGGCGGGTAGGGCTCGGAAACTGGATCGCCCTCGAAGCTCGTTCGAAGCCATCGGAGGCGTCGGCGACGTGGCCGAAGCTGGTTACGAAATAATACCTTTGCCTCTTCCTCGTTCGGCCCCAATAAGTGGCGTCACGCAGGCAAACCGCGCTCCGTTTTTGTCATTACTATTCATAACATAAATACCACCCACGTGTGCCTCGGCGAGGGTCTGCATCGATATCGGAGGATGGGCCTTTTTGCCATAGAAGAGATGATTTACATTTCACCCTTTACCTTTTGCATTCCCCATGTATTCATCCTAACGAATTATCGCAATTTATTCCGTCAAGTATTATATATGACGTCAATTTTCTTAGTCAATGCCACTTGCTCTTTTTAAACTTGAAGGGTTGTTTGCCCTCGAGTTTCATGATATCGCTTTGGCATTAATATCCATTATTTTTTTTATTTCAGACTCAAGGAACGGCACGACGGAACTGGGCGAGCTCAGCGGAGGATCCGTCCCGAGTCTGGGGAGCGTCGCGGGCGTCGGCGGCGAAGACATGGCGTCTCTTTGGGCGTCCTATGCGATGGGCCTCAAAAAGACGCCGCCACCGGCCTCGTCGGGGACCCCCTCGAGGTCCGACCGGGATCGGGAATCCAGTCCTGGCGGGGGGGAGGGTACCGGGAGCGCCCATGACGAGACCAGCAGCAGCGGAAACAAGGAGGACGAGGACGACGACGACGAGGATGCCGACGAGAGGCTAGACCCCAGACACCACGACCCCGAGCGTCTCAAGGCGTTCAATGTGAGTCTCGGCGATTCTCAAAATAGCAACATCTATTGACGTTGCAGACGTATCATTTAATAATCGACCCGACGTTAGGGCTCGTGGACGTCGGGTTGTCGTTAGACGAGGAGCCGACTCGCCTTCGTAAGGGCTGCGCGACCGGTCGCGCAATTGATGCAATTCATTTTTTACAGACGTCGGGTTACGTAGGGCTCGAGTACCGCTCAATCCTTCTGCGAGTTGGCACTTCCCACTTGCTTCGTGGTCTTGCGCGTTGGCGCAACGATTTCGCAATAATTCTAAGCGCCCGTCCGACTCTTTGAAATTGGCTGCGAGATCGCTCGCAGATGGTTGTTTGAAGAAATCCCCCGAAGGCCGCGCTCCTCACTTTTTCTGGGATCGGGTCGGTAGAGAGAGAGACCCTCGGGTCTTCGGCGTAGAACATTTTCGAGAAGCAAGACTCGAATCCTCTCCGTCGTCCTGATCATCTTTTTGCGTTCGCCACCATCTCGCTCGTTTCCATGTCATCCGGGGCCCCGGTCTCTCTCCCTCTTCCCTTTTCTCGTTCTCGGTGTGTTATTTTTCTGAAGCGTGTTGCCGGTTCCTGCAGTCGGCCCCGAGCCGTAACGGGCGCTGCTGGTAGTGTGCTGCTTCTTAATTAATTACAATTAGTTTAATAGAGCCCCGGTGTGCTCCCCTCCACGGGGAAATTCTTAATTCCTTAAGCACCGCCGCTAAGTACGACTCGTTTATCATTCTACCCTGACCGTTCTCCGGCGGTCGTTCCTGCAGATGTTCGTCAGGCTCTTCGTCGACGAGAACCTGGACCGCATCGTGCCCATCTCCAAGCAGCCCAAGGAGAAGATCCAGGCGATCATCGACAGCTGCACCAGGCAATTCCCCGAGTTCGCGGAGCGCGCCAGGAAGAGGATCAGGACCTACCTCAAGAGCTGCCGGAGGAACAAACGCGGGAGGGAGGGCGCGCCCTGGGACGCCGTAAGTTCACGGATTACCCGCGCTATTGTTTATTAAAACACGCTCTTTATTATTAACTTCTTGGACTCTCGAAGTATTCCCGCAAAATCTCATTTCAACGGATGAAGATTATAAAGAGCCAAGGTTGGCATGAATACGGTTTTTTACAAAAAGCGGTTTAAACCATATTTACTGGTTTTTACTATCTAAATCTTTATCTAAAAACAGTGGTTAAAACCTGGTTAAACCATATTTAAACCATATTTAAACTGGGTTCTTTTTATTGTGTTATCCCAAGGATGCGCAGGATTGAAAATATGTTTCAATGCGATCTACACCGTAGATAGTTTAGAATTTATTTTAATTTGTTTGGATGTGATCGAAGCGCACGTGCAAGTACAGGGTGCGTACGATATTAAAATAAATTCTACGCCACATACATCCTGATGGATTTTATAAGACGGTCTTAACCGGTTAAAACCCTGAGCAAAACCGAGGTGTTTTTATGTAATGTATTTTATTTACTAGGAAAAAAAAAAAAAACTGAAAAATCCGCTGGTTTTAACCGGAATGGGTCAAATTTTTCCAACCCTATAGAGAGCAAAGTTCCATAGCGTGAAACATGAAAGAATGAGTAATCCTGTTAAAGCTCCGATGGATCGAAAATTCCCGTAAATTCTCAATGCTTTAATTACTTATTTTCCCGAAGAATATCTACCCAAGGGTCTTAAAAACCATCCCGATAGAATCTTAATTGTAGTTAAGCGCAGTTCCTTTTCTTTCCTTCTACTAACCCTTTGCACTCGGTTGTCCCCTCAGAGGGGGCATTTTAAGCCTAGATGGGATGGCACCGAGTGGAAAGGGTTAAGCATCTATGAGTTTAATCGACACGTCTAATCCGGAAGATAATTAAAATCGAGGGGTTCTTGGGAACGATAGATTCCATCGACGCCTCGTCCGCGGTTGATTTACGGTACCTGTACTTAAATAACCGTGACAAGCAATGGGCCCCGTTTTTCGGAGCACTTTATGCTCTTCTTCCCTCCCCCCGGACTCTCGGGGCAAGGCAGGACTGATGTCGCGTTTGTCGTTTCAGGCGAGGCCGACCCCGGCTCATCTGACGTCGGTGCAGGCGGAGCAGATTTTGGCAACAGCCTGCGAGAACGAGAGCGACAACGCGAAACGCATGAGGGTCGGCTTGGAACCAGTCTCCCAGCCCATGCCCACGCTCCCAGCGGCCACGGTGAGTACCGGATATTTCTTTACGGCCCGACGACCGATCCAGCGATATACATCGGAACGACGCGGAGGACCACCCTGGAGGTCCCGCTCGCGTCGAGGAAAAGGGACGTCGAAAGGGGCGGCCCCCGGGTCTTTCCGACGTGGGCGCGCGATGGAAGGTCCCGGACGGCCGCTCCATGGAAATCAAGAGAACGCGGCGTTTCCAAGTCAGGCGTACGGGGACCGAGCTAGGATTGATATAGGTACAGTGAGACCGGTGATAACCCGCGGGTCGCGCACCTCTCCCACTCCTGGACCACGCACATCACACATGACCGCCGTTTACGCGCTCGCTCGCTCGGACTGCGACGGATCCACGTACGTCGGTACGGGCTGGGACTTTATTTTTCACCCGGTTGGACGTTTACCCGAGGCTTTTGCCACGGGCGCGCGGACGCCTCGCCGATATCGGCGGCGCGTCGCTCATTCGGTAGCCTCGATCTCGCGGAATCGGGCCACGTCGCGAGATCGATCGCTCTTCCGAGAATCCCCGTTGCCGTCTTTGGTCGCCCGTTCGGTGTATCTGAACTCCTCGAGATAAGTCCCGGTAACGGGAGACGCAACGCGAGACTCGCGAAGACCACGCTTCGATCTTCCCGGTCAAAGTCGTTTCCACGCTGGTTGTGGTTGGGCGTACGGCACCGTAGATGCAGGCGTGGTTGTTTGTAATTAATTTAACGGATTTTAGATACGGCTCGATGGGTAGATAGCGGAATTTTAAATACTTTTACCGCTGGAATATCCATGGATCGCTAATACGTTTGGTGAGGTTCGCGTTGATGGGGTTATTTCATGGAAGGCGATTTTTCCCGAAAGCGATGGATCCAGGAGTATGATATGGGAGATGTAGGTGTATATCCATTGTTGTGTTTCGTCCCGGGTCTGCCTGTGGACTCGTCAGTGAGGCTATCAGGCAGAACCTGCCTTAGACCCCGAAACATTTCTTCTGAGCGGGATTCGAACCCGAGAGACCACGCGGTACGAGCGGTGAACGTAATCGCTGGGTTATCGAAGGCTCGGGTAGAAGTGAGAACTTCTGAGATATATATGCTATGACTGTCACAATGAATTTTCTTGAAACTAGGAGAAAAGGATGACATTTGCCCTCCTAGTAGCTGGTTGGGGGTAGAGTCGATTCCTGGTGGCCCCGGAACTCCACCGGCGTGGTGAACTCGGCAGGCGGACGATTTTCGATTTTGTCTCTGACTAGGCCATCCTGGTCGGCTTCATCCGGGCGCCGCTCCAAAGAAAGCTCCTCCAGTTTAAGATCTCGTTTAATAGTCCGCAACAACTGAGTCGAGGGTGGCGAGCGAATAAGGGCCTCGTTTCCTCCCGGCTCCGGTCGGACTCCGGCGTCCGCGGCATCCCCGGCATCCCCGGCATCCCCCGGTCCGAGGACACGGGATACAGGGTTATGGCTGCGTCGGGATCCCTAGTGGTTCCCATCGATTATTCGGGCAAGAACGGGTTACGCTCCTCCGAGGCGACGCGGCTCTCCGCGAGCGAGGGAGAGAGATAGACAGCCCGGACTCGAGAGCTCCGAGTATCTACTCTGAAAATCCCTCCGGGAGCCGATAACCTCCGGCGACCTAAACCTAACCCATTAAGGAGACCTCTACGCAGTCACTCCGGAGCCGGCTATCTGCCGTGCCACCTATATAATTGACGTCAACGCACACTGCTCGCCTTTCATAAAAACACCTCCCTACATCCGCTCCAAGATTTCATCCTCCCCGTCACCGAGGAGAGTCCGTATCTCCGCCGGGAGAGGCACCACCTCCGGGCCCTCCTTTTTCTCAATTCTCCGTCAACTTGCTTACGAGCCGACTTTACCAGCCGCAGCGTCTGCCATTCCGTATCCTGCACTCCGTCCGGCCCGTGGCCGTCTTCTTCGTCGGCGTCTTCGTCCTCGTCGCCATCTTCATTTCGGTCCCCTGGACGGGCCCCGATCGGTCGATCCTCGCCGAGACTCGCGCGGAACGAGAAGAGGGCATCGCCGATGCAGGGATCCGAAGAAAGCCGCGCAGAAGGAAAGATAAGATTCAAGAAGCCAGATTAAGGAAGGAAACGACCGGGGAGGGGAACGGTGCACCTCGGTCGCTTTGCGGCTCTTCTTCGCCAGGAGATACTTTGCCATTTGGGTGACCCTCGTCTGGTGAGGACGCGAAATGAGCATCGGCGACGTGCTGACGACCGGAGGAGGAAGGATAAGATCCAAGAGCCGAGATTAAGGAAATAAGTGGCTAGGGAGGGAAATAGTGCGCTCGGTGTTGGCCACTTTGACGCTCGTCTTGCCGTTTGGGTAATATTTACCGAGCCCGGTGACCCTGGTGTGCCCGGGAAAACCGTGTCGGTGATGTGGCTGTTTGGAGGTGCTCGTGGTGGAAGGGACGCCCGGCTCGAGATTCAAGATTGCGAAGAGATCGGCCAGGGGCAACAGGGTGGAGGTGGAGGGATAGTGTGAGTCTTCCTGGTCCTTTTGACTCCTGGACGTCTTTAACTCTTCCCTATCTGGATGATCCCTGCCGAGACAGGAGGCAAGGACGAAGACGAAGCGCCGGTTGACTGGGATCGTCAGCAAGAAGAGCAACGTGATCGATTCGCGATCCATAAGTATAAAGAGAAATTGAGAGAAGAAGGTGGAACGTTTCCCCACGTCTCGAGATATCTTCCGAATGGAAGTGCAAACGGGATGAAGACGTACACGAGGCGCATGATCGGCGGTGATCGACGTCGATCGGGAGCACGTTCATAGTCGGGGTGATCATCGATGCTCGATAGGAGAAACTATCGACCGGGGACGAGTCACGCCGGCGGACTTTAAGGGCCAAGATGAGGAAGAAGAACTTGAGGGTCATTCACAAGCAGGTGTACGATCAGGCTCAGGTTCAACAGGTATCTTATCCGTGACTTGCGTAGTGCCTTCTTCTATGGATCCTCAAGGACACTCCGGTTGGGTCGTGTTTCCTAGATCAACCATTACCGCTCGACCTTCGTCATCTTTTACGGAGCTACTTATCCGCATTCATCGATCCCCCCGACGTGCACGCATCGACGCTAGGATAAATAACTTCATCGACTCGGAGCTTGCCAGTATACCCGATTGCGTTATTTCTTATCCCGAGGAGGAGAAGAAAAAAAATATTAGAAAAGCAGCGTTTCCTTGTTTCGACACGACGAGAGAAGGAAACGTTACCATAAAATCCAAAGACGTTAATCTTTTATTGCTCCTGCGTGTTTTCAAACCCATAAGAATAATTAGGCTCACCGGTCTCGCAAGTCAGGTTACAATGTACCAGTTCAGGGTTACGGATCGTACATGTAGGTATAGATGTTCCCGTTCGCGTCTCGGTGCGCTTGATTTATGGAAACTCCGGGCTCGTTAACCGAGTCTCACCTGGAAAATGATCCTGTTATATCTCCGTCGTCCTTATACCCATGGAACGACCGAGTGAAAGAACTCAACCCCGGGTCTCTACCTTGAGAATGGAACGACTCGCGCCTCGTCGCCTCGGCGTCCGTCGAAGTCCACCGCGACGCGCTCGATAAGAGATCGCGAAATAAGGCGCACTTATTGGAGCGCGACGCGGAAAAATCGGACCAGCCGATAATTCCCACATTCTTGGGGAACGGTCGGAGGATTTCCGCGGAATCGTTCGAGCTGCGAGATTGCCGCGAGGTCGCGAGGTGGTTCCTCGGTGGGAACGCGGTTCCACGTTTAGGGGGCAATGCCGCGTCCGAAGAACTCCTCCTGCCTTTAGTTACAATTATCACCTTTACTTTTGGTGTTAAGCAATTATTCTGGCGCCGGGTGATTATGATATTTCACTTCTGGGTGATTGTTTCCTCTTTACTGCCCGTCTTCCACGTTTTCCCGCCTTAATTACGTTCTTCTATTTCTGCATCAACAGCAAACGGACGTGAGATCGAGTTTGGACCACTTCTCGGGCACGCCGGTAAAGTCACTCCCTGGCAAGCGCGAGGACACCCCTCCGGCCCCGCTCACCTCTCTGGCACCCCTCACCAGTCTGGCCAACTTGCCGAATAGCACGCTCACCTCGACGCCTCTCTCTCTGGCCCCGGCATCGAAGCTTCTCACTCCCACGGACAACAAGGGACTCATGAGGTTGGTACATATCATGGATCAAGGAAGAAAGGGATGGAGGGTATCGCTGTGGGTGTGAAATTCAAGAAACAAAGGGAAGAATCGACTATATTTCATTGCTAGCGTTATGGCTAGTTTTACACGGATGTAAAAACAATTTCAAGTACCCGGTGACCGTTACTGAAATTTGTAGTTCTTACTGTGCCCTTAAGGTGAAGTGAAACCCACCTCACATCAGTTGATTCGAATAAGACACTATTTTTTAAGGGTATTGGATCGAACTGCCCGAAACTTTGACAAATGACTCATGAACACCCAAGAATTCTCCTGACACTTTCGAAATTTGGATTTTCGAGCTAAATTTTTTCTTTATAATTATTGTACGGAAAGGACATATGGAGTACGCCATTTAATACAATACTCAATATAATTCGACGCGACTGTTGACATAAATTCAAACATCAGAAACGTAGGTATTTAGAAGAATCTTTTTTACCGACGCCAAGGAAATTTCTCGACGTGTTTCACTTCACCTTAACGTTCTGCTGAATAGACCGGTCATAAATACAGGATCGCGTATGATGACCGACGTAGTTGCTTTTTCTAGGGTCTCGAGCTCTTCAGTTCTTGAGTTTAGAATTTATCTTTGAACTCCATCCCTTTCTTCCTAGACTCATGGGACCCAAGTTTCTCAACGTGTGAACGGTTTGGATCTCGAGTGTTTCTTGTTTGGACTGAAATCTGAATCCCTGTTATTTTTTTCTTCTTTCAGCCAGGCGACGATAGTCAGCTCGTCGTCGGTTAATGGTGTCGGCAGTGGAGGTGCACCAACGGCCATGTACCGACCAAACTTCAGTCAGGCCTTCCAACGTGCTGGGCCGACAACGGTACCGCCAACCCTGTCGGCTGGCTTGTACCCCACTCAGAGCTTTACTTCGGGACTTCTGAGCAACGGTACACAAAGTAATAATGATTATCGGTGTCTTCCTCCCTTCTGATAGACCCCCGTCTTAGCCCGAGGATTTTTCTTCATTTCCGAGTCCGTCATTGTCCAAGTCAGAAAGAGTTAGATGGCTCATCTCGGAGGCATCTTTCGTAGACATCCCTCTTGATATCTGTAATGACGGTGCGAGATCAGACGGTGATGCATGCGTAACGTTTGTTGGGTAGAATCGTACCCCGCTTCCTACTTTTTAACAGAGAACGGAATAGCATGCTACTCGGTACCAATTGTGTGATCATGCTTATATGTTGCCAGCCGAAGCTAGTTTCTTATTGCGGCTTTATTTCTTGCAGGGCCGACCGACCTCAGCATGAAGAACACGAAGCCCTTGCTGAGCCACAAGCTAAATGCTACGGAGCTGACGGCGGTGAGACAGCTGATCACCGGATATCGAGAATCGGCTGCCTTCCTCCTCAGGTCTGCGGACGAGCTGGAACAGTTGCTGTTGCAGCAGCCTTAGAACCATCTCGCGTGCGTCTCGGCGATGCAATTTTCGGGACTGCCAACTAGACAACGGTGAAGTCGCAGCCGGGGAAGAATGGCTCCAAGATGGACACCCCTGGGAGAATACCAGTCGATCGTCGCTTTTCAGCCTTGCCGGTCTATTAGTGCGCTCAGGGAGAAATACCTTCGAATTTCTTGGTCGAATCGACTAAGGGCCGAGTTGTCCTTCTTGCACCTAACGCGTCCAGTTTTCCCATCTCGTTCTCGGAATTTGGAACCGCCGTTTAAATGATATGCGATCCAGGACAACTGGAGGGTGGCCTTTGAAACCTTGATTTACTTAAAAAATCACCAGCGATGACGCCCTTACCAGTCGTCGGTACACGTTCTGTCTTACCGACTGTAGCTGAAGCGTTAGTTCGGAAGTTTCCGCTTTTACGTGTACCTTTAACAGGTACGAGTTCATCTTACCTGTGTTTCGACTGAGTAGTACGTTTGAAATTCCATGTGCAAAGGGAAAATAATGTTTCCATGTAACTTCATTTTCTTGCAATATACAAGAGCAGGAATATATACTATGTACAATAATGATTATGACTCCGGAAGGCTTAAATACTGCTTCGTTGGGAGTACAATTACCAGAAGGTAGAAATTCAAGTATAAAAGCGGTTGCTGCGCTGAGTGATTCTTTAAGTACCAAGAAGTTGCTTTTTTCGAATCTTGAAAGGCCTGTACGCACGCGACAGGGTACGTTTGCATCTGAGCACCGTCGATAAGTTTCCGGGACTGTTACGCGCTGGTCAAACGGTCGGTAATAGTTCTTCCTTACATCATCCCATGTAAAAAAGAATTTCTCAGGGCTGTTAGTCTAGGAAAGTCTTGTCGGCGATGCAAACGAATGTACGAGTCACATTTAACCGCTCGTAATCGCGGCGAGCACTCGTTGTTCATTGGTTCGCCGAAATTTGGTCGATGCTTTTGTAAAATCTTTGACGTAGCGAGACGTAGTCGCGAAAAAGGCGACTGACGGCGAGAGAACGCAGAAACAGTAGACGCGCGTGTTCGCGCCGTTTCTCCGAGATGGCGCCACGAACGTGTTCCCGGCGAACAGATTCGTTAAAGATTGGACGACTCTTATGTTTAAGGGATTTATTCGAAACAGGGTGTACATAGAGAGGATTTACGAATATTTACTTAATTATTGTTAAGCTAAGAGTGCGAGTGCGAATCCGAGAGGACGTTGAGCGTGTGCGAGAGCCAAGTGCCCAGGGTCGAGGCGAAACCTTAACCGATACTTCGAAATCAGAGTTGGAGGCGGCATCGAAACGACGAAACTAAATCCAACGGAATCGCAGTTTATCCATCTCGATTCAATGCATCCTGAACTGTACATTACATTAAACGATGGCATTCTTATTTAAAGCCGTCTTGGAATTAGTACCCTCGTTCGTTTTCGAAGTTCCGTTTGACTCCGGCGAAAGTGCCGCCACCCTTCGGACGAATTCCCTAACTCTGGGCACCTCTGGCGAGCGATGAGCGCCGATTCCTAGATATTCGCGCAGTAAGAGCGATTAAACGACCCGCAATTCGTCTCGGGGATTACGTCAAGCGATCAGGATACGTCCCAACAGGGACGTGCCGCGGAAGATCTCCAAAGAATGATAATTCTTCCGCGGCGAGGGAAGCTCTTGCGGAATTCCTCGCGGGACGAATGGCTGGTCGCGTCCACGTTTACTTTTGTACATAACTATAAATACTAATGTCCGCGTGTATGCCTGTCGTGGGCCCTTGGAGAATGTCGAGCGGTCTGTAGTCCTTTTCCGTGCTCTGGAAGACTCCTCGAGTCCTTGCGCGCAGAGACGTCCCTTCGTCGAAGGATATAATCTACACGGAAGACGCTAAGAAGGCAAGAGGAGTCCTGCGCGCGACCCAGGGTGCACGAATCGCCGGAAGTTCAGGACGGATAGAACTTATCGCGTGTCGCGAACTTCCCGGGAAAGGGCCGTTTCGTCTATGGAACTAATGAGAAGGAAGGAAGGTGGACGGACGGCGTTAGCGATGCTCGTTATACGACGGATTTGGGACCATCTCGTCGCGATCGGACGATAGACGGACGTAGGTTCAGTACCCGGGAAGGCGACGACCCGCGAATCAGCGCCGACGACGTCGGGTACTGGACGTACGGACTTCATATACATCACCATGCTACCAAAGAACATTGATAATTGATAACGATAGTAGGGACAGAGGACGCCGCGCCTCTCCCGCAGCGTTTCGACTCGCATCGGGCGAACGTCTGCCGGGATGTCCTCAGGGTTTCTGGCGCGCACAAATTCGTACGGCTTGCCAGCCAGTCAAGGACATCTCCGAGATGTTCGAGGAGTGCGGAGAATCGCTTTCTCGCGGTCTCGTTCCTCCGTGGGTACGTCGAGACGAAAAGATTCGCCCGAAGGTCGCGGGACCTTCCCCCGTCGCGGATTTTTCTCGTCCTCCCAAATGCGCTCCCTTCCTCGTTGGCTTTTTCTTACGATCGAAGGGAATACGACGACGAGCCAATCGGTGCTTACGGACCCACCAGGAGGAACCGGAATTACCCTTTGGCGAGCGAGTTCGTGCCGTTCTGTCGTTGTTTTGTACATAGGTCGCGCGGGGCGTGCGACCAATATTGAGATGATTAAGTTGCTTCTATGAGACGCGAAGAGAGAGAGAAAGAGAGAGAAAGAGAGAGAGAGAAAGAGTATATATATGCGAGAAATATAAATATATAAATATATAAATAGAAAATATGTTTATACCGACGACGAGGAACGATGGCGACGAGGACATGAGAGGACGACGAACGAATGACTTTCGAAAGCGAGAAGACACATTCCCACCTCGAGCGAGTGCGGCGCAGACTTTTCGAAATTCTCGTTTCTCGTTTGTCTCCTATGTGGACATTCTGTCGCTCATGTCTTTTAGTTCCTGCACGCGGAAATAAGTTGGAATACCTGGACTTGGC
This sequence comes from Orussus abietinus, assembly GCF_000612105.2. Lineage (NCBI taxonomy): Eukaryota > Metazoa > Arthropoda > Insecta > Hymenoptera > Orussidae > Orussus > Orussus abietinus. The sequence continues at coordinate 219,183 of NW_019394252.1, forward strand.
GGGTTAATCGTTAGACTCGAGACCGTCGAAGGGACGCTGGTTAAGGGCAGGCGTAGGAACCGATACGTTTCGTCGGGATGAGAAAATGGCACGAGGGCTTTCTTCGAGATCGTTAGGGACTTTTTTTAGAAATAGGGCGAACCGGGGAAACAGGGCTTCTCTGATCGAGGTACAAAATACGAGAATGGGGAGAGGAGACAACTCGAACGGTCTATTTCGAAAGGACTCGCCGATCACTCCCTACGGGGTACAGTTCTACAGTTCATATAATTGCGAATTGATGTATATTGATAAACGACAAAAAAAGGTTAATGTATTTGTTCCTGAGAAATAATAATAGTAGTAATAATAATAATATTGATATTGATAAATAACGATAAAGATACTTTGATGGTACATACTTTCGTATAAGTAACGCTACATTACTACGATTACTGTAGAGTTGGTACGGTCTTCGAGGATGCCTTGCCTGTAAATGTAACTCACGTTAAATGAAACAAAAAAAGCAGTCTTATTACCTTGTAAATGTCTTACCAAATATAATCGATTATTCAACTTATAATTCGTCGAATCGTTCCCAACGAAGTAACCTTACGTTTAACCCATTCAATGTCGGGATCCTTTTTTAATGCGTTTTGGGTGCAGTTTATTACGTACATACATGGATGTCATTGAGTTAAGTCTTTCTTCCCGCAATTGTCTTTTCTTATTCTCTTTACGAACACTTCCGAATATCGTTGGATATATTCGGGACTATAAGTCCTGTAAAAAATGCAAATTACTCCCGAAAAATCGTTCAAAAGGTGACGCGTAGTTATAAATATTATTTGCGGCATATCGTTAAGAAACTCGAGAATTTCGAACCAAATGCATTTGTGAGAAACGAAGAGTTATCGAATGATAATACGTGAAAGTTCCAGTTTTCAGGGGTTGAAAGATTAAACACGTGCTCTTTCAAATACTGCGGCAGAAAAGATGAAACGGATCACACAGCTAAATATTAGAATTTGATGTTCGGCGCGAAGGCGAGTCTTCCGACGAAGATTGGAAACGTGCTTTTTCGAATAGAAAAAAAAATAAATAAAATGGATCACACGAAAATATTAAAATCTGATGTTCGGTGACGAAGGCGAGCCTTTTGACGAAGATTAGAAATGGATTTTTTTTCGAATAAATAAAAAAATAATAAAAATGAGACGCCTCACTTGAGAATATTAGAAATCCATGTTCAGGCCGAAGACTCGAATTCTGGCGAGAAATAGCGCGGTCGCGTAAAAATTTAGCCGTCGGTTCATCGCATCACCTTGAGGGAGTTAAAGTTTTCGAGGCGGGTTCGCATTTTTTTCGAATAAAGAAAATTAAAATAAGACGCATTATTTGAAAATATTAGAAATCCATGTTCAGGACGAAGACTCGACTTCTGGCGAGAAATAGCGCGGTCGCGTAAAAATTTAGCCGTCGGTTCATCGCATCACCTTGAGGGAGTTGAAGTTTTCGAGGCGGGTTCGCATTTTTCGAGACGAGCTCGAAACCCTTAAAAGCACAGGAGGCAAAAAGGGAGGCAGACGAGTGCCCGGGCAGCTCGCGTTTGTGTAGGCTCGCACGAGTATAAACCGGGGTTACGAGCGAGAATTATTCATACTTGGTCTTGCATGAAATTCCGCAGCGCCGATCGGCGGCGCTCGAAGTCGCGAGGGTAATTTTCGCAAATTCGGAAAATCGTCGGCCTCGAGGGAGAAAAAGAGAGGCCTCTCGGACCTCGCACGAGTATACGGTAAGTCGAGCTCTCGGACATGCCGGCGCGCTCCTCCTTTTCTCTCGCAGGCCCATTCCCGTGCCCAGAAGCCGACGAGGCGGTGGCGAATTAGCATTTTAATAGCGGCTAAACACCCGCGTTCGTCTCGAAAAGTTAGACGAGCTCCTTGGAAAAAAGACCGGATCCTCAAAGGCCGGACGAGGAGCTCCCGGAGCTCCTGAATTGCCGGTCCTTCCGGCACGGCCTGCGGAGAGAATCGATTTCGACCACCTTCGCCAACGCCCACACACGGAGAATACCTCCGAGGTGGACCGTTCTCCCATTTTAGGCACATCCTGTCGCGTACTTTTCAATTCTAACGCGGCAAAAAGACCCTTCGACAACGGTTGTAAGAAAGAAATAATTCCGCGCGTACCTACGATCAGCGATTACTCGCCTCTGGCTGGGTATCTTTCCATCAAAGGGTCGCAAACCGATTTTTCACCTCAGGGAAAACGTCAATTTGAGGTCTCCATTGTACCGGATCTTTATATGAAATACGTAACATCCAAATCCAACTCAAATCTGTGGATCAGTCGAGGACGTTTCGGCGAAGGGGCGTCAGAATCCAAAATAGAGATCCACACATCTCCCGGACACAAAGGAGCGGAAGATACGCGCAGCTTCGGTAGCATATCTCGTATCTTCTCCGCTTAGGAAGGTGACGATTTGCAAAGAGTCAAACGAGAGCGAACGAAGACCGGGCGAGACCGGTAAGGGAATCCCCGGTTCCCAGCGATTTCTCCGCAAAGCGGCATAAATTGGCATAAATCGGCACAGACGGCCAAGGTCGAGGTCCGCCGCGCCGACCCGAAAGCAACCGTTCCTCCCGGGCCGGGCTAAGTGCTGACCAATTACACCAATTACGAGCGTCCCAATCGGCATATATCACGTAAACCGCGGGCAAAAACCGTTCATTAAAGGCTGCTTTATGTCCGAGCGACGCTTTAATGCCCGCCGTGGAACGGCTGTTCTCGCCGTTCGGGGCCGCGGCGAACGATCGCGGGGACTTGGCGCGGACGCGGCCGTTCCGCCGCGGATGAAACGCGCCGCCCTCGCCTCCTCGGTCATTGCGGCGTGCTCCCTTGGGTCGAGCCATCCTTGAACCGGGCTGGAACCAGCCTCGAACCAGCCTTGAACCGTCCCATCGGACGTCGGGGGGCAAAACCACCTGACGGCTCCTTAAACCGCCCGCGAGCCCTCTAAGGAGCCCAAGCCTCGTCGGAACTTTACAATGTCTGGCGCTCCTTTTGGCCTCGCTGACGATCTCAAGGGTGAATGCATAAATCACACCTTCTGATTGGTTGGAATCACGAGCCGGGCAGTAAAAAGCTCCGCGGACGGAGCCGGCTCGAATTTACTGGGCCCTGTGCGGACGAACAATCTGTGACAAAGTGCTGCCCGGTGCATGGTATACCGCCCGAGGTTACACGCTTTCGCGCCCGGGAGGTGCGTTAATACGCACTGAATATGCAAGCACTTTGTCGAGCGGCGCATCGGTCAGCTTCGTTAGACGGCTACTCGAAGATTTAGCCGTCACTCGTTCCATTCAACCGGGTCTCCCCGTCCACGCCGTTAAATTCCCTGTCTCCGCTCAAGGATCCTCTCCTCGTCAAACGGTTAATCCTGTGATCGACCGCGGAGAGATCCCGCGACTCGTGGGTGGATTTCATTTCGGAGCGTGCGGTCAGGGTCCCGATCAAGGTGCGGGAGAAATTTTGGGAAGTGGTCAAGAGTTGACGTGACCGTCTCTATCGGGCTCGAAATGTATTATATCCAAAGATGATCCTCCGACGTACCACTTCCCATGGCCTAGTCTCGACGAACCAGTTGATGTGGTTCTGGCTAACGATGCATCTTTGCGGTTTGAACCGTTAGACGCAATATACAAGTTTCTAACGTTAATGGTGGAAATTATGAATATTGATGAATTAACTGATTAGGCAGGAGGGAATAAATTCGGGTGGATACAAATAAAGACCCACGGGGAAATGTGTACTAAGTGGAGGTTGATGCGTTACAAGCTTGTTACCGTAATTATTATCGTTTCTCCGCGCTTGAAGGGCCCTCTCATGGCTTTTTCATGAGAAGTCGTAGTTCAAGATCGTGCGGAAATTTGTTCATCGGTCCATCGACGAGGGTGAAAAAAATTGTACACCCAGCGAGTTCGATCGCGTCTCATTGGGAACCTCGTCAGACGTCTAGATTAGACGAAATCGACCGTGCCGGATGGACCGAAGACTATCGCGAAACTTTTCCACCGAGGGGGCGAATGGATTTTCTCCGAACGCCGAGCCTTCTCCGAAGGCGTTTATCGCATAATTAATAACCACCACTGGAGTGCGATGTCGTGCCCGCCTAATGTCTCCCGAAGACGGATAGTATCCCGACGGAGAAGAAAAGGAATCGAAGCTCGGAGGGAGAGGGGTGACATTTTTCACCCGGCGGCCGGTTCCTAGGAGGGCCAAAAAAGGAGGCGAATAAAAGGCGCATAATTTGCCGAGCCGGCGAGGACTCCGACGACGCTCGACCTTCCCATTCGCGTTCCTAACCGAGCGTGAATAATTCGTGAACTTTATTCGCGCCAAAGCCGGTCCCTTCCTTATTGCCGTCCGGCCACCAGCCCGTAGGGTATCAGGTGCGACACTCCATTAAGAGACCGAGCATTTGCGTGGGAACCACCAATGGCCGACCCAACCGGGGACACGGGAGCGAGGACGGACCTTGAGATCCCCTGGAACACCTCTGGGACGATTTTTTCCCATCTGGAAGGACCTCGACCACCTCGGACGTCGCCGACTCGTCGAGTCGATCCCTCAACGGGGACTCCGCGGCCGAGAAGACCGACGGGATCTCGAAAAAGGACCGCGAAAAATCCCGATTAGGTTATGGAACCACCTAAGAACGACCGGAGGTCTCCCGGCCGAAACCGGTGAGGGCGGTCGGACCGTAAAAAAGTAATAGGAACGACGCGAGCAAAAAGAAGTTCGACTCGACCCTCGGTCGAATAAAACAGGAATTAATTATCGATTCCCATTCATTTTATCCTTCCACTTTTTACCGTTTACTGCGTATACTTTTGATAGCGGCCCGCCCGCCAAGGGGACGATCGCGGTGCCGGTCCCTGGACAAAATTGGCTTCTAGCAACGTGTCCTACATCGCCGGCTCCGAATGCTCGAGCATGGCGGAGGGGTTTTCTTTAATTATCAAACTCATTAAGCCGAACGGCTTGGGAGTGCGGAGGCAATTTGGCGTCCAAGCTAGGCTCCTCTTTGTCCCGGGTTTGCGAAACCGCGAGGAGTCCCTCGCGACCGGGATGGGAAAATCATCGAGGATAACGAGTCGCGGAATCCCAGCCATCCTTTAGAATTCCCTCGGATCATACCTCGGGGCAGGATGCAACGAGGCCGCTCGCGTTCCATCCGGCAATCCGTAAATCCATTCGGAATCGCAGCGTTACCTTGTGCTTAGCTTGGAAGCACGGCCGCGTATATACATAATGAAATAATTGGATCGTTACGGCCCTGGGCTCTGTGCTCGGAGATGACCGGGGCCATTGGATCCGAGGATCTCGAGGCATCTCTCCGCATCTCTCCGCATCTCGGCGCATCTCGCCGCATCTCGCAATGGTCACCGTAAACTCGGGCCGATTCGCCCCAGGAAGCGACGCGCTCGTCCTGGCGGAGGAGTTAAGGCCGCTTCCCAAGACGGCGACGAGTGTTGCGTTGGCAATTAAAGCCGCGTCGTAAAGATGACCGGCGAGTCGCTTGCAGGAATGTGAAAGTGCTCGACTTAGGCTTAGGTCCCTCGCCGTGGCGCAACCTTGAGGAAAATGGTAACGCTTGTCGGCGACTGCGGAGAAAAGATGAAAGCACTGCGATACATTGACCGCGGCGTGGACAGGGAGCGGTAAGGCCGACGCAGTGGATTCGAATCGACATCGTCGAGGAGAAATTTTGGGAGCTGTTTCGGAAAGGTGATTATGAGAGTAATAATTGCGAAATCGATTGCGCAAGTGGTTGTACCGAGTACGCGCTCCATTCTGGGATCGGATTTGTAAGGCGGCCAATACCCTGTGCGTGGTTCATGATCAGTGATTTGAGATCCACCCTTTGCGTGGTTCGTGATCAGTGATTTGTGATCCACCCTGTGCGTGGTTCGTGATCAGTGATTTGTGATCCACCCATTGCGTGGATCGTGATCAGTGATCCACCCTATGTGTGGTTCGTGATCAGTGATTTGTGATCCACCCTGTACGTGGTTCGTGATCAGTGATCCACCCTATGCGTGGTTCGTGATCAGTGATTCACCCTATGCGTGGTTCGTGATCAGTGATTTGTGATCCACCCTTTGCGGAAAAGGTGCGTATGAACGATACGTTCATGTTTAGGACGTCCGCATCAGAGTGCCATAGTTTGCCATTTTTGAGGAAAACTTAATGCACTCAATAAGGTCGTTATCGCTTCTAAGCAGAAACGCATGTGCGTGGTTCGTGATCAGTGATTTGTGATCCACCCTGTACGTGGTTCGTGATCAGTGATCCACCCTATGCGTGGTTCGTGATCAGTGATTCACCCTATGCGTGGTTCGTGATCAGTGATTTGTGATCCACCCTTTGCGGAAAAAGTGCGTATGAACGATACGTTCATGTTTAGGACGTCCGCATCAGAGTGCCATAGTTTGCCATTTTTGAGGAAAACTTAATGCACTCAATAAGGTCGTTATCGCTTCTAAGCAGAAACGCATGTGCGTATGGGTGCGTATGGGTTATTCACGAGTTTGTCATCCAGTCAGGTCCACCCAACGGACAAAGTGATGCAAAATTAGCATGAGATTTGCCTCATAAAAGATCATGAAATGCGTCACGAGGGTGTTACTTACGAGTCCTCATTTGGAACTCGTATCTGCAGGACACAATGACGAACCAAAAACACAAACATGAAACAAAATTAAATACATGCAATGTCTCAATGTTTGTCAGCATACGTACAATTAAACTTATCTCGCGCATTGCCGATAAACAATTGCAGTGTCTGTAGCTCATATGTGAGCCGCGGGGTGAGAAATTTACCGCAAATGATTATTCAAATTTATTATGTTAAATGCGTACATACATCGCCGACATTTCATGCAGCAAATGGCGTGGAAATTGTTTGTAAACCGATTTTCCTCGTCCCACGATGATCGTGAATTTCTACCTGGGCAGTTATCGTTATTCATTGACGTGACGGACTTGCACAAATCAACGCCCCAGGAATCGCGGATCAGGAACCGAGCATATCGTGGGTGGCCAGGTCGTCGCATCGAATTGGTATGAATTGACATCCTACGAGCCACGCATATTGCGCGTGGCTAATTTGTCGCATCGACGAATCGGTACGACGAATCCGTGTACAACGAATCGCGAATCATGAACCACGCATAGCGCGTAGAGGACTTAACTCGTCGCCCTTCCTTCAGCATCCGCTTCCATCAGCGGCGGGTTGAGATCGCGACCGGTGCCAAGATGAAGACGAAGACGAGGCCCAAGACCAAGATGAAGACGAAGACGAGGCCCAAGACCAAAATGAAGACGAAGACGAGTCCCAAGACCAAGATGAAGACGAAGACGAGGCCCAAGACCAAAATGAAGACGAAGACGAGGCCCAAGACCAAGATGAAGACGAAGACGAGGCCCAAGACCAACATGAAGACGAAGACGAGGCCCAAGACCAACATGAAGACGAAGACGAGGCCCAAGACCAACATGAAGACGAAGACGAGGCCCAAGACCAAGATGAAGACGAAGACGAGGCCCAAGACCAAGATGAAGACGAAGACGAGGCCCAAGACCCAAATGAAGATGAAGACGAGGCCCAAGACCAAGATTAAGACGAAGACGAGGCCCAAGACCTAGATGAAGACGAAGACGAGGCCCAAGACCAAAATGAAGCCGAGGACGAGCGAGAGGACGAGGACGGCGCGGGGGCGACGAAACAGCCGAGTGCAGCTCTCGGCCAGTCGTGCATACTCCGGTGCATGCTCCGCTGCATACTCCGCACATAGTGCTGCACGGTGCCGCATAGTTCGTGTTTGCCACCTTGGGCGGGGCGAGTGCATTGTACAGTTAGGATTTCGAGGAGCGAGGGAGCATAATGAGCGGAACGTGCTGCCCTCTGGCCCTGGAGGAGCGAGAGGGTCTGCACTCGTCTTCGGCACGTCGCCTTGGATGACCCGAAGGACATTCGTTTCTCGTCCTGACGGCCGAGAGGCCTTCGGACCGGATCCGGATCAGCTCCGTTCCGGCTGTGGTCCAACGCAGGTCCAGCTCTGGATCGGATCCTGACGCTGGGGACCATAAGGACGATCCTTTTGAATTTCTATCTCCGAAAACGAAACATTTAGAAACTGGACTTTTTGTATTTTCCCCACCTTCTCGAGTGGAAATGGTAATAGTGCTCAGCTCAGGTTTTCATCGGGTCTCGATGAGGACATCCGATCGGGACCCGATGAATTCGGTAACACAGGGTCCTCATCAGGAACGTCATAGAATATGGGTCAATGTCCAGTATATTATTTTTTAATAAATCAGAACACTGGTATTGTCATTCACGGTACATAACTGAAGATCATCGATATCGTTTCCCAAATTGACCCTTTAAATTTGACGCGATCAATCGAGTTTCCTTCTCATCGGTAGCGACCAAATGGTTGACAGTTCCTTGTCAGTTGTCAAAGAAACGCGCAAAACAAGCGCGATATGCAGTAACCCGACATCTTGACGAGGTCCTGACGAGGACCGTTCCCGGTTTTATCGAGACCCGATCAGTATCAGATCTCCACTATCATTTCTATTCGGGGTTTTCAACGTTCGCGTTTCCCCACTTTGTCTAACGTTCTACACAAAAGGGTGGTTATCGCGGTTTCTATCGATCCGAACCGATTCCAGAGCAACTTCAGACCGGATCTGGAGTCGCTTTGGAGCCCCTCCGAAGCCGAAGGGCGCTCGTTTCCCTGGGTGGCCTCGAGATATGCCGGGATTTTTTCTCTCCTCGTTTTACGGCCGATGTTTCTCTGCCTTCGAGTTTTCATGGGTGCACTTACTTTTTTGACCCGGCTCACTCGCTTCAACGCATCGGACGTCTTTACAACCTCGCTCCGAGTCCATCGAGCACCCGAGGGCGTGGTCGCGTCCGATGCGTGCCTCTAGGAGTAACAGTATGCACGCAGGCGGACGACTCGTTATCCTCGCAAAAATCCCTGGGCTCGAGTGCCTCGGAATGTACTCGCAAGAAACGTCCCTTTGACTGCATCGACCCAGATTTCGCCATCCCATTTTTTTTTCCAGAAAATATGTACTTCCTCGGTATCGAAAGGCAATCTATTCCCTATTTGACTGATGGAACTTCTCTTGAACGTTTGCGCCCGAAGGTCTCCACATAATCCTAACCTAATAGAGGACCGTGTAGACTCTTACAAGCTCGTTTACAGAGCCAGATCTTTATCTCTGGTTTCAAAATCCCCCTATCTCCCTCCAAAACATCAGCAATATGCCATTCACACGTTTAGCTTCGTGGAAAGGGAACAGGAACTCTCTACAGTCTGCACTTAGCTCTTTATTCGAAATCATTTTAGTGCCTTAGAAGAATCACAGAAAGTTGTTCCAGGTAGTAATTCGGTACAATTCCAGGTAAATGAAACATCTATCACGAGGATGAGTCGTTACTGCGAGATAACGATCGGAAAAGGTTCGAGGTTATCATTGTAGTCCTGGCATAATTTGAGTAACGTTAAGTAACGTCAAATAGATGTATGTACTAGATATCAGGGCGACTGACAGCGATTCTTCTTGCGATTTGTCCGGAATGATGCCCTCCCTTTGCTGCCATCTTTGTTGCGGGGACCTAAAAAAACAAGTATGCAAAATGTTGCGTTACATCCTGGCGTAAATCATGCGCGTGCCGCAACGCCCACTTTTGAGTGTTGCGCGAATCCAGGCCACGTGGACTCTTTGCTGCGCACGTGGCCCCGATTTTGACGTCCACGTTGCTCCTTTCTTTTCGAATCGTTCGTTTGGTGTTCGTTTGGTGTTCGTTTGGTGTTCGTTTGGTGTTCGTTTGGTTCGTTTGGTTCGTTTGGTTTCGCGACCTACCTCTTTATGCGGCGATCCCGATGAAAATCGATCTCGATGAGGACTCGGCGAAGAAAGACTCGACGGGCGAGTCGGTTCGCGAGCGGGACTCAGTCCCACGACTCGATTGACTGACTTACCGACTCACCGAGTGACTCGCCGACCGACTCCCCTCGGAGAGTTCTCGGGAGTTCCTTGCCGAGCGAACTTTCCGATCCGACGAGAGTTGCGTCGAAGAGATTGCGAAAGCGCGCTTTCGAGCGTTTTCATTGTTGCGCCTCTCGGGCCCGCTTCCGTGTCAAGTCGTTTCGAAAACTTCCCACGATTTCGTCTCCTCGCGCCCCGGACGCTGAAGACACCTCCGGCGCGTAACTCACGCAACGCCGCCGGATCCTTTTTCCGAGGTCTAATCCTGAATTTCCGTAAATCACGAGTAATTAGCGGTTCTGCGGGACTGCGAGTAGATATTAGACGTCCGGGGTTTGGGACCGGGGATATGTTAGTGATTCGTGCCGGCAATTTTGCAGAAGGAAGTCTGCTCGAAGGATCTATAGGATTCGAAGATCCTCGATAAAGGGAGAGCGAAGGGGCTCTGGGACCCGATTTTTGAGTTGCTAAGATCGATTTTTCCATGGGAAATTGACAGTCTCATATACAACTTTCAAATGTCGACGATTGGCGGGAATTCGCAATAATGCGAAATTTTTCATGAAAATCTATTCATATGCGAAGAAATCCGCATAAATTCCAAAATAGGGCTCCAGGGACTCCATGTCTTATATTCATACTAATCGCATGCGAAATTGACAGTTTTGCATACGATTTTCAAACGTTGACCAATGATGCTACTTTGCAACGATGCGACATTTTTCACGCGAACCTATTCGTATGCGAAAAAATCTGTATGAAATCCAAAGTAGGGTTCCAGGGACCTTATTCTCAAGTTCATACTAATCGCATGCGAAATTGACAATTTTTGCATACGACTTTTAAACGTTGACTAATAACGCGACTTTGCAACAATGCGAAATTTTTCATGCGAATTTATTCCTATGCGATTAAATCCGTAGAAGCTCGAGAATCGGGTCCCAGGAAAGAGGAAGATCGTGGCCTGGAGTTTTGCACCTTGGATGTGTTAGGGACTCAATAGGAGCGTTTACCGATCCAGAAGCTGCGGATGTACCAAGAGTGCAGTTGCATTTCGGCGCTGACAATGAGGGCTCTATCAATTTCCTTTTAGTCTTTTGACGGCGTCATTTAGTACTTGTATCGGAAACAAGTGTTGCCCCTTTCGGCGAGAAGCGGAACTCCCTGGATGCTTGGCATCGAAAGGTGTTCCCGCATGGCAATTACATCCGAAATCAGTCCTCGAGTGCTTCCCCAAGGCTTACGTAAGGTGTAGGCATTAAGCAGCGAGCTTCAAGGAAAACCGGATCATCGTCGAGTGTATTATTCGAATGGCACGAGCGACCGTAAACCAAGTTACACCATCGCTGCACCAGGTGCGGCGCACTAAACCTTCGGTGCCGATCTCTTCTCTCGAGATACGGTTAAGCAAACGGTTCTCCGGGCGCGTGTGCGGGAATTTCACGGAAGAGGCGAAAATCGTGCCGGGTTTTCCGTCGAGAGCCGACTTAGGGTCCGTTTTCAGCGACGTGGGCACTGGGTAAGGTAAGTGGCATGCCCGGCGTCTCCTGGGTTTAAATCGTTACCCTGTTGCTGGCCCGTATCGAGTATTATCTTGTTCGTAGAAGCCACATGGAAGAATATGGAGCACTTACCCTGGCCACGGTAACGACGGACCACTTAGCCTGGGTAACAACCGCTCCGTCGATGTACAAGCCGATGTACAAGTCGGTCTACGAGCCGTCCTCGGGGATCGTAGTTCGGTTGGTGACCTGGAGGCCCATTACGCGATCGGTCGTGAGACCGTGTCGTTTGTCGTCCATCGATGGGTCAATTGTCTCGGGCCACGAGGGTCGTTCCTTCGACATCGGAGATCGATCCAGGGAAGTCCCGCTGACGAATGATGGATTTCCGATTAATCCTCTAGTGGGTTCTTCCATGCATCCTGGGACAGAAAGGAGATGCATCGATTCCACGGTGCATTTATGGGCACAAGGAACGATTAAGCGGTAATGCGACCTGATAAGACAATCCATAGTAATCGGTATGATAAACCAGGAATGGTTTGAACCAGGTGCTAGAAGTCGCACACTTAGTAACAATAACCCATGGTACAACCGTTTCGCTCGTTTCGTGAAAAGAAAGATATGTAACAATTTCATGGATTTCCAATGTTGATTATAAGCGTAGTCGATATTAAAAATTGCTCGTTCCTTGAACAAGACGAGAACGCACACACCGTGAACCACTATCTGCAGAGTGCTAGTTTTAATAACTTTTTCAAAACTCATCTTAAATAATGTCCATAAGTGACATTAACCTCGATATCCTGGAGCGATATCGGTCTCGATTGGCGCCACGATGACGTTCATAAGGAACCATAGCACTTGCGTCAAGGGGATTCCTTAACGGGGCAAAAGATGCCATTTACCAAGGTGCAACCAAGGTATAACCATTTTGGTCGAAGATCCCGAAGCGGATCATACGATCTCGACCGTACGCCCTTCCCGATGGTCGCTAAATTATCCCCAACTACTATGCCTACGAACCATAAGCGAGGGCAAGGGTCCGCGACAAACGACACCGTAACTGATTGGAATGAATTTATGCGGTGCCACGTTCCATTTTACGAGCATGTATCGGCACCAAGCGGAACGCGGCCCGTTCAATGCTCGCCGATTATGAAATGAACACCCTCTTCACCTGAAATACCTGTACTCACCGCAGCCATTAGTCCGATCGCCTCGGAATATCATCCGGGCGAATGTGTCCCTCCACGTTCGCTCGATGAAATAATTCCGGGACTCGCTACCGCGGCTGATGTCCCGATGAAGACGTCCCACCTTGCAAGGGAATAAGTGTCGGCAATTTGCCCCGGGACTGGCTAGACCACTTGTTTTGTCGGGAAGAACCGAGTCCAGTGCCGTTGCGAGCCGGACAACTCCTGGGGGCACCAGGATGCAATTCCGCAGTGGCGTAGCACGGGATTCCGTTCGGTGGGAACGGGACATTTTTATCCCGCGTTTATAGGTCATTCGTCCTCGGCTGGTCTTCTCGCGGGAGCTGAGATCCAATCTACGCGGCCGCTCCGCAGGAAATTTGCCTGGGAGGGTTCTCTCTTTCCCTCGCATCCGGGAGAAGACGGATCATTAGTCTCCTTCGAGGGAAAGGGGCTCCTCCTTCTGGGCTCGTCCACTGGCTACGCCGCTGCACTTGTCGATGCAGTAACGACTCGGTGCAAAGGATTAGGATAGGGATCCTCTGGGAGTGAGAGCGAGAGGATCCTGGAAAATGGGAGATCGAGGCAAGGGGTAATTGCCACTTCCCACCCCGAACATATACCTATTATATACGTATATTGACTATCTACAGATATCCATAAGATATCTATAAGATGTTTAAAATAGGGCTAAATGACCATCTAATATACGTATATTAGACGTAATCTGTAGATGTTTTATAGATATCTTATGGACATCTTATGTGAAATATAAATGTTCGACTCGGGTCTGGATCTCGCAGCGGATCGTATTTCTTTTACCTTTTAATAACATGATTCATATTTCTGTACTCATTACATATTACTTATGGACTTTCATACGTTATCACGGTCTTTGGAAATTCCACTCCGTTTCTTGTAATTTTCATTTACTACCTTTGACATGTCCTCGCATCAATTAATTCGGCACTCCGTCTGAATTTGAGGGGCGGGTAAAACATGGCGATTGAGACTCGCGTGCGCGAAGTAATGACGGATATCGCCTCGGTGCTCTTACCCATTGTAATGCGTGTAATGAGAATGGCAAATGGGCGTGCAATTTGATAGGCTTGTCAACCACCGTTACGGTTCGTGCGTCCATAGAATGGACTCGGAGGGATTACAGTTATCCCGAAGGGCAACAGACACTGCCGCGAGGTGGACGCCGGGCACGTCGAGGTGCTTCCTGGTGTCCCACTCCCCTGGGTTATCACTGGTTATCCTATCGGATGCTTAACCTCCGAGAACTTCGTACGCGAGTACGAAAGCACGTCTTCTTGCCATCCGCGTATCAAGAGATTAACGCCTGGCCTTTCACACCGCCTTAATGTCGGTGGAGGCAACGGTAGATCGCGGAAAGTGGAAACAGGGAAAGGATTAAAAAACCACTCCCATGAAAGAAAGTCGTCGCGTGCCCGCCATGATTGTTGGATGTGACCTTTCTAAGTTAATGAGAATTATTATATATAATTATCTTTAATCACTTTCTCGCCAAATGTCATTACGCGTCCGATACCGGGTATTTTGGGCGTCATTTCTTCCATTTTTACTATTTTTGTCACCTTAAATGTCGAAATCCGAACGAACAATGTTTACACGATGTGTCTCAGTGGTAGCACGCAAAAATGTAATGGGTTGTAAAAATAAAATGTACACAAACTGTGAATATTAAAACCCAAAAATGTATGTAAATAGTAATTAACCGTAAATAAAGGCGTTTCACTGTGCAAAACGGGTCCCTTTCGTGACGTAATGAAAAATATAATGAATTCTGAAAATAAAATTCACACAAAATGCGAATATTAAAACCAAAAAATGTATGTAAATAGTAATTAACCGTAAATAAATGCGTTTTACTGTGCAAAACGGGTCCCTTTCATGATACGCGAACTTACGCGTATTATCGTGCCAGGATAAGTTTAACTTTAAAAGATCCTATCGAGGAGGCGGAATAGTCTGAAAATCTGCAAATTCTTTCACGTCTTTCGTGTGGAATTTGTTTTGCAGGGGATTTCGGAAAAAAACGAAGAAGAAGGTGTTTTCCAGCGATCTACGTCCGCTAGATCTTGCGGGAGAAAGGACCGCGGATCTCGACGATCTAGATGGGACCCTCTCGCTTTCTTAAATCACCGGGATGATCTACGATCGAGCGATGGCACGCACAATCTCCTGGCCCGATCTACAAGGCCGAGGACGCGTCTTCGGGGGTAGAAAGGAGTCAAAATGTTTCAGAAACTGCTTCCGAACTTGTCCTGGGCTCGTTCCCTCGACCTCCACGATATCGTCCGTATTATCAGGTGCGTACTCGGAAACCGAAAGTTGTCCCAAGAAATTCCAACCAGAGATTTGGGCAGTTAAAACATCCTCGGAAGACAAACACGGGTCGCCTCGTAACTGTCTCAGACTCATGTAAATTTGCGGAAATCCAAGTGCAGGTACGCGATTCCGCAACAGTGGACAAACGCCAATTAGAAGGATAGCAATTCCGCGTGAAAGCTCCTTCTCTTAAAATAAGGAATTACGGTCCTCCTTAGAGACTTAGTAATCATTACACGGGAGAAAGGACCGTTTAATTTCAATTAAAATTCCGTAGACCACTAAACGCCACGCGATATAACGAACCACTTTGCTCTCTCATTTATTCTCATAATTTACAACGGCGACACGACCAGCACTAAATTACGAATTATAGTAATCATTGGACGGGGAAAAGGGCCGTTTAATCTCAATTACAATTCCACTTGGTACTAAACGCCTGGGAGCCTTCCAAGTTACATTATTAACAAGTCTACTGTCCACTAATTCAACCAGGCGAAACTAAGCTACCGGGAAATTAATAAGGAATTTTCAAGAGCCGCGCTCGGTTTACTGGGGATTGCGAAGTGGATTCTCGGTATTCCAGGATCAGAGAAGAACCCGGACACTCCTCTGCGAGGCGAGGCTCTCCCGAGGGGTATTCGGTTTCCAGCCGAGTATTTACAGGCCGCTATCCAGGTATTTACAGTTTCGGGTGTCAGACAGTCAGAGATTATTCACAGCCGTCCTAGTTTTCAGGAAGGAGCGGAAAAGTTGATAAGTGCGGGGCGGCCTCTAGGTACCGGATTGAATGCGGTATACATCTTCCAGCTCGGCTTACTCGGCCAATAAGACCATTCTAATCCCGGTTCTAGCGGTATAAACCGCGCGTTAATTACGGTGATTGATTTAAACCTCGTCTCCGGGGATTTAAGAGCCTCACCCGAGCTATCCTCTCGAGCTATATGCGAATGCACCGATGCAACGATGCATGAGCTACTTGCTCAGGGTTGTGTGCACAGGACATCGGTACCTTCGGCGCAAATAGCGCATACGGACGTTTACGCAAACCAGAACGTAAATATGTCTATTTACGCGGCCACGTGGTCACGTCCGTCAATGCGTGACGCTTGCCAACATTCTCGTCACGCGGATATTCGTCAGTCAGATAAGAAGCTCGTTATGTGCCTCGTTATTTATTTCCTCTGTTTAGCGGTAATGTTATTCGGTTAGATCGTGTGTTCCTTGTCGACGAAAGGTTTCGCGAGATTCTATTTGCGGTATCATGCGCCTGTTTTCTTGCATATTCTGAACGTTGTCCGGCTAGTTACCACTGCAGTTGATGCTATCACACGCAAGGCGTAGACGTTAACGTTTGTTTTCATCATTTTGTCGGATTATAAATCACTTCGTTATTTTAATTGGAATATATTGTACTTGTTGTGTAATCAAGGGGGTGAGAAGGAAATTCAGGTTGACTTTGTACCCCGTCTTAGATTAGAGTTCATTATTTGTCTCGGGAGCATGGATTAACGTGCTGATATGATTGATTAGCGGTATGTCGAACGCGACCGGATAATTCGGGGCGGAGAGTTTGGAAATTCGGAATTCAAGATTTTGTTTGCAATTTCATAGTTGGACAAGTAATTGTGATAAAAATGAGGTGTTACCAAATTCGATTTTAAATAATGTTCCTGGGGGAAACGTTAAGCGGTAATTTTGTAAAGTGTACCAAGTTTCTTTACAAGCGGTAGGTTTGCGTAGGATACGGAGACTCATTAAATTGCTCCGTACAGTAAAGCATTGAGAATAAATGCTTTCAGTCGAAACCTTCATTGTCTCTAAGGCGAATTTGAAACACGTATTTAGGATCCGTAAAACTATTAATTCTTCAATCTCCTGGAGCGTTCCGGAATTCCAGCTCGGAATGTAAATAAACAATGGAAGTGACCGTGCGGCGTCAGATCGTCAAAGGCTACCGGACGATTAGTCTCTTCAAGGTGCTGATTCGCGAAACATCTCGTTTTCCCTCGTCCCGACTTTTCCCGAGTACTGAACATTCCAGTCAAGAAATTTACATATACAGACGCCATCGAGGAAAAAAATAGATAATAAGGTAACGATCATCATTTAATTATCCGAACGTCACAATTTGCGACTTTCAATCCCCCAACTCCTGATCAGTAAAATGCTAATTAAATCACAAAAAGCCTTTTTTAATCGTGCTACGATTTCTCGTCGATTCTTTTTACTTTATCCCGATACCAATGCGACTCGGTAATCCGGTCCAAATTGAAATCGTGCATTGATTAATTTAGCCTTATCGAGCGCATCGCATATACCGTTTCCTGAGTTTCGGGACGTCCATGGGAGGGTACTAATTGGACACACAAGGGAGAATCGTCCGTGCCCGTCGATCCGTCGTTATCGGCGATGTATCGAGGCTCGCCGATGCGTCGGTGCATAGATGCACCGGCGCATAGGCCGCTGCAAGATCTCGGCTCTCCTCGCGCCTATACACGGGCATGCACGGTTATGCAGATGGGTGCACGCGGTATTTACAGCCGGAGCCGGCCTCGGCTCCATTCGAAAGTGAGAAGGCCCGATTGTTGCACCGTTAAACGGGCGAAACGGTTCGTTCGCACGGTTCGTCGTTTATCGGCTTACGGTGACTCGCTCTCGCGCGTCTCGACTCTTCCCCGTACACCCGGGGATTCGCAACCGGTTGGCAACGGCGACCGCTAACTGCGGATTTATGGAACTCGCCGAGGGATTTACACACTTCCTCGTGCCGGTTTTACAGACCGAGGTCCCCGGGACGCTCTCGTGGGACGCGAGTAATGCCGCGCTCTTGTGCCCGGATCGCCATCGCGACGATTCGGAACTAGTCGACGAATATTTTAAGGAAAAGGGGAACAAAGTCCTGACGAAGATGTTCACCATCCATAGATTCCAAGTCTAAATCGATGCGTCGAATGCCAATAATCGGTAGGGGCCCGTTTCCGAGATCTATAGGTTGATNCTTTTCCTGAAAAAAAAAAACGAACAAGCCTTATATCGATTTGCTCTTGCCGTATATCGCGTTACGTAAGAGATGATATCCTTATATGATGTTCCGTTTTGTTGTGACTTAGGTGGAACACGTGGTTACCAAGGATTCGCCAGGTGGACGTTGACAGGGAGAGACGCAACATCACACAGTCGCTTAGGTGGGTGGCAACTTTAGTGTCATCCCGAAGCGAGGTAACGTAATTTTTTTCTTGTTTATTGCATGGGTGAATTCGAAAGGTCTGGATGCGAGGCGTCCGACACGACAGGTTTTATCATTAAATGTAAAATCACTGAAATTTGGATATTACTTTTTATGAACCCTCCTACCGCGGGCGAAATGTCTTGTATAGTTTTATCACAAGATCTTTGATGCAATACGAAATGTTAACTAAAAGATTCGGATATTCTGAAAATTTAGTGCGATTATCGCAGGAAATTAACGTAATGACTTATAGAATGCGATTTCGGCTTCGATCATAGCTGGAGGGTTAAAGAGAAATGGTAAAGAGGATGTGAGGGCATGGGAAGATCATTTTTCGACAGAAGTCGTCTTGCTGATCTTAAAGAGTCTTCTGGAGGATCTAGAATACCTTCCACTTAACCCTTCGAGGCACGGGATTTTAGATAATAAAAATGCCCACGTTGTACATAAATTTTATTTCGTTTTTAAATTGAACAAAGTCAGTTTATTTTTATTAATAAAGGAATAACATAATATAGAAACGTAGAAAAATAATGATAATTCAATTAAGTTTGTTGTTATAGGGTGGGACTCAAATGGTCCCACCGGGCATATTCACGCATTAAAAAGGTGGGACACCTTTAATACCACCGCGCCTCAAAGAGATAATTAATAAGACCCATTGCCGACTTTTGCAAAGAAATATTTTCACGTGCGGCCAAGTGAGATAGCCGTTGAGCAAATATGCTCGACTGGAAGTATAACCTTTATCCCACAAAGACTATCCGTGTACCCCGGGAAATTATAGTCATTATTAACAATCAATTTTACCACGTCCCTCGCTGGGAGTTTTGCTAAACTTCCCACGTCGATTAGCAACGATAAGTCCAATCGATCGCTCGTTCCTCTCGTTTTCGCTCGTCCGAGTAGGTGCGCGCTCGGTAGGTTGGCCGCTTCTTCGCCGCGCGCGGAATTCCCGTCCTGGGAGCAGGTTTGGGTACTCGCGTGACGGACGGGGACGGAGTCGCAACTTATTCTCTTTCCCGGTTTCGCGGAATTTTCAGCGGCGGGAAAAGAAACCGGCGGCGCGTTCTTGGCGGGTACCGGTGCCGGTGCGTCCTCAAAAAACGGGCGCAATTAATTCCCCGGCGATGGTACTTCCAGGGCCCCGTGTACCGTACACACGGTGGCTGGTTACATCTGTCTCGACGCGCTTCTTTCCCGGTGCGTCTACCGAGCTATTAGCCCCGCGACCGTACATCCGGTGTACCCGGGACACGTTATAATCGGCACATACACCAGCCGAGCATAACGAATGTCGTGACGCGAGAAACATCCTCGCAAAACCTCCGACGAGGATCCCCTTTACCCGGCGGACGCACGCCCGGGGCCGCGTACCGTTGTCCCGGGGCTTAATTTCCTCGATCTTAAGTACACCCTCGACAGTCTTATGTACGACTATACGGAAATTATCCCGCGATACCCTCTGGAGACCTACTCGTACGCATCCTACGACCATTACCGGCCGTCCGGGTACGACGCCTCCGCTTTGAACCTCCGCCTTGAATCCCGACTGACTCGGAAAGAATCGGTAAGAGTCAAACTCGATGGGCTTTAATAAAACAACCCCGGAAACGAGCCGACTTCCTCGTTCGGATTGGCCATTCGTGAATCGAAAAGAGCCAAACTCGATGGACTGTAATGATACAACCGCGGAAACAAGCCCACTTCCTTGTTCGGATTGTTCATTCGTGACTGTTCCTGACGTTTATGTAGATTACATCGAAGAAGAATTAAATGATACGTGATATTAGGTTATATTCAAAATTTGTTTAAATAATAGGTAATATTGTGTATTATTTAAAGTCCCGACGAACTCGGAAAGAATAGGAAAGAGTTAAACTCGATGGGCTTTAATAAAACAATCGCGGAAACGAGCCGACTTCCTTGTTCGGATTGTTCATTCGTGACTATTCTTAACGTTTACGTGCATATAATCAAAGAACAATTAAATGATACGTAATATTGGATTTTATTTAAAGTCCCGACGAACTCGGAAAGCATAGGAAAGAGTTAAACTCGATGGGCTTTAATAAAACAATCGAAACAAGCCGACTTCCTTGTTCGCATTGCTCATTCGTGACTGTTCGTGACGTTTGCGTAGATTAAATCGAAGAAGAATTAAATCATACGTAATATTGGCTTTTATTCCAAATTTGTTTAAATAATAGGTGATATTGTGTATTATTTAAAGTCCCGACGAACTCGGAAAGAATAGGAAAGAGTTAAACTCGATGGGCTTTAATAAAACAATCGAAACAAGTCGACTTCCTTGTTCGTATAACTCATTCGTGACTGTTCCTGACGTTTGCGTAGATAAAATCAAAGAAGAATGAAATGATACGTAATATTGAGTTTTATTCAAAATTGGTTTAAATAATAGGTGATATTGCGTTTTATTTAAAGTCTGTTGAAATAATACGTAATATCGTAGGTTCTTTAAATTCCCGAAAATTATTCATCGACTATAGAACTAACTCGGTTTCGTACTAATGTGGGTGTTCGTATTATCCGTTAATATTAGGTTATTTTGTCAGAAATGATAAAAGATTTTAATCTTAACCCATTTGCATCATAAGGAAGTATAAAAAAGGGGGTCCTTATCCCCAAATTTCAGACTGAATTATAGTGACCAGGAAAATTGAGCGTATATATACGCTCCGGTGATAGTGACCAGGAAAACTGAACATATATATCCGCTAATGATGCAAATGGGTTAATGAGTTCACGGTAGATCCAACGCAGGGAATGCAATCATTTGGTTTATCCTTCTCATCTACTCGTTCGTATATATCATGCTACGTAATATTTAATATGGTTAGAAAAGTTTAAATTAAACCGAGTTCACTTAGGTACCAACGTGGTTAGACATTGTTTGGTAAATTGAAATCGATCCATCAATTTCCCGTGCCGAGATTGGTTGACATAATGTTATTTCCCATATATCGCGTGTAAGAAGTAGGAACTTGAAATTGTTATAATTCATTATTTCCTCAAGGAGGGACGCGATAAGCCATTTACATAATACGATGATCTTGACTAATTGTTCCTTTCTAGAGGAATATTTATAAGGGGACCGATATCTTTTCACGGCTCAACGTTTTTCCATTCTTAAAGGTGAAAGGGATTTTAGCGTCCACACGATGCGTCTTACAAAACGCATCGCTTTGGGAGTGCGTGAAATTGGACGGTAAAAAAAAATTACGCTCATAAATCGCGAGTCCTTGAGCCCGCCAGAGGAAGGTCTGCGCGGTGCCTGCTCAGGTGTCACGGGAGTATGATGTACACCTCTTCTGAGACTTTTTAGTGAAAGTAAGCGCAACCCGTCCTCCGGCAAGTAGTCTCGTCTCCGAATTTGTCAGGCCACGTGAAATCCAATCAAATGCCTCAACACCCTTGTCAAACCTCATCTAGAGATGAAAAATCGAATTGACGGGACTTGTCTGGTACCGCTGTAATACTTCGGACGAACATGGTTGCAGGATACACGGACCCGAATTTGACCATTACCGTGATTATTACGAGGTAAAAAAAAAAAGGAAAGAGCGAACGAACGCAATCCCTTTCTTTCTCTCCCTTTACCGTTACATAGGCCACATTGCGCTGGTACATACAAAAAAAAAACATTAATCTCAACGTTAACTGGACAACGGACTGAGGCACACCGGCGTCACTGCCCTAGTAGCATAGAATAATTTCTAAATATTTCTTTGTATTCTTTGCTAAATATCTCAAGCGACAGATTTTTTTAAATCTCTCGTAGATTTCATTCGAAGATATTTGAAATATTTGTTGAAAATCTCAATGACATATTTAGTTTCGATAATTTATAAACATGTAGAGAAATTGTATTTTTTAACATATTAACATAATAAAAATACATTTCTTTACTTCGCGACTATTATCGGACACTTCATTTGGTATCGAAGAACACGAGAAATTTGTCCAACATTTTCGTTCCGCTGTTTCATTATGGGAGCAAAACGTGTGATTTTGATTTTAAATATTCTTAAAACGTTTATAATGTATTCGGCGGATAATATTTAAAAAATACATGTATTAAAATGAAACGAAATGTTTTGTATATCCGGTAGAAAAATATTACGGAAACACATGGAGCTAATGTTATATAAATATTACAGCGATAATATTCTAAAGTAAACGTTTGGCAAATATTTCAAATGTCTGGTAAATAATTACAGAATGTACGATATTCGTTAAATAGATATAGAAAATATATGACAAATATTTTGTGCTACTAGGGTGAATACAAATGAAGAAGAGCTGAAATATTGGAGTAACCGCGTGAAAGTATATATCGAGCAAGGCGGTAATTTCAACGCATGCGCATATATTCCAGTATTTGTTAATGGACTGGTAATCATAGCTGCTGTAGTAGCTTCTAATCGGCGCATTATTTCCCGGGGGTATTGGCTATCCAGTTAAGATAGGGATCGTTGGAAGAGAGAGAAAGGGTGACAAGGCACCTTCTTTGTATATCCCCCTTTCATTTCCATTGTCTTCATAGTCGGATTAGCGCGTAGAGTCCACACGTCTTACGTGGTCCATGGTCTCCGCCCTCTTTCTTCCTAGTCTAAGAGATCCACCTCTTCGAGCAGGAAGATACGACGACCTCCTCCCGCGAGGAGAGGCTACGGGCGAACCTCTCGCGTTCTCACTTTCCACCTTCCAGGTGTTACCCGGAATGAGTTATCGCCGTCTCGGCGGTATTAATCGAACCCGTCTTATAAAATCATCGACTCCCCCGTTTATATACCGACTTTCACCGACGGACGCGGTGCCGTGGCGGGTCCGTTTACCCCCGGGAGTCCCGCGGCGTCGGTTCGGGAAATCGAGTCGAGAACCCACCCGAGGATGGGACGTCGCCGAACATCGGGGCGAGGGTCCCCGGGGGGGCCTTCGACACGGGGAACAATTACGAGTTCGTCGAACCCGGGTGCATATACGCGCGCGATCGGACCGGAGACGCGCCCGGACCTCCTCCGGGGAGAGCGCTCGGTGCACGCGGTATCCACCTATGTGGATAAATATGGGTATGCAGGCATCATAATTGCCGGCCAACCTTTTTGCGGCCGTATCCGTAATAGTAATCATTACTGTCGCAAACCCGGCATTACATCACCGGCCGGCATAACGGCACGCCGCGAGTCCTGCGAGTGCGTACACGCGTCCCCGGTATGTACACACCGCGGGTATCCGCGTGCGGTGCGCGCGCACCGTCATCGGTAGGATCCAAGGTACCGGGCCTCTGTACTAATTGGATAACCGATACCCCCCCTACGAAATGGGCTGACAATTAGAAGTAACTAGCACCTTCGATTATGGGCCCGTTAAGTAATATCGTAATGTTTTCGCGTTTGTCGAAAGTGCGCGCGCACCGTCATCGGTAGGATCCAAGGTACAGGGACTCTGTACTAATTGGATAACCGATACCCCACGAAATGGGCTGACGATTAGAAGTAACTAGCACCTTCGATTATGGGCCCGTTAAGTAATATCGTAATGTTTTCGCGTTTGTCGAAAGTGCGCGCGCACCGTCATCGGTAGGATCCAAGGTACAGGGACTCTGTACTAATTGGATAACCGATACCCCCCCACGAAATGGGCTGATGATTAGAAGTAACTAGCACCTTCGATTATGGCCCCGTTAAGTAATATCGTAATGTTTGCGCGTTTGTCGAAAGTAACGCGTGATGGATATGTATGTATTTACTCCAAACTTCGGGTCAGTGCAACTCCTTTTGCACATGCGTACACGTTATTTATTTACAATTAGTACCGTGGTTTATATTCAGTGGGGCTTGTATAGGTTTCAATTTGTCGGATAACTTTCCGCATCGAACAAGTAGGAATCGGGTAGTACAGGCTTTTATGAACCACAAATATATTTTTGGTTGGTCTTTCATTCTTAATTGATCCTTCATTCTTTGCTCGTTGAATCGCCGCGTTTCGAGTAACATTAAACGCCCTCAATGGGACTCCATCCGTAAGGTGACATGAAAGTGTAATGATATTCGTATGCGAAAGTTTTCATGCGAATTCGATTCGTCTGCGAAATTTTTCATATGAATTTTATTCGTATGCGAAATTTTCATGTGAATTCTATTCGTATGCGAAATTTTTCACGCAAATTCTAATCGTATGCGAAATTTTTCATGCAAATTCTATTCGTATGCGAAATTTTTCATGCGAATTCTATTCGTATGCGAAACTTTTCATGGGAAAAAATCCGTACCAACTCGAGAATCGGGCCCGAGGACACATTCTATCGCGGCGGCGAATCAATCGCAAATAAAGGGACAGGGAAGTCGAATAGGGGCGCGCCCGTAGGTGCGCACTCGTCCGCGCATGCGCGCGTGCTGCGTGCCGACGTGCCGGCGGATTTCACGGCGCGTACGCGGACTCGACCTTTCCGCTCGCGTCTGGCCGCGTGTGCGAGCGGCCACGGGTTACGGGGGAAACGCGGGGCGCCCATTCGCGCCTTGCCGAGCGATCGCGCGGGCCCGTAAAACGCCGTAATCGCCGATTTTACGCCGATTTTACCCTCGGCCAGGCCGCACGCGGCCTCGATCTCCGATCGCGGCAGAATCCATTGATTCTGCGGTAATCGCGCCGCGTGATCGCCCCGCGAGTTGATCCCGCCGGGCGGAGGGGCAGCGGGTGCCACGGGGCATAGAGGGAAATCTCTAACTAATCGTTAGATAACCCCGCGGTGCCGAGGGGTTAAATATTAATACGTCTCCGGATTCCTACGACGTCGAGCACCTTTGCTCGCTGTTATATTGATAGCGGTAAATTTTCGCGCATACTTGGCGAGAGGCATTTTCTTATTCGTATCCGGTGGATATCCTTCAACTTAGACCGCGGAAAAATGGAGGGAACGAATGGAGGGATTCGATTGACGTGTACATGTCGACGGGCCAAGAGGAGGTGCCAAAAGGGCGGAAAGGGATCGATTGAGTTGAAATTTCTTCTAATGTACCCTGCGCACACGTTAAGAGACTTTTGATTCGTGAGACTAATCCTCGGTTTCGTCGATCTCGGTTAAATCATTGATTAGTTAACGCTAGAACTATCGAGACCAGTCAAAATGACTGGTTTCAAATGGCCCATCCTATACAAAAAAAAATCCGCCGGGTGTTCTAGGGTTAATCGTAGGGTAAAGTTAACGTCTATATTAGTCATGAGTTAAAAACGTAAATGTTTTCCCACGTTGGCAAGATTGTACCATTATTTTAATATATTTCGCAGTTCTTTGCCATTATAAAAATTTTTAATATGAAATTTGTATTGCGGCCCACTGATGCAAGTTGAAAAATTCGCGTGGCAGCGAAAGGGTTAACTAATCGTATACACGATTTGAAGCAAGTCGAATTGTCGGTGAACGCGTTCGCGTGATTGGTTGATAAGCTGATTGATTAGGAAGTATAATAGATGCGCCCTCGTCGGGACACGAAGTCCCATTAATTTCATGCAAGAACTTATTTGACAGATGCTAGCCTCTGGAAATAAAGTTTTTTTTGCTTAAAGATTGATACAAAATATTTTCAAGCGTACTTCGATCGTGAAGAAATTGTAAATAAAATCGAAAACGTCTTCATCCGTTTCGTTATAAAAAGATCTCAATGAATTCTCAATGTAGTCCATGTTTTCCTCACGTTTGTGCAGTCTTTAAGTTGAAGTACTATCAACCGAAGCTAAACGATCCAATTTTCCTGGTTAATCTAAACGGCGGTTAATGGAAATTGACCCGCCGTTAAAATATGGCGGAACGTGCAGCTCGTTGCAACCGAGGATTAGCTTTTTGACCGAGGTCGGTATAACCGGGCATTAAGCATTCATGCAAAACATATACGCGAAATTTGTTATTTTTTTAATAAAAAATTTTCGGCATTTCTCATTAGCAACGAAATACCAGAATTTACTGTACGTTTGCCCAGGGGAAATTTGTAGAAATCTTTAGAAGTTAGAGACGGAACGTACCGCTCCTTTGAGTCTTCTTCGGACATCTTCTCTCTTACGTGTATCCTTCGTTTCTATTAGGTTTATCGTTCGCCGATCCTTTAACGGTGCCGGTTAGAATTTTTATTCTCGTTCTTGAAACGATTTAGAAAAAAAAAAGAGAAAAGAGAAACATGCGATAATTACACAGGTCGCGATCACTGCCTTTGTGTGCCCGTCAGGAAGCTAGAATCGGCGTTCGCGAAATCGCCGGAAGGGTCGCGTGAACCACGCGCGTAATCCAAGGGATAATTAGTCAGCCATTACGGTAACGAGCACGGATGGATCGTAAACCATCGGCGACACACCCACGATATCCCCTGCAGTTATGTAGGTGTGCCCGGTAGGCATGTATGTATAAATAGGAACTGGTACGCGTGTTGGTATATCGATCGTTTACCGCACGCGGAAGACGCCCCGGCTGCGCCGCGTACGTCGATTTACAGGTGATTACATTAATGCCCGTTTATTCAACGGCACGCATGGCGCTAACAGTACGTGCGCACTTTTCACGCGAGAGTTACATACCCGACTCGCCACCTCTAACTGCGGAGCCCGAGCGTGACATTGTCTATATCTATCGATCGTTATCACCTAACACGATTGATTAAACACCGCGCAATCGAATTGCATATTTCCGATAATGGGTATCGAACGTGCGTGTAAAGACAGTTACAGTCATAGGGGAAGACGGGGTCAGCACGTACAGGGCCAGATCGGTTCGACGCAAAAAATTGATATAATTTTTTCATCACGAAATTCAGGCATTTTAATGAAATTGTGTTGTTTCTCGATGTTGGTACTAGGAACTGTGGGAGTGTTTACACCTGAACATTTTGGCCCAAGGTACTGGAATGACTGTTTATTGATTTAAAGAACTGCACTTAAATGAATCTTATTTGGGAATGAATTTATTATTTTTCTTCATTATTTTATATATATACATGTGAAATTTATATCGATTTTATCGTCGCTTAGTATATACAAAGCGACGTCGACTACATCGGTCATTTGTTGCCTTGTTCATTTCGATTTTTTTTCCTATATCTTTTTTAATCAGTCGCATTAAGTTTTGTCATTCATTAAACGACGAAATTTAATGAATACCTTATTTTCATTTGCTGGATTTTAATAATGTGAAAATGACCGAGCTGTGTTCATTAAACGATCCTTCGCTTGGTTAATGAAACTTTCTCTTCGTTTATGTGTGTAATCGTGACAATTTAGACGTTTTTCATTAGATTAAAATAAGAAAATAATGAGGCATTAAGATTGTTGATAAGTTCGCCGGAAGATAGATCACGTACGAGACCTGTTAAGTAGGAAAGTCCGGGGATATATGTTGTCACCAATTTTTCTCGGGCTGTCAATGTAGTTTGACGTGGTTTGCGCGCTTTACAAGGAAGTTATTATATGTTAATTGTTTTTCGCGGTTGCGAGTGAAATTTCGATTCCACGTATAATCGTAAACATCTCCGCCGCTGCTGAGAGCGAGATTGTGTAACTAGGTTCGCTGCATAGCACACCACCTAACCTTCAAATTCTTATATAACTTACGTTCAGTCTATTCTTTATGTTTGCATAAACTGCGAAAGTTCACGGGAGATATCGCTCGGGGGGCCAATAGGTGCAATGTACGCGGGTATGGTTGGCGTCCTTCCAAAGATTAAATTATAACAGCGAATTTTATGGTACTCGGACCTTTGAACGCACCAAATTATAAGTTGTCAGAAGAAATTAGGCCTTATCAAAAAGTTCAGCTGAGAAGTTCAATTGTGGGAATGAGAGGAAATGTGCGTAGAATTTGACTTTTTGTGGTATTAGTCGATAACTTTGCGACGAAAGCTTTAAATAGGAATTGTTTAACATTTGTAGAATTTAAATTGTCAGAAGAAATTAGGCCTTATCAAAAAGTGCAGCTGAGAAGTTCAATTGTGGGAATGAGAGGAAGTGTGCGTAGAATTTGACTTTCTGTGGTGTTAGTTGATAACTTTACGAAGAAAGCTTTAAACAGGAATTGTTTAACATTTATAGAAATTAAATTGTCAGAAGAAATTAGGCCTTATCTAAAAGTTGAGCTGAGAAGTTTAATTGTGGGAATGAGAGGAAACGTGCGTAGAATTTGACCTTTTGTTAGTCGATAACTTTGCGACGAAAGATTTAAACAGGAATTGTTAAACATTTGTAGAAAATACCTCTACTTTATTACATGTATTAGTGACATTAGCTTTATCCCCTGTTTCGATAACAAGCATTTTTCTTCGAGAAAGAGGGTAAGGTCTCTATAGGGCGTAAAATGAGTATACATCTGGTTAATGACAGTATTTGAATAAAAAGATAAATATGACGTGCAATAATTTTCGCTTATACGTTAAACCTCGACTAATGCCATTAGTGAATACTTACTCAAGTTATTAAAGATAATTGACGCGGCGCGTTATTAGGTAAGAATTGGAATTAACTCGGTTCCTCCTAACCGTCGTCTCATTAGCATTTTAAGCATTGCACTTTACTGTTACTCCACCTTACAGCGGGAAAAATTAAGTGCGTAAAAATATGCCGTGAAAACACGTGCTCGCAAAAATTATATAGATTCGCATAGAAATATGAGGACTGCATCGAGGCGTGGTACTTTGAAAACCAATTGACTTTTTTCTCCTTGGCATATTTTTAATGCCTCGAACAACAAAATTGCAGCCGTCCGAACGTTGCCTCGATTTCCCCGGACCAGCTGGTGTACTTATTACTAACCATAAGAAAACTAACGAAACGACCGAAAGAAAACCCGGAGCGATACAAGAGCAATTGAGTGCAAGTTAAAAGGAAAGGCAGCAATTAGAGAAGTACGAGGATACCTTAAATCGTCCAGTCGGTATGAATGAAAGAGATCATTCTGAGCGCTCTTTCGACAGGCAACGTTAATACGAATTTTAGCGCTCGAACGATTTATCGAGCTATCTCGACTCCAATGAATACCAGTCGAAGTTTTATTCGATCCGTAATGCGTTTGGTAGTTTACCACTAGCCTCGCCGTTAAAACTAGGTCGACAAGACTCTTCATTAGAAAGATCAATTCGCCGTTAAGAACGAAAGCAAAGTCCGAGAAAAAGTGCCAACTGCCGTCTAGCGAATTCCCCGTGATCGGACCGACTTGGATCGGCTGACTTTTATGATACCTACCCACCCAAACGATTGCGAGACGACTTTTACGTGACGCAATTTCACCGGTGACTCGTAACGAGAAGTTGCGTGCAATGGACCCCCCTTAACACATTCGCGACCGGCAAATTTTTTCCGTTTCAAATACTGAGTACCGGCGAAAATAATGAAATTCTTAAACTGGTTGCCGCAAACTTGTATCGTGTATCGTTATGGACGTGATTCACGTCGGCGGCAATCAGGGATAGAATTTAAAATGACGTGAATTCACGTCAGCGGGAACCAGGAATAGAATTTGAAAAGACGTGAATTCACGTCAGCGGTCGCGAATGTGTTAAGTTGATGTGAGTGAAATACCCTTCAAATCAGTCGACCCGGGTAAGACACTTATTTTTAAGGGTATTGGACCGAACTGTCCGAAACTTGAACACGTGACTCGTGATCATCTGAGAATTGTCCTGGCACTTTCAAAATCTGGATTTTTTATAAAAATTTGTTAACTTAGCCCAGACCAGAAGCAAAATGACGTCGAGCTCTCGTATTTCGATCGATATCCAATTATTGAGGGCTCTAATTTGAGAAACGAAAGGGTCAGGACAATTTTACGACAATTTAGAACACTCTGGTAATCGAGGAACTTACATTTGAACAGGATAAGGACAAAAAAGTGTCTAATGCGCTTCTATGGCGAAACGATGGTAATATGAGGTCTCGGAGGGGAAGTTTAGTTAACCCGGAAATCACAGATGGCGCGAAGTGTCTCTCTGCAGTCAATTAGGACCTTGGAAACAAGAAATCCAGAGAATTTCTCAAGTTTTACTTCGATTTCTGTATAATTATTGTACGAAAACGACAGATATGGGATATGCCATTTGGTACAGTGCACGATATAATTCGACACGGTGGTCAATTTAAAAGCAAACGTCGCTAGCGTAGGTATTTAGAACAACCTTTTTTTACCGACGTCGATCAAGTTCCTCGACGTGTTCCACTTCACCTTAAACGTTCGACTCCGCAGTGATTATTCGTCTAAACGCGTTTTTTCTTTACGTCCGTCCGCTCTTGCGGCGTTCCTATAAGAAAAAATGACCGCCAAACAAAACCGTAAGTAATAATATTATCAGAGACGCGTCGGGACGTCAGCGTCTCCGCCGATACGATCTCGTAGTACCGGTAAAAGTGCGGACTCGGGGTGTATCCGATCTTAATCGCGCCTTATCGACTTTGTCGGCACTTCACGCTTGGCTTTCAATGATTAACGCTCGGACTCGATAATGAGGCCCGATAAGCCGGGATAATCCCCACGTTCTACATATCTGCGGGAAAATGGCCCGCGGTTGATCACAGCCTCTACCATTTACGTTGACGCGTCCTCCGCGAGTGCGTAGACCGTGGACGCATGATGTATGTAGAAAATGAAACCTAACCATTCTCTTGATATTCTTGCGATGGCTGAGAAAGAGAGCAAATAGGGGTGATAATGCATCCGCAATGCGATTTCGAATTACGATTCCTCCCAGTCGTAACGTCACGCCTGTACCCATTCCATAGATTCCATGTTTTACCATTCGCGTTGAGATAAATCGATTTAAGTGAAATAATAATGAATCCGAAAAGTGAGAAAATACCACGGACGTAGGATACATGGACTCCGAAAACCCAATTATTTCCTCGATAATCATGCGAAGGCCGCGAAGAAAAAAGAGCGAACAGATGCGCTTTCTCCCTTCTCTCTCTTGCCATTAAATAAGCTGTCGCCATATTGCCCTGCGCAATTGTTTTACCTGAAAAGAAAGAGGCGGAAGGAGAAAACGGTCCCCTTGTTTTCTCTATTTCGTTTCTGCTATCTTCATAATCGGATCAATGTGCAGAGTCTCAATGAGAGGCAGCGAAATGAAAAAGAGAGTGACCAGAGGTCTCCCCTCTTTCTTACCCGTTTCCTCGCCGTTTCTTACCGTTTCTTACCGTTTCTTACCATTTCTTACCATTTCTTACCATTTCTTACCATTTCTTACCGTTTCTTACCGTTTCTTACCTCTTTTTACCATTTCTTACCATTAGGCAGATCATCCCCATATCGCGCCTCGCCACCATTTCTCGTAAGAGAAGGGAAAGGGATGAAGCACCCCCTGTGGTCTCCCCCTTTCAATTCCGCCGTCTTAGTCAAATCGGTGTGCGAGGTCCATATATCTTTCGTCCGTGCCGTAGATGCACGGACTTCTTGCGAAACGGACAGTGCGCCCTCCTGCCGCCGAGGCGACGCTTTAAAATGGCAGAAAACGATTAAAGGCGGGCCAAGGCGCACGCGTGCGCGCCAGCTCGAGCAATACTCGCGCATGCGCGCCTCGGATGCATGCGAGGACGCGTGCGCGATGCATCATGGGTTGCTCAACCGCGCGGTTCGGCCCTAACATGGCGAGAACATGGCCCAGAGAAATTGAGAGTTTAATATTTATGAACGCTTAAAAGGAGTGAGGTATCAAGGACTCCTCTCCCTCTCTTTCTCTCTCTCTCTGTCTCTCTCTCTGTCTCTCCTCTTCGGTCCCTCTGGCGGGCATGCGAGTACTCGCATGTTACGTCGTGTGTCCTGCCGGAGTATCGGGCCTCGTAAGGCCGCGAATACGAATCGTCGAGTGCACGGTCGCGTGACTAAGCTCCGCGGACTCGGCCCTGCTAAATGTATGACATGCGATTCAATTATTCTAGCCGATTTATACTTGCGTTGAAGTCATAGATGGTATCGGGAATACCATCGGGGACGGCTTAAAATGATAAACACCGATTCTATGCAAATAGGAACAGAAAGAAGGCAAATTCCTTTGGGAACCGATTCGTTCGCCTCGCGGTTAGTACGTGTAATTCATGTACGATGTATCCGGACATTCTTGGTATTATTAATAGTTTGTAATCGAGAGGCGGCCGTATTTGTGATACGACCGTTTGTCGGTTCCTGCTTTACCTCCGGATTTTTAGGTACCGGGTTCTAGGACCAGCTTCGAATGCCGAGTCGATGGATGAAATTGTCATGTTGGATTAAATGGTCAGGCGAAAAAGTGGGTATTATGGACGTTTGATGTACGGTCTTTTTAAATATTTTTATTAAGGGGATGTGTATGTGGCATCCGAGGGCTCAATCATTCGTGAAACTTTTCTCCGAACTGGGTATACCGAATCGTCTCATACTTTACTACGTGAACATGGAGACCGTAAGGACGGTCCTGGCACTCGTGAAATATCATTTTTAAAAAACAATTTTGAAAATATCAGGAAAGAAATTTTTAATAAATTGAAATTGTATGGGTGTCAAGACCTTCCTTATAGCCTCCGTAATCACGTCGTCAAGTTTGAAATGATTCGGAGAGAAGTTTCATAAACGAGACCTTTTTGGCGCCACTTTCACGTCCCCTTATTGGCAATACAAGGTTTACTCATTGAACGATTAAATAATTAGATATAGCCTCCGTATTCACGTAGTCAAGTTTGAAAAGATTCGGAGGAAAGTATCATAAACGAGACCTCTTTGATGCCGCTTTCACGTCCCCTTAATGGCAATACAAGGTTTACTCATTGAACGATTAAATAATTAGATAACTTTGGGACTGAAACTAGATACTCCGTTTCCGCTTTTACGACACGGGTACTCGGAAACGAAAAATGCCCGTACCGAACGATTTCCACCAGTGTACGATTCGGGTTTATTCCTTTTCAGGGAACAACTCGAAACATTACATGGCACGTACAGGGAGTCGCGGTTGATAATTACTGAGCATTAATAGCGCAATTAGAGGCGAAATAATAGGTCGCGGGTAGGAAGTCGCCTGTCGGCCATTACAACCGTTTACACCTGTCCCGAAGTTGTTAGTTTCGGTCTCATGGCAAGACGTACAGGCTGATTGCGTTCGCGTCGCTGGTCGCGCAATTAGCCACGAAACGGGGGCGATTTAAAATTTCCACTAGGCCGTAACTCTCTAGGCGTTTCTTCTGCGATTAGGTTATCGCGGGCTTTCCTTCCTGTCCGACCAGAGGTCGGGCAATCGATCAAAAAGGCGCGCGTACTCGCACGTGTAACGCACGCGTCGTTCACGTAACGCGTCTCGAGAAACGCGAGACGGCCCCCAGGAGAAGCTGGATCCCTCCTTCCTTTCGTTGCGATCGTTCCGACTGAAATTGGCAGCTGCTTGCTCGTTAAATGAAAGTCATATCCGAAAGTATATTACGACCCGACGGAGACGCGTCGAACTTTCGATTTCACTCCAGAGTCCCGGGCGGAAGGCTATCGGAGGGCTCGAATCATTGACACGGGTTTTACGAGTACAGCTGTTAAGGGTGGCTTGGCAGAGAGGAAAGAAAAGCTCGAAATTCAATGCAAGGGTTGTGAACGCAGGATGAACCGTCAAATAATTGCGAAAGAAAAGCAAATAGGAATTATTTCAATTCAATTGAAGGAATAACGCTTGCAACTTTGGAGGAGCAAGATGACGTGTCGGGCGAATCTTCGGATTCATCTTGTCTTTATTTAGATAAAATGACCTGTAAATGATTTTTAAACTAATGTAGACATGGTTGGTTCTGGAATTAGTCTAACGAGAAATCTTGTAATTTATATGCATAAGCGATATTGATGGGGTTTTCGCTGATTTCGAAATAAACGTCTATCTCCAATTGTTTTACTTTATGCCGCGCCTAAGCGTTACTTACTGTTTTTATCATTTTAACAGAGCTTTCGTTTTGTAGAGGGTATTTGGGGTCAAGACCTGCACTTAGTTTTATCTTGACGTATCGAACGGTTTTTGAAGTTATGAGGTTATTTGCTTATGGCATTGCGCAGTGCGCCGCGGTACAGGGCAATTTAGTGTACCTGTAGTACAGGATAATGTGTAGGGTCTAATGTATGATTTGAAACAAACGTTTCTGATCGTACCAGGTCAGAACCAACGAACGAGTTTTTGTAGACGAACGTGTCCTATAATGCTAATATTTTGTTTGCAGCAAATGCAAATATTATAGTTCACTCATTGCGTAAAGGTTTATATTATTAAGTAAGGTTCTATTGGGCAAACATTATTCTAACAATTCAAACTGAAATTGCGAGTTATAAATTATTATATAACCGAATTAGACATCCTATTATCGCGATAGTTCTCCGACAAATTATCCATAAATACTAATGAAAATAATCGAAATCAGTATCAGTAATCTGTGTACATTATATAAACAAGGTTTTATATACTGGATTTTTCTGGGAAAGTAGTCGAGGACGATTGCTGTATAATAAAAGATAATGTATCTACATTTTTATTAATGAAACGTACAGTTGTATGCGACTGCAGTGGAATTACGAGGCTGGAAGTGGAGGAATATCTTGAGCCATTGCATTTTAACGATATTACGCTAAGATAAAAAAGCATGTCAAGTGAAGATTGGGACCGGGAGATTACTTGGACCATAATTATATCGGCGCAAATTAATATGACCTCCTCTTATTCCCACTTTGATTCTTTTCTTAGAACATAACCCGTTTCCATGAATTAATAAGCCTCACACATGTTCAGGAACCGTACGAGATCGTAGCGCAAATATTCCCACGGTTTTTATTCATTCGTATTTTATCATAGATAATTATTAATAACCCGATGACCTATAATACTGTATTTTTAATTAGATGGCTGCAGAAATACATGCGTGTTTTTTACGTGTCATATGCTCGTTAACTCCATTTTAATTTGATTAAACAAACCATTCTTCTTATGAATCACAAAGTCAAAACACATTTCTCGTTGAAATTTCAAGCTAATCTGTTAAAAAATTGTAGAAATTATTTTTTTTACGAAGGTGATCGCCATCTTTGTTTCGTTCACACTGCAACACATCATCCTCGTAAACATAACTTTTTTTACCCCTTGATACCCAATATATTATTTCATAGAGACTTCAAGGCAATTCAAGTTCAGTCTTTCATCCGATAATTAGTTAACGTGGGTTTGATAAATTAATTAGCCGTTGAGATAATTAATCAGAGTTTAATAATTTATCGTTTAACGGACGTACACAGTACGACGTAATTGATTACTCAATAATAAGATAATTTCATTACGCAGCTATATATTTTAGCTAAATACAATTTTGAGGTGATGTACAATATACGATTGTTACCGTCTCCAAAAAGAGCGCTCCGTGGAGTTTAACCCTTTGCACTCGGCGTCATCCCATCTAGATTTAAAATGTCCCCTCAGAGTTGACAACCGAGTGCAAAGGGTTAAGAGGAAAAAGTTCTCCGCTGGAACTCGGACAAACGAAGCCCATGACTGATAAACCTTCTGAAACCTTCCGGCTGGGAAACCTTCGAAAACGAATGCAATTGTGCAGCTGCACCGGGGTGACGCTCGCAGTCTCTGAAAAACGAGCCTCATGAATAAATGGACATGTCTTGTTGACTTTCACTCGGATCCCGGCAACGGCAAGATTTTTCTCCGCATCTTACATTTCTTCTCTTTCTCACGTTACTCTTTTTTTTTTTTTATTATTATTCTCTCGTCTTTGCCGTCTTTCTCCTTCCTGTCGGCCGAACGCGTTGGTACATCGCAGCAGTCGAACCACGGAATGGCGGTGTTCGGTTCTCGATCCTGTCGGCGATATCGAGGTTATTTTTCGTCCGGGACAGGACCTTCTCGATCTCGCAAAAAGGATACGTCGGTAATGGACACGTTTAAACGAAAATTAAGTCCCACCGAGGAATTATTTCCCTCGGGGGGAATAAATTAGCTCCTCCTTGAAGCGGGTGCGATTAATCCACGGGGAATAAAGTGTATCCCGGCCGAAAGAATTCCCTTACAGCGTACTGTAATCATCCGTGTTCTCGCCCGAAAGAAACGATGTATTCCCGCGAAGGGGATTTATTGAGCAAACAGTCGAGATTATTCAACCTTGCATAACTGCGGTTAAATGGGGATAACACGATATGTCTCATAGAATTCGAGTCATTTCTGGCCGGTATACTTAAACGGTTGATAATAATTCCACTTTAGCAGGTTTGCGATTATTTAACTACGCGGATATGTCCAGGGGTTCCCGATTAGGTGCAGATTGGTAGCGAGACCCGTTTACAAGGCGCGTTATGTAGGTTAATGCTTCGAACGCACAAAGTGTACCCCATACTTGACTTCCTGTGCCGTTTAATGCGGCTATGGCATATTCGCAATAGTGAGAGCATGAGAAATTATTTCACGTGGGCGGATTATCGGTAGCTTTGCCCTACCGTCCCCTATCATCCACACTTCGTTAGAACTTCTCTTATGGGGATCGGAATCGCGCGGTCTTTCTTTTCCTTTTTTTTTCCTTTTTCCCCCGTCAAAGGAATCTTAACTGATCCAGTTCAAACAAGGCGGCACGGAAATGGAAACTCATGCCGATTTGCAATGTCAGTCTCGGTATGTCTTCAATGAGAAAAGGTGCGGAAAGTAAACGCGTGACATTCACCTCCTGCACGACACGCCTCACTGGACATAGCCGCGAAGGTTGTGATTAGCAATTGTTACTTCAGCAGAGCTAATCATCGTCTCTTCTAGATCTATTCTAACCCACGTTTATTTCCCCCTGATATTGACGAGGCATATCAAAGAAAATCCACGTGAACGAATTTATAAGTGCAGCTCTGATTGCGGAGATGGATGCCTTTCCTATGGATATGGTGTTGTTAAGGTTTTAAAACTGTCAGATGTCCGCCATTGTGCACGCCTATATTGTAAATAAATATTCGGTCTTTTTTCTTCTTAACGTGTATAATGATTTATTTCATAATACCGCAAGTACCGAAATTAAAGGTAATTATATTGATGAGTAGTGAAATGTGCATTTGGCTGCACCTTATTTTTAATTTAAGGGGAAGCTTTTAAATTAACTTATTGTGGAATTAGAGATAACAAGAATTGAAGGAGAGAGAGAAAACAGCTGGGCCGTATCAGTTATCATTCTTACGAGTCATTAATGCAATTATGTCAGATTCATCCTGTTGTCCTTAGTGTTCTGTAGTTCTGTTATAATTCGCTTTCACGTATTCCAACTCTTATTATCTTCATCTTTTCTGTTTTAATATCGTATTACTTGGAGTCCCATCTATGGGCATTGGATGTATGGGCCCTATTTCCAAAGGGGATACTTTTTTTGCTTTTTCTCCCTCCATGATCCCATCGAAACACGAAAACTACAATAGAAGGATCAATACACCCATGTTCATGACTCATGTACTAAGTTATTCCAAAAGTCCGTCGTTTCCGTGTGCAAACATTTCATGGAAATAAACATCGGTAGAACTATAATGGAGTAACATTCAATCGAGGGATCCGTCACAGATGGTAAATGAAATAAAAATGCATTTGGGACGGTCTCCTCCTCGTATCCTTGGGTCTAATGAAGATGCCGATCTCGACGACGCGTGCACGTAAATACCGGCGTCGGTTACACACGGTGGATTCCTTTTTCGCGATCGGCAACGCACGAACACCCACGCGTGCCTTTTGTCGCGCACGGGCCCCTCTTGGCCACGAGCTTTCACGAGTCGCCCAACCGGGCGTTAAACCTTAACGCTCCAAGTGTGCCTCTCAAGCACCACCGATGTGCGGCGTTCTACTCTAAGTGTGCCTCTCGAGCATCACCGATCCGACCGACTTGCAAGTCGAAGTATGACGAGAACAAGTTGGAGTTGCCGGTCGATATTCACAATTAAAAGTCGGGGCGTTAAGGGTTAACTTTCAACATTTCACTTCCCGCTTTAACCCGCGCATTGCCGGTCGATATTCAGAATTAGCGTTAAGGGTTAACATTCAATATTTCTCCTCCCGCCTTACCCTACGCGTTGCCGGTCGATATTCACAATTAAAATTGTTAACTTTCAACATTTCTCCTTCCGCCTCATTCCGCGCGTTGCCGGTCGATCTCACAATGAAAAGTCGGAGCGTTAAGGGTTAACTTTCAACATTGCTCCTCACAACTTACCCCGCGCGTTGCCGGTCGATATTCACAATTAAACCCTTTCGTTACCTTGGACGAGATATATCACGACCCAATACTGGCCGATTAACGCTTTTGACGAAATCTCTCGCGACCCGATACTGGCCGATCAACGCTTTTGACGAGATATCTCGCGAGTTAATCCGCTACTGCCGGATCGCGAGATATCTCGTCAAAAGCGTTGATCGGCCAGTATCGGGTCGCGAGATATCTCGTCAAACGCGTTAATCGGCCAGTATTGGGTCGCGAGATATCTCGTCCAAGATACGTCCACGATAACGAAAGTGTTAAAAGGGTTAACTTTCAACATTTCTTCTCCCGCCTTACCCTCTGCGTTGCCGGTCGATATTCACAATTAAAAGCCGGAGCGTTGAGGGTTAAGTTTCAACATTTCTCCTCCCGCCTTACCTCGCGCGTTGCCGGTCGACATTCACAATTAAAGTGGTTAACTTTCAGCATTTCTCCTCTCGCCTTACCCCGCGCATTGCCGGTCAATATTCAACTTTAAAAGTCGGAGCGTTAAGGGTTAACTTTCAACATATATCCTCCCGCCTTACCCCACGCGTTGCCAATCGATATTCACAATTAAAAGTCGGAGCGTTAAGGGTTAACTTTCAACATATATCCTCCCGCCTTACCCTCTGCGGCGTGCGTGATCAACACACACGCGGGCGCGCGATGCGTAAGTCACGCGAGCGCGCAGGCGCGCTCGGGCCGCGAACGAAAGCGAAATTGCGGACTCGCGTCTGCGCCGTCTCACTTGCGAAATGCATTTTGCGGTACGAGGCCTCGAGAGATGCAGGCTCATGCGAGGGCATCGCGACGGTAGCAACGACGCTTACGCGCAGTCGGGCCCGTTACTGCCCAGGGATTAAGTTATGCACTGCCGATGCACTTTTTCGGGGACCCGCCGTACATCACCGGCGAAACCGACGCCGAGGCGGCACGAAGGAGATAAAACGAGACCGAATGGATTTTTCGATTATGTAAAAAGGGGGGCTCGAGCGTAAATCACTTTCGACTCGTTGCGTGTCCACGTGCAGGCGGGCATCCTCCCGGTGAAAACGCCAGTTCGTTAAAATTCAAGGGAATCTCGCGCGTTTTGCCTTCTTCGATTACCGGGACTCGTCGTTCGTCATCCGCGAACGATGTCGGCTCGGCGTGGGCGACATAATGCGAGGTACGTATGTAAGTATGCCTCGGTGAGAATTAAGTTCTCCGTTTAAAGAAGTCGCCTCGCCGAGGACGTCTCTTTCTTCGTGGAGGTATGAACGGTGGTTCTTGCTCGACCCTGGGGAATATTTGTGATATGACCAGGTCGGCCTGCATTCTCGTGGGAAATTTTCACGTGCACTTCGTGGTTGCTCCTGACTTTTATAAGTGCGAGGGGGGTTAGGTTAGGGGCATCGGGTACAACACCGTAAACGCGATTAGGTTATATGCTCGTATGTAGGGCTTACTTACTGCTGATTTATGAAGCATGAGGGAACCGTTATACGTTTTCCTAGGGTTATAATTATGGATTTTATCATTGCCGTATGTACTTTACAGTTATCGGCTCGAGAGATTAACACTAAACGAGGGCGCAAGGTATTTATTTATTGATACTTCTTATTGGCTATGAGGAATATATTTTACCGGAACGAGAATGACTGTTTACTCTTAATGTCACGATAAAGTACATACACTGTATAATACAGCGGCGTGGAGGTTTCTGGTATCCCTATCAGAGTTCTTTACGTAATCTCTGATGTCCTTAAACCCTATATTATTTTTGATTTAACATCATTTGACTTGTACGAAAATTCCACATCCCGTACTTGATATTGCATTTTTTGTGGTTACGCCGATAGATATATAATACAGTAAAATAAAATATATTATTAGGTAGATGAAATACACTAAATTGTTGTTGCGCAAACGTAGATATTGTAATATAACGTTCACAATGTGCTTTTCTCTCGAACGTCTCGTTTATCTCTTTCGAAATCGCGCACTCTAATAAGTAGAGTTTACTCCTTTAATTCCTGTCTTCATCTCTCGGTTAGTCATAACACCCAGTTCCAACTAACCGGGGAAAAGTCTAAGGGTGAGGCAAGGGTGAGGCACCGAGGAGAAAACAATATCGGGAAGACGGTATATGTCGGTGCAACGTCCCGAGGACCACGGCTACGTGACTATAAAGTCGCAAATTGAGAGGAGCTATAAAAGGGTACTGTTGAAGGAAAACACAAAGAGCACGGCGGGCGCGGGAAGTCGCGGCAAAGATCGTTCCCCATCGGATGGACCGGTCGGAAGGTATCTTCGCGAGGCATGCCCGAAGATATCCCGCGGACAGCGCTGATATCCCACCTTGGATATCTTGCACTGACGGCGGGCACGCACGGAATGCGGAAAGTCCCGGGCGTTTATAAAACGCAGAAAGGGCGGTGTTCCGCCGACTCGGACCCAGCCGAGTGTCCGGAATGATGAATAATACATCGGAGACGAGTTAACGAAGGAAGAGGCCACTCGCGAGGAGGCTTCAAGAAAGCGTCGAGGGAGGAATAAACCAGCTACGGGGGGGGGGGGGGGGACAACGAAAAACGTGCAAAAGAGAATCTTTTGTCGTTTCGCGCGGACGGTGGTTTGTCTCTCCGACCATTGTCACCGTAGTTTGTGGTGGAGTCGCGATGGCCGCCACGTTGGGATAGCGGCGTTGCGCGCCATTAGCCGGAGACTTCGACGCCAGGGGTGACGAAACGGTAGGATCGAATTTAATATTAAACGTTAAATTATTTATTGACGGGTCTCGATCGATTGTATTTAAATTCCCCGCCGGAGGGAAGAGATGGTCAGGGTGGCTGACTCGATTGTTCCGTGTCGGAGGGGACCGTTAGTCCGATCGAGGGCGTTCTTCGAGCCGAAGGAAGACCTTTGGCTACTAAGAGCACCTAAAGGCGCCCGACGTTTGGTTCAATATTGCCTGCACGGTCGGAGGGATTTCGCCCATATGTCGAAATGGCTCCGTGTTCGAAGGGTTAAATCTGGCGGGCGAGGG
This sequence comes from Orussus abietinus, assembly GCF_000612105.2. NCBI lineage: Eukaryota > Metazoa > Arthropoda > Insecta > Hymenoptera > Orussidae > Orussus > Orussus abietinus. The sequence goes on from NW_019394252.1 coordinate 260,787, forward strand.
CTTGGCGCGAATCCATTAGGGGGATGTTATCGTTTCCGGGCATCGCGTTTTTCTCAGCGAGCACGCATCCAGGATGACCGATCACCCCTCCGAGTCTCACGACTCCCCGAGGATTTCGATCCCCGAGGATCGACGACGTCCCACGCTCCCCGGCGCGACTTCGACGCGGAAATCCCGCGGATCCAGGAAGGCCGTTCTCTAGGAGTTTTCGCGCCAACGGTTGCGCCCTCTTGGCCGTTAATTAACGGGAATCGTTGGCCCCCGGCAATTAAACGCGTTCGGCCAGTCACTTAATGACGGAGCACGCACGCGGAAGGGGACATGGAGTCGTTTATTGCTCGCTCTCCCATGTCGTTACCTCGGCCGCCCGATACCATGGATATGCCAAGGTGGACACGGTATCTCGCGGCGCCGCCATCTTTCCTTCCCTACAGGCGTCTTTTTTTCCCTCGTGTCCGACGTCATCTTTCCCTTCGTCGCGCGTCGTTTCGTGGCATTCGGGGCCTTCTCGGACATTTCGTGACGTTCCGTAGAGTTATGAGGTATTTCGTGGCATTTCGTTCTGTTTCATGGTATTTCATAGCGTTTTGTAGCTTTTCGAGACGTTTTGTAGTATCCATGACGTTTCATGCCGTTCCGAACGATTTCATGGCGTTTCGTGGACTTACGTAACATTTGATGGCGCTTCATGGCGCTCTCCAGCGTTTTGTGTTGTTTCGTCACGTTTCACGCTGGTTCATAATATTCTGTTGCTTTTCGTGGCGTTTCATGATATTTCATGGCATTTTGTAGCTTATCGTTACAATCCGAGACGTTCCGTAGCTTTTAGTGGCGTTCGATGGCGTTCCGTTGCTTTTGTTATGTTTCATTACATTCTGCTGAGCTTCTTAGTGTTTCACGGCGGTCCGTGGCGTTTCATGGTGTTTTTTTAAGCATATCGTGGTGTTCAGTTATATTTTATAGCGTTGCGTAGCGTTTCGTGACATTCCGTAGTGTTCCGTGGCGTTCCATAACATTCAATAACGTTTCATAATGTTCCGTAGCGTTCCGTACCTTTTGTTATGTTTCATGATATTCCGCAGAGCTTCTTATTGCTAATGTTTCACGGCGGTCCGTTGCGTTTCACGGTGTTTTTTAAGCATATCGCGTGGCGTTTAGTGATGTTTTATGGCGTTGCGTATCGTTTCGTGACATTTCATAGCGTTTCATAACGTTCCATAACGTTCCGTAGCGTTTCGTGGCTTTCCGTGACGCTTCGTACCCTTCCGTGGCGTTTGATGGCGTTCCGTGCAGTCCTAACCGCTCCGCGCCACGACCGTGGCGCCGCCGCGAGGAGCGATGGTACTGACCTTCGGAAGGTCACCTGCGCACACCACCCGGTAATACGACGCTTCCTTATACCAATTACCGAAGATTCCTTCTGCGCCTCTCGCGATCCCGCATCGCGCTCGAGCCTCGAGCCTTGATTTTTTAGTGATCCACTGCGAGGAGAGACGCCACGGGGAGAGTAACGTCCCGCGAGCACGGCACCGGCTCAACACTCGCGAGGCTCCGACTCGCGGCCGAGTTCGCCAGTTGGCCGCCATTTTGGATAACCTTCGGCGTCGTTATAGCCGTCACAACTTTTTACCCACTTTTCGGGCGAGGTTGGCAAAAGTTCAGTAGACGTAGTACCTTTAGGCATGGAACGTCCTCCAATATTTGCGCCTTTTATTACACGGCCGTCGGTTTTTTTTTTTTCCATCTGGGCGTCGGGAGAAAGAACGAAGTTTGCGGAGGGCGAGAACGACCTCGCCTGTGTGGTTCTTTATACTGTTTAGATATTCCGTGGGGGACCGAATCTAGTCTTTTGCGCGGCGTTAAAGTAGTGGGCGTTCTCTTGTCCGGTTTTAGAACTTAGCGAGTTTTTTGTCCAGCGAATTGACATATGCGGTTTTGTTGCCTGTTGCGAGGTATGGCCATGTCATTTTCTGATTAGGACCTCGGAGAGGTTTACGCAGACGTTGGTATCTCTTTGTCTCTTCGTGTTCTCAAATACGCGTCTAACTGCATTCCCGGGATATACATATTTATAGCGGTTACGTACAGGCTATGAAGTAACGGTAGTCAGGCATTGCTTTTTAACTACGCTCACCTCTATCCATTTTGTAATTCTAATGCAGGTTAGTAGGGTTGTTACTCTCAAAGATGCTCATTGAAGATTCAGCTTATCGGGAAAAATGATTAAATGATTGCCGTTGCAGCGGTAAATATCTTGACACGTGAGAACGCAAATCTTGCTCGAGACAATCCTTTTAGGTAATCTCTTACGTCATATATGACGTTACTAAACAATAAGTTATTAAATTATTTCCCCAGTGTTAATTTTTATATCACGCTGCCGTTCACTAAGTTAATCTCATTTGAGGTGAAGTTCACTTTAGAGATATAATTGAAAGAGAAAGAGCGATTATTTATGCAAAAGTAGACAAACTACCGAGGAATATTGTTTACACGAAGCTTCGTTAAGGGGAAATCAGATTTGTCGATCTGCTGAATATGATCTTAGTGGAATGTAGGTCTGTTGCAATGTTTAAATCGTTATCCTATTTGCATGATATACAATTTTCGTGATTAACTCGGTTCAATAGAGTACAGAAATGTTGTACCAATTTATATCATTAGTTAAGGAATTATTGAATCACTGAATCGTGGTTTCCCTGTTCCTATATCTTGCCATCGAGATGGTTCGATAAAGACTGATAGATTAAACAGACAACTAGAATTGTCGAAGGAGATAGAAATCAATTCTAACGTCAACGTTTATAGACTCAGGTATAATGATCTTGACACTTGGCATAATGATCTATTGGACCATAAACGTTGGTCGAGTTATTAAGCGCTGGTATGCTGAGGAAATGTTCAAAATTAATTTGATCGAACCTTTTTTTTCTATCAAAAAAATCGTATTCATTATTTTCGATGTATTAGGTCGATGCATAAGTAATGGCGCTTTTAACACGTAACGTAACGTGTAAAAAAACGCCATTACTTATGCATCAACCCAATATTTTCCTACAAGGAATAACCCTTTCCCCGATTTTTCCCAGGAAATTGGCCTCACTCTATACAAGTCTCTGGTAATAAATTTACCGATCATTGCATTTTTGTTCGATGACAGTATACTTATTTGCCGTTTAGTCACGTATCCCTATTTACTCTCGAATCACTCTCGAACTTGTACCCTGAAAGATCTGCAAACAAAGCTTTCACTCTTACTCAGCATTTCAAAGTTCACGTTCAACTCTTTTTCTAAGGCCAGTCCCAAATTCCGGTTCTTATCGGCGCTAACGTATGCGTGATAAGACTTCTTGACGAGATAAATATTAATTTGACAATTTTTTTCTTTATTCAAGAAATACGTCTTTCCGAGACTCGGACTTAGAAAAAGAAGCATTCGTTGCAAATGTAATGCATTTGCATTTATTGTGAATTTAAATACTTTTAAAACGTTTATGACGTATTCGACAGATCATCTTTAAAAAATACTTATACTAAAGCGAAACGATATTTTCTTTATATCTATAAGAAAAATATTACGAAAACACATGGAGGTAATATTATATATGTATTATAAAAATAATACTCTAAAGTAAATGCTTTGCAAATATTTCTAATGTCTGCTGAATATTTACAAAATGAACGATATCTCTTGAATATATATAGAAAATATAAGTGAAATATTTTGTTCTACTAGGGATTTAGGGTTCGATACATTTCGCGACGTACCGCACACGAAGGTAATATTATAAATATATTATAAAAATAATACTCTAAAGTAAATGTTTTACAAATATTTCAAATGTCTGCTAAATATTTACAAAATGAACAATGTCTCTTTAATATATATATATAAAATATAAGTGAAATATTTTGTTCTACTAGGGTTCTATCTAGGGTTCGATACATTTCGCAACGTAATATTGACTAGAATCGGTTAATAATTTTCAGGCGTGGTAAATTACGAATAAAAAAAGATGTAAACACGCATTTAGAGCGAGAAATGACGTAAGAATCCAATGAAGGCTAAACAATCCTCGCACCCCATTCCGTCAATCTCTCGTCGCGGAAGGACGGCATTGTTTAGGACCATTGTTAGGGGAAGTGGTCGGAAAAGAGGAACGAGTTCGCCGATCCCTGACCTAAGACAACGCGAGTCTCATTGCTCGGTCGCAGGAACAATGAGCTCTCAGCTCGGGGCGACGTAATCGACGTCCCGAGCGGTTTCTCTCTCTCTCTCTTTCTCCCCCTTTCTCCCGGCGAGGCTCGATGATCGTTCCAAGAGTGGCAATTACGGCAAGACAATGACACCGGGGCGCAACACCGGCCGCGCACTGAGACTAATATTCGCGTTCCAGCCTAATTATCGGACGCCGAGCGGCGAGAGGAAGAGGAAGAAGGCGAGAGGGGGCCGAGGAGCGAGAGAGAGAGAGAAGCAGAGAGGGGTTAGGAATGTGAAAGTACCTCTAACGACGAGGAAAAGCACCGCGACGCGGTCCTCGCGGAGGGCCGTTGAGAACCGCTGCCGATTACCTCGTTTATTGGTCCACGTGCAGCGCGTTGCCGCAGAACGTGACGTTCGTAGTAACCCGTGCAATTTATCGTCGAACCGGGCAGTCACGCCGATAGCATCTACCTCGGCGGCAAAGGGGCTTACGAAAAAGACGGCCGGACGACACGAGGGCGGGGGACTTGCGAAAAGCCGGAGATTTTCCACATTTCCATCGACCGGGTGACGCGAGCCGGGAAGAATGCGCCCCGGCGGCTCGACGCGATCCGCGGAAAGTGGCACGGCATATGCGGGAACATATGGTCGACATAACCTATAAGTCTCCCACTCGAGCGCCGTCGACGGCGCTCCGCTGGGAGCGAGGAGTTCGCGCTAACCGTTGGGCAATACCCGCGAGGTCTCCTTGGCCCCCCTCTGCGTCGGCCGGGCCGACGACGCCGCTCACCTCGTGGAGAGTTCCGTTTTTCCGCCGACTGGCCGCGTATTCGCGAACCGCCCGCCGGCCTCCGCTTGGCTCCGACCCCGCGAACGGCGATCCGGTCTCGTTCCGCCGAAAAACCGGCCGACGGCCGGGCAGGGAAGGCCCAAAGTCGCGAGGTGGGAGCGGCCCCGGAAGCGGCCATTTTTCGGCGGGCGCCGCGCCTGGGAAACTCGGGGAAACCGAGCCCGCCGCAAGGACGACGGAAAGGGAAGGAAAAATGGCGCGAAAGAGGGATTCCACGGACGCGCCGTGGCCTCTCTCGCGATATAGTTTATTTCAACGGCAAGGTGGGGACGCCCCACCGGTCGAGTAGTCGCGCGTTCTCCCGCGGTTTGTGAGGTTAGTCGCACGATCTCGTCGGGAGCGTCGAGACGCTCGCCGTCGCGCGCTCGAATCGCAGCTCTCGAGAGATATCGATCCTCTCTCTCTCTCGATCGCTCCGAGCGGATCGCGCGGCCCTTCCTGGCGGTCGAGTTCGCGGGACGTCCTTTCGCTTCCCTCTCCGCGGTTAGTTTCTCTCGCTTCCGCGCCCTTTTTGGGATGTGCCCCTTTCGACGCGTCGGCAAGAGCGAAGACGCCCTGCCCTCTGACGATTCCATCGAGGACTCGCCGTGACGTCACGCCGTCACCGCGGAATGCCGTCTTCCGCTTGCGGGAGAATCAGTGAGTTCGATCGGCAGGACCGCGCGGAAATCTCTCCGGGGCTCTTACTCTCGTTACCGCGGCCACGGTGGACCTCGAAAAAGATCCAGCCGAGGAAAAACCGAAGTACTTTCTTGCCGGGTTCGCGCGACCGCCGAGCGCCGACAGTGCTCGGCGGACTTTCCTCGGAGGACGATCCCGGAGACGGCGATCAGCTGATCGGGAGGTTCCATTCGAGCCTTCTGGTTCTCATCTGAAAGGGGAGGGGGATCTTTGAAAGGAGACTCGGGGCTAAATCGAGAACCTTGGCTTGGTTCAACGTACACTTAAAGTGTTCATGGTACACCAATGTACCGAACGAGATACAATTAAACAGTTCATATTAAACGTTAACGCGAGAGTAATGGAAATGCGGGGAAATAAATATTAGAATAGAGCAAATAAAGCCGGAAGAGGCAATAGTTTGAGACAATTCGAAATGCTTCGTTTGATTAGTTATTGTAATTTAATTATGGGAATTTAATTAAACATTTCATATTAAACGTTAACGTGAGAGTTATGGAAATGCGGAGAAATAAATATTAGAATAGAGCAAATAAAGCCGGAAGAGGCAAAAATTGGACAAAATTCGAAATGCTTCGTTTGATAAGTCATTGTAATTTAATTATGGGAATTTGAATGAGCAGAAAGTATGGGGATAAAGAGGGTACTTTAGGATGTTCCTGGTTTTGGTATTTGGTATTGATGAATTTTTCTCTGTCGGCTGTTTGGAAATGTGGAGCTCGGGTGATCGCGGACCGAAATGTTCGGGGGACGATTGCATCGGAGAAACGTCATTGTTTAAAGAGCCCCCGCAATGAATTCGCTTAACGAGAGACGCCATCTTTAAATGAGCCGAATTGAAATGGGCCGCCTTTGAAAATGCCCGTTGATGTTCATCAGCGGTTAAATGGAGAAACTTAATACCCACGGAGACAATTGGTAACAAACCGCGAATGGCCTTCTCGCCGAGTCCATTACCATTCGTTGGGTCCATTTTAATTGCCGTTTCGGACTTTCTCCCAGCTGGACGCGAGTTACGAATCGCGGAAGATCTTCGGGAACGATAAAAGGAAACGGGGGTATTTACCTCTCCCAAAGGAAATCCCGGGCGCTTTCACTTAAAATGTGACTTAAGATCGGACTTTATTTCCGGAAACGTTGATCCTCGAGAATTTACCAGAGATTTTCCTTCGTGGAATGACCATTTTTTCGCGGGCGCTCCGAAATTATCCTTAATTGTCTCCCCCCGATCGGGAGAAGCGAATGAACAACCATAACCTCGACAACGTGGCTCGGACTCCCATCGTATCCTCCTAATTATGAAATTGCATTTGCCAATCTAACCTATAAACAAGGGTAAGAGCGTTTCATTTTCGCGAATGCGATCCGATCTAATTCGATAATGCGACGTAACGCGGGTAATGCGTGGTTCTTGGCAATGGCAGATTTCCGCCGCGCGCAAACCGGATCGCATAATGTCAATTTTAACATGAGATCGCGCAATCCATTCCGCTAGTTGACCGACTAAAATCTGAGCCTAGAATTAGGCTGGACGTTAACAGGGAGTCGGGATGCCGAGTAACTAAAGAGTACACCCGGCTTAAAGCCCGTGATTATTCACCCGTGCATTATGCTCGGTGAAATCTCGCGGGATTGCGTAATACGAGGCTTACGTAGAAATAATACTACGCGTACATGCGCGTGCCGGGCAGGCGTGAAACAAACTCTAAAAAGAGACCAGCTCCGAGTGAAATCGTCATTCCGTGAAAACGACTGGCTCAATGGCCGCCAACCGGCACCTGGGATAAAAAGTTGCACGTTGCCTTTCGATCTAACACCTCGACATTGAAGCGAATTACCGATTTAGTCCGCAAAATGTAGGTGCACGTGGCCTGATTTTCTTCTTTGTCGCTTCGTACTTTCGATTTTTCTTTCTATTATCTATATATCTGTCGTCATAATGAGTCTATGCTTAATCGAGTTTTCGAATAAAAATATTATTTTTTATTATTTAGAGACGGGTATGACTTTCTGTACTAAATTAAACGAATGAATGAGTTCCTATGTACCAGACGATGCAACATTTTGACCATTTCAGTTGTTTTCTATATTTTTAAATTAGTTACACAGGATTTTTAGGAAATATAGTGAGGAACAATTTCAAGGCTTGGAAACTATGCATTTTGTAAATTGGATATTTCAGTTATACACCTTTTTAGGAGATATTAAGATTGCTCTTTTTTTTTTTTTTTTCTAATACAAATTCACTTATTATTCTCACAAAATATGTAAAGTTGACTGAGATGAATTCAACGAGGTTCGTAATTTTTTAATTGGCTCCTTCCGAGATATATCGCGATCTAAAGTACAACAGTACTGTCTGCATAATGGTGTTGTATAAAAGTGAATCCTGAGTCACGCAGAACATTACTCATGCACTTCGAGTTGCGATATTAACGAACGGTTGATTTAAAAGTTACTCAATTCTGGTTATTCAATTCCTCGCAATTTATTATACAATGTCCACAGGAATGCGAAGATAAAAATCCATTTTAAAAGTACAATAGCCTTCCCATCTCATTAAAGAAATACGTGGCAGGTTCATTACATATGTCATATAGACCTCAAGAAATTGTAGACATTTCACTTGAAACATATTTCCGTAATTATTATGCGGAAAATATATATCTGAGGAGTTCACAGCTGTTGAATCGAGGTTGGTGCAGAGATTTTCATCTCGTGGTTGAAAAAAGAAAAACATTAAACGTGCAACCGAAAACGTATGGTTAAAATTTATGAGGTACGAAGGACGCGTGAGAATACGCAAAGGTTTTTGCATGCACCGCCAGGAACCTCAATTGTACTTACCGTCGAAGGAAGTGCATTATGTCTCCAGGGATCGTGGCGTGAATAAGATTCCTTGAATCCGAAAATTCAAAAGTCAGGATCGACGAAGGATTTTTTTTATTGTTACACATTGTGGGCGCAATGGCACGTAGGCGATCTTTTTCTTCGCCGTCGAAAAGAATTGCATTGGTCGCGTGTAGGTGCTCGGTACGGTTAGTACGCGTACTTGCTTATGCGAACTTGCGGTTAAGTACGCGTACGTGCGTACTTGCCTATACGTACTTTGTGCACTTAAGTACGCGCACTTGCGAGCCGCATGGAAAGTCGAGGCGTCACGGATAAAACGCACAGCGGAGAACCGGCCAAGTGCGGCGACATGTCTTATTATTTTCATGCGAGGATTTCATAACTTGTCTTCTGGGGCTTTCACGGGGAACCTTGTGTTCCTTCTTCGCCTCTTACCACTATACGATTCAATTAGATATCCAAACTGGTGAAAATGTTTGCAAATTTCACGCATTTTAAACATACATTGTTGTATTAGAAGTGAAAATTTGGTGTCATAATTGGAATCGGGATGGCATGTTCGTAAATGTCTCAATGAAATTCGAACTTCATGATATTTTATCGGAATATTTTAGACCTACTTGTAAAATTAAAATCTTGGACGTTAAATGCATGTACGAATGTACCTATTATGCATTTCGTATACCGTATAAGATTAAAAATTTCTGTATACATTTCATGAATTTATTACAGTTCTTTTTTAAACTGATATTGTATGCTTAACTAATTTGTTTATACTCTGTTACCCTGCATTGTACGAACACTTTGTTTAGTTCTTTTTTTCTACTAGATGTATTGTTAATGAAAAAGTGGAATAATGTACTAAATTAAGAATACATTCGTAGATGCATTTTGTATGGTTTTCAATTTTGCACAGCTGATTTAAAAAAAAAATGTCAAATAAAACGTAAAATTCTAAAGTTTCTCATACGTTTACTAACATTTCGTACACTAATTTAGAGTACCATATCAAATTTGCAATTTTAATACATCTTTGTATATTTAAATTGTACGGAATGTATGACCACGTTTAATTAGGTATTTCCATTGGAGTTAAATTGTATTTTTATTCTATAAAAACGTGTACGGTAAGAACGGGGATCCACAAAAGTTGATATTAAAGGGAATGCCGCCCTAGGCTGTTTTATTATAAAAATATTACCGAGGCACAGTTTGCAGAGTTTCTAGACATTCCGTGACTTGAGAAACGAAGCATTTGTTACCTCATCGTCAATAAGTATTTCTTAATGTTTATTGAAAGTGGAGTACCCGCTCTGGGAAATCGTTTGCACATTAGTGCCTTTGATTCGTTCCTTCAGGAAGAAAGGATCGAATCCGATACGTTTTGGCCGATACATCACGGCACGATGAACAGGATGCATAACTTCGCGAACACATCTGAACGAAGTGCATTGCCATCGGGCTCGAGGAACCAAAAGAGGTGCTATTCTCTTCCAGGCTGCTCATCCACCTCTCATGAGTATTCACGGCCGAGACCGTGGATAATGCGCCAAGTCTCCACACATGCCACGCATCATATCTCACACACGCGGAATATTAATTCTCGTCATTCGTATGCAACACCGGTAATGCGCCGTAAACGCGTGACTGTAAGAGGCGTTACAGGTGCAAGTCACCCGAAGCAACGGCTCTTGGATATCGGCGAATGCCATTGCATTTTTTCCGGGGGATCAAGATAGAACGGAAAGTAAAAAAGGCATCCAAAATTCTTTCTAACTCTTTATTGTACGACGTTGCTATCAGGCAACAAACGATATATTTCTTCATAATATTAAGGTGATGTGAAAGTGGCGTCAAGGAGTCCTGGATATCGACGAATGTCAGTTCATTTTTCTGGGGGATCAAGATAGAACGGAAAATAAAAAAGGCATCCAAAATTCTTTCTAACTCTTTATTGTATGACGTTGCTATCAGGCACCAAACGATATATTTCTTCATGATATTAAGGTGATGTGAAAGTGGTGTCAAAGAGTCTTTGGATATCGGCCAAACGGCTCTTGGATATCGACGAATGCCAGTGCATTTTTCTGGGGGATCAAGATAGAAAAGAAAGTAAAAAAGGCGTCAAAAATTCTCTCTAACTCTTTATTGTACGACGTTGCTATCAGGCACCAAACGATATATTTCTTCACAATATTAAGGTGATGGGAAAGTGGCGTGAGTTCCCGTTAATGAAACTTTTCTCCAAATTGGGTGTACAGAATAGATTAAAACTTAACAATATAAATACGGAGGGTATCAGGAAGGTCCAGAAACTCATATCATTTTAATTTCTTTTAAATTGATTTACAGATATTTTCAAAATTATCTATGCAACGTGAAATTTCGGGACTTTCAGGACCCACCTTAGGGTCTCCTTATTCATGTGGAAAAGTTTGAAACGATTCGGTACACCCAGTTCGGAGAAAAGTTTCACGAACGATTGACTCTTTAGATGCCACTTTCACACCCCCTTAAAACGATTCTTACCGTGTAGCAAAGCCTAAAAAATGAATGAACAAATCAAATCGATGAAATTTCCTTACGGTGTAGTAGATTGTGACCAATTCTCTATACCCTAGATAATAGTTCACCCAACAATAGAGGTCCTTAAGTCATGCAATAGAAGGTTAAGACTCTTCCGAGGAAAGTGCGCCGAAAAGTTACCCACAGTCAACAATCATCGCAAACTTAAATCCTATACTATCTAAATCGTCCGTTTCTCCATATTGTTAACGTGGTTTTTGCATATGGCAGAATTCAAAAAATGTATTTGCACTTTATACCGTATAGAGCGTAACGAGAGGGAGATAGCCCCCGAGGGTGAAGGAGGGACCGAATAGATTTCCACGATATACAAGCCAAATTCGATATTCTTGAGGATTTAGCCTTGATAAGAAAATCCTTGAGAAATATCGATCGATCGATCCGACGTCGCGCAGTTTTTCCAGGGTCTCGTAGAGGGAGTCGCGCGGCGCCGAAGAGGGGGTGAGTTCTGGGGGCCGGATACTTCGGATTTTTTCGAGGGCTCCGTTTTCCTCGCAAGGTGTCGAGTTCCGTGGTTCGAGGTAGCTGAGCCAGGATGTCGTCTAGCGGAGAATTTTCAACCCTTTCGAGCGGCGAAGCCACGGGCACGGGAGAGGATTCTCTGCCGAGCTCCAGAGAAGCCACCGCGGAAGCTGCAGGCTCCGGGGGCGGCTTCGTGCCCCTTAGGGAGTTCCTCGACAGATTCTCTTTGCCGAGAGTCGTCAGGGTGGAAGGTGCCGGAGGAAGGCCGATCTTGCTCTACAAACAGCAGCCCAGATCTCTTAGGGTGACCGCGACGCTGTTGATGCATCGGTACAGGCACGATGTCAAGGTGGGCCCGGAAATCGTCATTCCCGAAGGATACCCCGGTGAGAGACACGAAATATTTCAGTTACTAGTTGTATTTTTAGTTTTTAATATGCCCATATTTTTGGTTAAGGTGAAATGAAAGGGTCATTGTATACATCAAAAAGGTGGGGATGCTGATAAAGCATTTTTCCAAACTGAGGGTACCGAATCATTTGAAAGATCAGCACTTGATCGCGAAGGCCTTAAGGTTTCCTTAGGGATACTCGTGACATTTCATTAAAATGAAATTTCTTTTTTATTTGCCTTAGATTAGAACCAAAATCACATTTACTGGCGAAAAATGAAATTTTACGAGCATCACGTTCTTAGTTAGGGCCTCCATAATCACGTGGTGACGTTTCAAATGATTCGGTACACCCAGTTTGGGGAAAAGTTGCATAAATATTTTAATGTTTCGTGTGTATAGAATGATCCTTTCATATCACCTTAACACTTTGACGGCCGCACATTTTTCGCATCGCCTTTAGTTTGCCATCCGTGCGTATCACGCTTATGTGAAAAAAAAAAAAGTCACGCGTACGTGATAGCGGCTGGCAATGTGTTAACATGGAGACGACCTCGTGTGAGGACGTCATACACGCAAGAAAATAATTCCCGGTTGTAATTAAGAATTTGACTTGCTTCGCGGGAATATGAAACACTTGAAAATGGAGACTTTAGGTTTTCATGCGGAAATGATTTTTTTTTCTGTACGGATAACGAGGAAACCGGGACAACGTGAATTCTATTCACGGTGATAATATTTTTTATTAGCCACAATATACTGTATCGTTTACTCGATCGAGTAGTAACAATTTCTTTGGATGTTGCTATATACTTATTTCCTAATTCGGTAAGCATTGTTTTTTTTTTCCGAGAGATCTTTGGGTATATTTAAATTTGATACACCTGAAACTATTTTGGGTGCAGTTCTTCCTGCCGCAGAAGGAAAATTTTATCAACAATGTCCTTTGTCTTTTGCTAAGAGGACAAAAATGTCTTTCTTCCCGCGTATGTAATGCAAAATGTATATATTAGTAATGGCCTTGACTTATCAAAATGGCGCCAAAAGAGCAAGATGATACAACGTTGAAACAGCCGACTTTTCGTATACCTGATATGAATTAAATAACCCTCGTTTATCAATCCTAATTTCACAGCGATATTTTCTTTTCGGTTTACAAATCATTCTGATTATCCCCGTTTCAATATTTATACGTTACATTTATAATTTACCGTTTTTGCGAAATATGCATTATTCTTTATTGCTAACTAAATCGTGCGTACAGAAAATAAGTTTTCATCAGTTTGTTTTGAAGGTTCAGTATTTCTGGAATTTCTACTTTCATATTATTATTTTAAGTATCAAAGGGCACCGGTTAAATACCCTCTATGCAATATATTGCACTTGTTGTATATAACAATACATTTATTTTAAAAAATATCAGACGTCGATAAAGAGGTAATTTGATAATTAAAAGTGCGCCTCCCAGATATCTCAGCAGTCCCTTCAGATGTCTTTGGCGACGTCAATTCGTGGCGGGGGCGGACGTCCGGAGTCTGCCAGGGTAGGTGATGATTTAATCAGAACTTTCGAGCCGTCGGTACCAACGAAAAGGCCGATCGATAAAAGGGAAAGGATCGGCGATATCCATTGTGCAATCGCGTGACGCAGCTTGTTAGGTCGCAAAATAAATCGCCGATAAGTCGCGCTCGTACGGTGTGGGTGTTTTTGCGGGGAGGGAGAGGAGGTTCCATTCAGTCGTAATGGCGGCCACGTCTGAGACTTACTCAGCAGAAAATCGAGATCAATTCACCGACGGCTATCCGATCGGTCGGAGGGCCTTGCGAGTTCGTGGCAAGGTCGCACGGGGCTTGGCGAAAATCATTCAAATGCAAATCGCCTTATCGGGAATTTATTTGTAAAGTAAAACATCTTAATGCAATGGCACATTGGAAATTGAAATTGAATGAAATTGTGTAGATGGTTGGCCTTTTTTCGTTAAAAATTTAGAAGAAAAGTGAAAAATCGAGATCAATTTATGGACGGCTATTCGATCGATCGGAGGGCCTTGCGAATTCGTGGCAAAGTCGCTCGGGGCTTGGCGAAAATCATTCAAGTGCAAATCGCCTTATCGAGACATTTACTTGTTAAGTAAAGGGAGCCATTTCGACATATGGGCGAAATTCCTCTGACCGTGCAGGCAATATTGGACCAAACGTCGGGCGCCTTTAAGCGCTCTTACTAGCCAAAGGGTTAAATCGTATAATTAACCTTAGAAAATATTTGATTCAACACTCAATATGCTAAATTATTTTGATATTTGACGCGACGTCCCATAATATTCGATGTAATCAATCATAAGTTATTAACCAAAGAATTGTACCACGTCAACCTCGTACGCTGGTTATCCATTATATTCATTTTCCATGGTTAAATCGTGAAAAATGTTATCGCTTCAACTAAATACTTTTCTGCGAGCAGTCGGAGTGGATCGAAATTGAAGCGGAATAATGAGGGAAAAAATGCATAAAAGATTAAGATGGAAAGGACGAAATCGGAATTCGACGGAAAGCGAAGGGGTCGCCGAATCGAAACGTCGATCGATCATTCCGAGGCATCCCGGCGATCGACGTGTCGCAGGAGCTTCCGCGTAGGTTCGAGTATTTCGTGATCGTCGACTAGAGACCCCCCCACGGGATGATGTCACGACCATTCGCGGAATACTCGATTCCCCGAAGAGTCCCTCCGTAGATCGACTCCGACGGCATTATCGGCACGCCATTGATTCCCGACCCTGGTCTGCCTCCTCGACATGGCTCCGAGGAGGTCCCGGGACGACTTAGCTCCCTTACTCTCCCCTAGCCCTAGTAGCACAAAATATTTCTCCTATATTTTCTATATATTTAACGTATATCGTACATTTGAAATATTTGCAAAACGTTTACTTTAGAATATTATCCCTATAATATTTATATAATATTACCTCCATGTGTCATTCATAATATCTCTCTACCAAATATACGAAACATTTCGTTTCATTTTAATACAAGTACTTTTTAAATATTATCTGCCGAATACATTATAAACGTTTTGAAAATATTTAAAATCAACATCACACGTTTTGCTCCCATAATGAAATAGCCGAACGAAAGTATTAGAAAAATTCCTCGTGTTTCTTGATACCAAATGAAGTGTCCGATAATAGTCGTGAAGTAAGAAATGTATTTTTATTACACGTTCATAAATTACAAAAAATATAATTTCTATATATGTGTATAAATTATTGAAACTAAATATGTCATTGAGACTTTCAACAAATATTTCAGATATTTTCGAATGAAATCTACAAGAAATCTTGAAAGATCTGTCGCTTGAGATGTTTAGCAAAGATTACAATGAAATATTTAGAAATTATTCTATGCTACTAGGGAGGCGGTGTAGTCGATCGTAGGTACTTGTCAACGAGAGTTTCCGAGGACTTACCGACGCAAATGCGATTACACGTGTTGCGAGTACGCGGCAGAGAGGGAACGGTGATTTAACCCGAGTCCGCGGAAAGAAAGTAACATATGGTAGTGGGTGGCGGGAGCTTTCCAACAATGAACCTCGGCTTTGCAGGAACTTACCTACGGAGGTAGGAAAGCCAACGAGAGGCTCTCGAGCGCGAACAAGGAGTTCCATAAGTTACAGAATTGACGGAAATTTAATATATTCAATATAAAAGAGATTAATTGCTCCGAGAAGAACCAATATCTTCGTAAAAATACAATTTTCAAACCTACATTAATTAGCGATTAATTCCCACGTGAAGAAATACTTCGATTCTCCCATGTTTTTCATGTTTCTGTCCTGCGATCTTCACTAGGGGTGGCGATTCACCCCTTTAGGGGTGAGGAAAAAAAATTAAAATTCAATTTTTCTGCGAGCAATTAATTAGCAATAAATTCTGGTATATAATTCATCGATGAACATTTACTTAATAATTGTTTTTTACTGTGGCAGACTTTATATAAAGCTAACGTCGCCACCATTTTCCGGAAAAGTATAAGAGCAAAGAATTCTTTTCTTGTGCAATAAAATAGCAATGAATTAGCAATAAATTTTGCAACAAATTCTATTGAATTGTGCCAAAGTGGCAATTCCAGCTTGATATACATGCCGCGGATCGTTCTCTATAAATAGTCGAGGAAGGTACGAGGTAACGTGGCCGAGCGTGCCGCGAATTATAATTTAATATCGCCCCGATAGGCGCTGCACCGCCGACAGGGTGCATAGGCGTGCACATGATCTGCAACAGGCTTGAACCAAGCCTGCACTCGACGTGCACGTGGTCGCGTCTAGGTGGAGACCTTCTCTGAGGTGTGCACTCCGGTCGGCCTATTATTCAGGTTGGTCCTCGTTGGTGTCCCCGTCGACGTTGGTCCCCCTGGTCCCCCTGGTCCCCGTTGGTCACCTCCGGTCACCCACCGACGCGATTCGCGGTAGGCGGTCGGTGACACAATACCTGGAGTATTTAGCACGGTCCTGGTGATAATTTTCAGGACGAAAACCGGGAGGCTGGAGTCTCCATATTTATGGGTGTGCGCGTTCAGGGTCAAAAAGGATCATCGTTTACAGACGGCGTGAGAAATATTTATGGTTCAGGTGTAGGCCGATTGAGGGTGGATATTTATTTCCCTTGTTATATTTTACACACATCCGCAATAACACAACGCCTTTAATCGAGATTTCTCGCTAGGCGATGAGGAATTCTGTAATTAACACTAGGTTTACGGGCGTTTTTTATATACCTGTTTCTACGAGCACCCGTCAAATTGACGGGTAAACGAAAACCCGCATTTTCTTTAAAAAATCGATTTATTCAAATTAAGTCTGTATTAAACAACCCTAGGCTTTACGTTTAAATAAATTATTAATAAGTAAAAAGTCCTTTTTTAAAAATTATCACGGAAATGATTGGAATGCTCGTCCTCTCATCCTCGGAGTCAGAACTAGAAAGAATGCGCGTCCTTTTCTTGCTACGACACCCTTTCAAGAAGTTTTCCTCTTCGCTATCCGAAGATCCTTCTATTTCTCCACTTTCAATGCAAACTTTCACTCTCATCTTCGCCTTACACTCACTGCAACGAAGCATATATATATGGATTGTTTATGAAATTAGCTAGTCCGTCAATTTGACGGGTTTCGTAGAGATAGGTATACTACATACAGATTTTAATAATTAGAAGGCTTAGGAAAAAATAATTGTGTGTACAAATTCTTTGGATGAAATGATTAATTTACGATACAAAAATGGTTAAAATTAATGCTATGGTTTTTTCGGTATTTCTTTTTGAAGTTTGAATTCCGTCAAATTGACGGGTCCCGTCAACCTAGTGTTAAGAATCTTTGCATTGAACATTCTGAAGAAAATGTTTAACGCAAAATGACATTTGATTTACACGGGAATAAAACGGAGAAATATTTTCTGTTTCTAATTTATCGTCTTTCCAGGGTCGAAAATCACTACTTTTAAGATAACGAATGTGGTTGATCTTGTTACGCCAAATTAAATTCAGAATCTGAGGAATGCTCACCAACGGAGAGCGTAAAAATTGAAAATGTACATTATTCTCGCTCCCGTGCTGCAAATATTAAACCCAAAAAGTTTCGACTACCCGTTGGATTCTTCTATCTGCTAAAAGTGTACATTTCCTGACGTGTATTGAAATGTCGGGCCAATTTGTTTCGATAGAACTCGAGGTATCGGAGACGGTACTATGAAAAACGTTAAGAGAAAAACAAAGTTTCACTTACAAAGTTTTCAGTTCCGATCAAGTGAACATGCTTCCGCATAGATTCACATACAACTAATTAGCCAGATTAGGACCATAAAGGTAATTCCTTCTCGCCGAAAGAAAGCCTCTCTGGGATTAAAAATCATCTCCAACGTCATAACCGCGGATAAACATATCATAGCGCACTTATGATTTAACTATTACGCGCGTTAATTGCTCGGCGCTCTTTCCTGCAGATCTTTACGACTCCATAGCTTTTCCAGTTGGAGGAAATCCCCTTGTAGGTAGACGTTTTCCACCTTAAGCCATCAGAAAATGCGTTTGAAAAAGGATATCGATTTTTCCAGGCCTCTGGACCATAAGACCCCCTTAAGAGGGGGTCCTTATCGACAAAGGGGTCCCCGTCGTCCGGGGGAAATCGTCGTTAAGCGAACGATCGATTAGAGATCGAGTCGCGCCGGCCGCGGAGCGACCGATCGTAAATCCTGGACCGGGGGTTAAAGCGTCGTCCCCGTCGGCCGACCTCCTCCTCGTTTGTGAGGAATCGCTGCCCGTCGTTTGCCGGACGCTCGTAAAGGATAATGGATCTCTCGGTCGGGATTTTTTCCCCCCCCTGACATTTTTCCCGGGGGATTTTCCAGCCCGTCCGCTCCCTACCCTCGACTCGTCCTTCGAGCGAACGAGCCGCGTCCTTAGATGGCCTCCTTGAGTCTCCTCGAGACCTTCGCGAGACCTTCCCGGGGTCTTCTTCGGGTACTTCGAGGCCCCTGCCTCCGCCGAGGCATTATCACCGCACACCTAGGGTTGTCTATCAGGTGCGCCGGCCCTGACTTTATGCGCTCGGGCCCGACCGGCTTGGAAAAAGCCCTATCTTTATAGCGGCTCTCGCGCCGCAGATGCGGAGTAAGTGCGCGGTTAGGACCCGCTCGCTCCCACGTGGGCGAGCACACCCACGGCCGTTTCCTCAGCGACTGGCGGGTTTGGACCAAACGACCACTAGCGCTTTGTCGCGCCACTCTTTTCCCCTTCTTTCTAATGCTAATATGGAGCGCCGGGCAGGTATTCCCGCGCGTACCTCGTGTACCTAGGGCTTCGATGCCAACGGTACCCTGGCACCGGCGAAAATAATTGCGACGCCCTCGACCAGCCGCGAACATAGCTTCCACTGAAGTGAAAATCAGCGGTACCGTTGGCTGGTCGTAACTTTTCATTAGAACCTGCCGTGTCCGATGTCCGGGTAAACGACTCGATCGGGCCTCGCGGGGACGAGGAGCACCTCTCGCTGGAATCGAAGAGGGAGATATCGTCGGGCTCCTCGAGGTATCTACGCCCAAAGCGGGCCTCTCTTCCGGCTGGTCCCGAGCACGACTTAACCCGCGCTCGGTCGTGGGTGAAAATAATGCTGAAATGTTGAACGTTGTCGGGCGGAAGTGAGCCCGCTCGCCTGCCTCTATGCATAACCCTGTGATTTACAGCCAGAAATACGTTGTACGTATTTCAAGCCACCGCCACCGCCACCGCCGTCTTCTGCCACCGGTGGAAGGTGGAAGGTAGCTCTCCTTAGGGAGAGGATACGGACTGCCCCATGGGATCCCATGGCGATCCGTACATACATGAATATACTGGCCCCGGTCCCGCGTTCTCGCGCTCGCGGATTTGCATAAATCTCCCGGAACCTAACCCCGGGGGGATGCCGAGGGGAGGCCGAGAAATCGAAAGTTCAGCGTTAGCCGGCCTTTTACGATCGCCTCGAGAAGACGAGTCGATTTCCTGACCGGCGCGATATCTCTGCCGACCGGGCACCGGGTGCATCTCTAAGTGCATCGGTACATCTCCGCCTCCGCGAGATCATAAGCCGGCCCCGGATCCCCCCGGGCTCTCTCGGATCCTTGGCCAAGGATAAACCCCTTCTGGCCTTCCCGGCGACTTCGCCTATAAGAAGAGCAATCGGCGGCCTTTACGAGGACTCTTCTCTAATCTCGCGCCGATTCTACTTCTACTTCGGGGTCTGGGCAATTTCATATCCGGGGATACTTATTTTGCGCAATGATTTTTAGAGGCCCGACGTTTTACCCTCGGACACTGGGCAATGGAAGTATCTCTTTCTCCCTTCCTTTCTACCTCCCCTTATCTGAGAATAAACCACCCTATTAGAAATATTCACATAATTCGTGCACTTTTAGTACATTTAATTGTAGTCAAATTGTGGATTTAATGTCCTAAACGTGAATTGGTATACATTTGTTACAAACTTCTCTATGAACTTATTACTCGATGACGTCGTGTTAAAACTTTGTGAAAATGCGTGGGAAAATTAATACACTTATGTACTATTATGACTCATTTTATAAATTTGGTACAAATACGCGATAAAATTAATAGAACATGTCTGAGTAAAACTTCCAACGAAAATATTATCAAATCAGGACATCGACGTTGTTCGATGTTATAAAATATTTATTATAAGATATTCATTCAGTGTGGCGAGTGATTCTTAAAACCTGTCGAAATGATTGATAATGAAATGAGAGCCTTAAAAAATGTAAATAGGTAACCAAAAATATACTAAAAATTGACATAATTAGGTTAATTGTCAAGGAATGTCCATTTGATTTCCCGTAAAGATGCAACAGAAGTGTCGTTCGAAATCGAAAGAAGTTCCTATCGAACCGAATTTCCTTAAAATCGATGGTTCGATCCCGTGTCTTCCTTTTTGTTTCAAATTTCCACTTTTGTCGTCGATTTTCTCCACTTCCGAATTTTTTTTTTCAAAACATTCCCCTCATTCTTTAGAATCTGGAAAATCAGTTTGTCGTTTGTCATTATGTTAGGTTATTCATAATAGTCGTTTCTTTTATTTCCAATATGGAGTTACTGGGTTGCGAGTCATTTGTGATAAGACCTCTTCTACTCCGTCTCGCTCTTTTGGTCTTTCGCACCATCGGTCGATGCTTGGACCGGTATCCAGGGCGCCCATCGGGACACATCGAGAGCATCGACTCCGATACGTATCGATCTATCGAAGGCCGTATCGGCGATGTGCCCGTGGGCCGTGTCAGGCCACCATGGTGCATTGCTGCTCTCGTTTTCGTCTCATTGCCAAAGCTCGCACGCACTCCGCGGAGCGTTCTTAGCCACACATCGACGAAGAATAAATACCGCCGGCCCCTTAACATGCAGATTAAATTATGGAAGTAGATGCTCCTTGTTGTCCTTGCAACTGACGGTTCTGCGCGCATCAACTGCGACGATGGAAAAAAATTAGATCCTTGTCGATCGGACGACGTTATCTCCATCTTTCTCTTCGATGGTTCGGGAATCAAAGTTCCTTGTCGAGAGAGAATTAATACCCTCACTGGTGAGGAAAAGTTATACAAAGGAATAATTAATTAAATTATGGATGTAGATGCTCCTTGTCCTTGCAACTGAGGGTTTTGCACGCATCAGCTGCGACGATGGAAAAAAATTAGATCCTTGTCGATCGGACGACGTTATTTATCTCCATCTTTCTCTTCGATGGTTCGGGAATCAAAGTTCTTTGTCGAGAGAGAATTAATACCCTCACTGGTGAGGAAAAGTTATACAAAGGAATATTTTATTAAATTATAGAAGTAGATGATCCTTGTTGTCCTTGTAACTGACAGTTCTGCGCGCATCAGCTGCGATGATGGAAAAAAATTAGATCCTCGTCGATCGGACGACGTTATCTCCATCTTTCTCTTCGATGGTTCGGGAATCAAAGTTCCTTGTCGAGAGAGAATTAATACCCTCACTGGTGAGAAAAAGTTACGCAAAGAAATAATTGCGGCATTATTCGGAGATTCTCTCTTACGGACTAGAAACGTGACTTAGGATCTGTTACATTTATGGAGGAATGTATCGATTAGAGACATTCCTCTTGTCCAGACATTCACGGATTACTTATCGTTCCAGTCATTTCCTCGCACCTACCTCATAATCCAGTAAAAATCTGAAGTACAGCGCACCTAGTAAAGTCAGCCGGTTATGTTCCCGAGTAAATAATGATTTTCAAACCCCCTTAACATATCTACGCGCGTTACGCCCTCGCTTACGTATTTAACAATCATTACATAAGTCGATGAGGCGCGGCTGGATTGCGCAACGGTCGCAGAGACACCTTCGACACCTGGGTATAGGCGTAAATTTCATGTGCGCAAATCTAGCCGAGTCGATTGACTCTCGATCGATCCGAAAAGCGCTAGGAGCGGATTTCGCAATCGTTTCGATATTTCCAGGGTGGACGCGTCGATACCGAATCGATATTTCGGACCTGTCGGTACCGAAATATCGACGCGTCGATCGGTTCTCATCGGCGCACTTTCTACTGTCATCCTTGTCAGCCACCTACCGTCATCGCCGGTCTTCGGCTGACATTAAAAAATGGACCGGCCATGTGCACGTATGACTTGCGAGAAGTACGCCCGGCTCGGAGAAAATATCTCCATTCACCGGATAATGATTTTCGACGACGTATCGCTCGTCCCGATGCCATCAGGATTTTATCGGTGGGTCCCGATACGCGCAAAATCAATCTATATATGGTATCAATCCGTCTCGAGGGTCACCGCCATCAGTCACTTCGTGAAATGACTGGTTGTTATATCTACTCGGAGTTTTTTAAGTGTCGGTGATAATAACTCTCTACGCTGTAAAAAAGTGGTTACGTTACGGCGGGTTGATCAAATCCATGTACATGGTGTTTAGGAATCGCATATAAAAGTTTGTGATGCGAAGTAATTTAACTTGTACAGTTATTGTCGGTGATCTTTGTATTTCGTGTTGGTTGACATTGTTGTAAATGTCAGATATTGAAAGCTCCGACAATGAGTGAGACATTTTGTTTCTAGAGGAAATTAATCTAAACGTTTCTTGCTGAGGTGAAACTAAGCTTAAGGAAAATGAGCATTGTTTATAAATTGTAATGTTAATTTCGCTCAATTAACCTTACAATTTAATTGGCATTGGCATATTTCGGTTCTCATTTACGACGTTTTTGTTCGCACTTTCAGAATATATACACACGCTCACTTTGAACTTAATTGTGATTATCAAATAATGGATTATTCGAAGATTAATGCTATTATATTATTAATATGTGACCTTCGAAATATTGTTTATCGTTACATCTACCTGAAAGATAGTGCCACGGGGGGATTTAACCAACATATTTAGCGTATTAAATGGTGTGGTCATTATCAAAATTGGGATCTCGAAGAAATGACAGTAGATGAAAGCATTCGATGACCGGCGCTTCGATCGAAAGTCCAATGATGAAAGCGACGTAAATAGAACAAGTGGAACGAATGGAAAAGACAGCGAAAGTTATGCATGCGGAAGAAAAGAAACGAGAAAAGAGAAGGGAACGTAGGAAATGATCTGTAAATCAATTAATTTTTCACGCTACGCTGACGAATATAATCATAAACTTTAATAAGAAATACATTTTCTATCTTTCAAGATATGTATTGCTTATGTAGTAACTGTTTCGTAACAATTTATAATAACTATTACTAGTAATCGAGGGGTACTTTTCGGTATTTTCTCGTTGTCTTGGAGTTAACTTTCTCTTCTTTTCTCTGTATCTCCTTAAAAATTGAAAATGTTGTTTTTAATTACATTCTTCGTGTGAACAAGTTTGATCCTTTTACCGAGTTGATGAACTAAAAATGGCATTCTTTCGGGAGGGGGTAAAATAACTTACGAATACATATGTACGGTGCGAGATTTAATATTTTTTATTACTGCGTGCACCCTCCGCTAAAAAACATTGGAAAGGAACGTTATTTAACAATTCAGTCAAATCATCACTTCGATTGGTATAAGGTTAACTGTATTATTTTCCATATTTGTTATGTAAGATGTTCTTAAATTGGCAATATCAAACGGTGCACCATCATTTACATTATGCAGGATGAGTCAGGAACGTAACGCAAACACAATTAATTATTATTCCATGTAGTATGTTCCATATCAAATTGAAGCAATTTCATTGCCAACACTATGAAGAATAACAGCGATATTTTTGTATATCCCTCCTTTTCTTAATAACCTAAACTATCGGTTTTGAAAGTATTTCCCCCTCCTAATAATTCACTTAATATGCTCTGAAAATGAATCGCAGACACTCGATCAAATTGAAGCAACTTCATTGTCAACACTATGAAGAATAACAGCGATATTGTTGTATATCCCTCCTTTTCTTAATAACCCAAACTATCTTTTTCCAAAATATTTCCCCCTCCTAATAATTCACTTAATATGCTCCGAAAATGAATCGCAGACACTCTAACGATTTTTGAGGATTACGGGAGAAAAATCGATTACACGGGAGTAGAAGTTTTCAGAGAAGTACCATCTTCCTCAAACCACGCGTATCGAACTTGCTTTCAGCGTAGACATATCCCAGGGTTTAAGTGGAAAGGCCTGGAATTACATAATCGAAATTCCGAAGAATCCTATTCGGCATGCCGAGAAAGCCAAACGGTAAGGGAGTTCCAGAGATTCCCGTAAATTCCAGGGGGTCGACGGACACCTGAATCACTGGATCTCTGGGTTCCCTCGTTACCGCAGCATCCACGGTGGTTATTCCCCCGAGAAATTCGCATCCCGCGTGTGCGTTTAATCGCGGAAAGGTGGATCGATCGCGATTTCCGGGGCGGAGTTCCTTTCCCGGCGAGAGGGAGCGAGAAGAGGGGCTCACCCTGAACCTCGGCGAGGTCGTTCGCTCGATCGCCATAACCAACCGATCGGTTTATTCGAAAAGCTGGAGAAGCTAGAAGAGGGCAACCCGTACTCGCAGGTGCACCGTGTAATAATCCCAGGATAATTCCCCAGGTCGCGGAGCCGTTTCCTCGGGATCCCGCGAGCGCGTGCGGCATTTGCCGGTGTAAACACCCGGGGGGCCAAGCAGCTCCTACGGGATTAAATATACGTTCCCGTGTCCGACAAATTGCCCACATGCTCTGGAATAATTAGCATCGGCTGCTGCGGATTTATCCCGCAGCGGCATAGCTGCGAGGGTCGCGGAATACCGCGTGGACATTGAGCACCGACCGTTCTTGGTCGGCCCGCAATTATCATATTTCTACGATGTATATATATGTATATATACGTGTGTATATTTCAAATATATTTTGTGCCCCACGAGATTTACGGCGACGGCCCTGGAAAAAACCTAGGTATTTAAACACGCCGTCTTGGGAAATTGTTTTCAGCTAAATTTAATTATTAGTACCGGCCTAGCGTTACCAGTTTACGCAGAGTAATTCCTGGATATTTTTTTCAAAGATTCTTCAGGCTGGTTATCTTCTGGATACTTAATATCCTATCTGACTGACTCATTGAGTTAGAAGTAATTAATGTCTAGCTTAAATCGCTGGATCTGGATTGACGAAATTTTTGGGAAAGGCTTCTCCTTAAGACGTAAACGCTAACTATGAAGGGGGTGAAAAAGGAGTTGAAATTTTAGGCTTTTCTTTTTATACCTTCAGATCTAGTTAGAATCTATTAAACGCATGTAAGACTTTCGATATTTACTTTTTGAAGAGGTGCAAACGAACGTAGTAGCTAGACGAAGCATGGATAAGTTAGTATCTTATATTTTGGGTCTTATATCTTATCTCTTATATCTTGGATCTTATATCTTATGGTTAGTATGTTATATTTTGCGCGGGAGAAGGAATTTTAGGTTTTTTTTTTAAACCTTCAGATTTAGTTGAAATCTATTAAACGCATGTAAGACTTTAGATTTTTTACTTTTTGAAGAGATGTAAACGGAGGTGGTAGGTGGACGAAGCATGGATAAGCGGTTAGTATCTTATATAGGGATGAAGGTATATGTCTAAATAATGCGTTATTGTCGTCACTAAATTTTATAGCATTATAAGAGTCAACGATCAAATGTTACCTCGTTAATTGCGCGAAGAAGATGATACAAATTCGAAAAATTTGTAAGATCACATTTTCGATATGCAACCGACACTTGTCTGTGGCAGTGCTATTAGGATATGTTATCCGCCATTGCAAATTCATGAAATAATTATTTCATTTAATTACTATACACCCCAACTATTGATGATTACTAACATATTTAAGAGCAGGTGCATAAATTATGTAAATTCATTTAATCCGATGGAATTACTGTTTCGGATGTGAGCTCTTTTAAGCGTCACGTGATTTTAATGAGGAATTATCGAAACATTACCTTCGGGAAGCTTTCAGAATATTAAGCGTTAAAGAAATAAGTGAAAACGAGGTGTCAAGATATACGGAATATCCCCAGGAAGTCCACGTCGCTGAACAGGTTTCAATAACGTGATGAAGTTCCTGAGAAGGATTAGGTCGTATTACGTATTTATAATTAGATAAAAATGGAAGATGCATTAACGATAAAACTGTTTCGCGGCAATATAATTTCAGTTTCCAGTCCAGGCATACTTTTGGCTGAATGAATAATAAATCAGAGAATAAAATCATTATAAATCACGGCATCTCAGATCCATGCACTGGAACGAGATGAGGAAAATTATACGCGTTCAATTGTCCTCCCCTTCTGTGAAATGAAAATAAAAAGTGATCTTTCCCTTAGCACAAGAAATGATTAAGAATGCGACAAAGGTTCTATACGAGAGGTCGAAATCTTTTCCTAGATGAGTACAAATTTTTGTTACGACTTCTGCATCGTATTAACCTCCTAGAGAATTTAACTAGTTTTTAGTTTCACACGTTCCTTTGAAATAAATTGCGTTAATTGCATAGTTATTCGAGTACAGCGTTAGTAAGAGGATCTCTTGTAGCTCTAAGAGACCGGATAAGTTTCATTGTGCCGGCCGAGTGGATGCGTTTAATCAACTCGGTGACTTGATGCGTGCCAGCCTTAGACTTCTCAGGAGTGTAATTTAATATGCAAGCGTACCGCCTCGGAGATACGAATGCTCGCACAGACGACACGCATTGGCGCGTTGCGTGGCCGTGCGTGCCTGCGAGTCGTCGTGGTTACACGGCGATTTATCGAATCTCCTGGTCGCCTGCGTCTTCGATATTAGCCCCTTAAGAGAGGGTATCTTTATGGGAACTTCACGAATCGCACGCATCTCGCGCCTAAGACGCG
Source organism: Orussus abietinus (assembly GCF_000612105.2). Lineage (NCBI taxonomy): Eukaryota > Metazoa > Arthropoda > Insecta > Hymenoptera > Orussidae > Orussus > Orussus abietinus. The sequence continues at coordinate 287,700 of NW_019394252.1, forward strand.
AATCTTGTTTCCAGATTCTATTGCCGAGGTTATGTGCGTCCGACATGGAAGATCCGCTCGTCCCGAGAATCGTGCTACTCTTATTTACACGCATGAGGATGCGTGGAGGATATGAAGAAAAACGACTCCCTTTTGTGGGGAAAGAATACCATTTCCCTTGCAATGCGGAAAACCGACGCGTGAGATGGCGCGGAAATTCAATATGGCGGAATCCCTTCTTGCCGGTTGCCCTTAAGCTGATGCGAGGGTGGCGGCACAGAGGTCTCGTTTATGAACACTTTTTCTCTGAACTGGGTGTATCAAATCGTTTGAAAGTTTACAACGTCAATATGGAGGCTAAAAGGAAGGTCCTGACACCCATGAAGTTTGAATTGTATAAACATTTGTTTTTATAGGTACTGTTTAAGCTTTTTATTAAACATGAAATTTCACGGGTTTCAGGACCTTCCTTATAGCCTCCATATTCAAGATGTAAAGTTTGACACAATTCGGTACTATCAGTTCGGAGAGAAGTTTCATGAACGATGGACCCCTCCGATGCCATTTTCACATCCCCCCAATGGATTCAATAAATATATCGAAAATAAATAGTATCATATCGTGACTGAATTGTAAATAGATCATTGTTTTATGACTTAGGTCGTCGGATAGGTTAATGCATGCATCGCTTGCTAAAGAAATGCCAATGCCAGAAAATAACAATATTTTTAAATCAGAGACTGACATATATTGTTTAGGATTCTGTAAAGAGATGGCGATTCGATTTTGACTGAGAAGTACTTGCAATCATCGAGATATGGTCGTAGCCTCTGCTCTTTACACTAAACAATGCATGTGGTTATCATGTAGGTATAGTTTTGATTCCTTAGTAATGCATTTTTTGCAAGGAGGGTATCTTGGCGAATCTTAAAATCAGATTTCTTTATAAATTTTCCAATGTATGTTCCATTTGGGACTAGGACTGAAGATTTCCTGTATTTGAAGTTAGGAGTAGTCGTTTGTATGTGCATATGTGTGGGGTTTTATGGGAAACCTACGAAGAGGCCGAGGAAATCGCCGGATGAAACAATTCCCCCTAATGCCTCCGTATCTCGACTAGCTGTTCTGGCCTAATCGATTCCTGGGAACCGCGAGGTTCAAAGAGATTGGTCAATTAATGCTCTTCAGCTGATTCCCGTGGAAATATTTATCTACTTCCTTTAAAGAAATGTGCGTCTCTGACATTGCCAAATCATCCTTCGCAAGTCTTTAATTGGGTCTCCCCTATTTCAACGAGGCAATTAGAAAATCAGAAAACAAAAGGATGTGGTTTCGATAACAGCTTACTTAATTAACAAATTAATAGTGCTAGGTCCACATCTACGTTCTACGTCCAAGATCGAACTCCACCGATCTATATACTAACTAGATAGCTGATATCCTACAAAATGGCGGATCTTTTTGAAGCCACCCAGTTACGTGCACATTAACTAATATTGTAGTATTTGCGCATGCGTCAAAACTTTTGTACAGGCGCACACGTTACTTCTTTAGTATCGCTGCCCATACGTAGTTGGCGCTGGTGCGCCTCGAATTCGGCGAAGTCTTTTCCATACAGAACAAATAGGTATCGGCTATTCAGTTAGTACCTAGATCAGGGCCGAACTCCAAATCCGCGGTAGTACGCATGCGCAGACGCGGCACGTGGTCTAGTCCGGGCCGGGGGAAATAATCGTCGCGGAAACCGATTAATCGGTGTACGCGGAGTGGAGGCGCGCCGATCGGCCGCGGTTACGCCTCGCGACCCAGAAAAGGGAGTGGTTATGGTAATCGGTCGGCGTCACTCCGACGGCGTACAACCATAACCGCTCCATGGCGCGTGGCCAGGCGGGCCCGACGTCTCATTCACGGGGGAGCATTCGGCCCGGGTGCAGGAGCTCCTCGCTGGGACTTCCGCGGCTCGCGGCCCGAGTTCTCGGAGTTCCAGGCGAACGCGATTCCCTCGTAGGGCCGCGCAGGGAATTCCTTCCGGGTGAGGGGGTCTCTTAAATCCCGGCGAGAGTCTCGCGCGATCGCGGCCATTAGGTTCGCCATCTGCGGAGGACTATCACCGGTTTCGCGAGATAAATCGAGGGGCCCGACCACCGCGGCGAGGCGAGGCGTCACGGGGATTCCTGGACGTGCACGGATGCACCTGCGCGGATCCGCAAAGGGTATTCCCCGCACGCGAGACCGCGGATTCCGCGGCCTTCCCCAGCCACCCGCCCGCGGATGCACGACATACCGGTAGTGCACATGCCGGCGGTGCGCCTTGCGAGCGGCGCATACCGGTAGTACGCGTTATGACGCGACGCGCGTTCGTCCCTACGCGTCGCGGCGTCGGCGATAACGCTTCTTACGTTAAGAGAATACGAAGGGCGTTAAGAAATTTCATCGACGTCGATGAAATAAAATAGATTTTCAGGTACCTTTAAAAAGTACCTGATTTTCAGGCTCCCTTTAAAATGTTTCAGGTACCTTTACTAAAGGTTATCAGGTACTCCCCAGAGCTTATCAGGTACCTTTAAACAGTACCTGATTTTCAGGCGCCCTTTAAAATGTTTCAGGTACCTTTACTAAAGGTTTTCAGGTACTCCCCAGAGCTTATCAGGTACCTTTAAATAGTACCTGATTTTCAGGCCCCCCTTTTAAATGTTTCAGGTACCTTCACTAATGGTTCTCAGGCACTTTGTAGAGATTTTCAGGTACCTTCAAAAAGTACCTGATTTTCAGACACCCTTAAAATGCTTCAGGTACTTTCATTAAAGGTTCTCAGGTACTTTTTAGAGATTTTCAGGTACCTTTAAAAAGTACCTGATTTTCAGGCTCCCTTTAAAATGTTTCAGGTACCTTTATTAAAGGTTTTCAGGTACCCCCCAGAGCTTATCAGGTACCTTTAAACAGTACCTGATTTTCAGGCGCCCTTTTAAATGTTTCAGGTACCTTCACTAATGGTTCTCAGGCACTTTGTAGAGATTTTCTGGTACCTTTAAAATGTACCTGATTTGCAGGTACCTTATGAAATATACATCAGGTACTTTTAAAGGTATCTGAAAAACTCTAGAAAGTACCTGGAAAACCTCTAGTGAAGGTACCTGAAACATTTTAAAGGGTGCCTAAAAATCAGGTACTTTTTAGAGGTACCTGAAAATCGCTAAAAGGTACCTGAGAACCATTTGTGAAAGTACCTGAAGCATTTTAAGGGTGTCTGAAAATCAGGTACTTTTTAAAGGTACCAGAAAATCTGTACAAAGTGCCTGAGAACCATTAGTGAAGGTACCTGAAACATTTAAAAGGGCGCCTGAAAATCAGGTACTGTTTAAAGGTACCTGATAATCTCTAGGAAGTACCTGAAAACCTTTAGTAAAAGTACCTATTTTAAAAGGTACCTGAAAATCAGGTGCTTTTTAATCGTAACAATTGATTGAGGGTGGTTCGTTATTTTACTGGACAGCGGAAGGATCAAAGGGAAATATCGTATATTTTCTAGGGAAAGGGGTGTATCGACGAAAGAGTTTAATTCAAATTAATGCCATATTTTGACCTTCTTTATTTCCAAACGAAATATAAATATTACACTTGTAATTATAGTAACTTTGCTTGTTCGTGTCTCCTAAAAAGAATTTTAGTCCGCCTAAGTTGTAGAAGATTTGTAATATGCTTATAATTATAGGAACAAATGAGTTTATTCATGCGAAACTCTTCAGCCATGGTCAACAAATTGACCTCCCAGAAAGTCATTCAATCCGGTTTGGTGGATATCCGAAAGTAGTCGTCTAGTCAGGTTATCGAATCGAATGATTCACGAGGTTCTACTCGTCAAGTAATCCACTTAATATTCTAATCGGATAGGAGAATCCAATCCGCTGGATAACACCTAATCCGGCACTCATAGAGGGCATCGTGAAAAACTCGGCGTAGGGTTACAAAAAGAAAAACAAGATTCAGAACATTATATCATACTTGCTTCCTCGCAGCCACATCGGCTAAATCGATGTTACATCATTCATTAAAAATAAAACTTTTCAACTTCACTTTACGTTTAATAGTGACCAAGTAAACCGTACGAAAGTAAAGCGGTTGTTACGTGTCTGTCGAGAATACTAAATGTTCCTGTGTTGGTCATTAAACGTTAGAAAGAGTTCGATTAAAAAATATCACTATACGCGGCATCGATGGTTGGAAACATGTTGATAATCGCATGGGAATCATTAAAAGGAACTTATTAAGTATACATTTGAATTACATTGGACATTCAATTCAACGTAACCAAACAACTGATACACGAGATGTATGCAAAAGGATACATTTTTTCTGGCAAAACAATCGAAGAAACCTCACTCTCTTAAATCAGACCCGATCCATCCTTAAGGTCGGAAAGCAGGTCCACGTCTGCGGATAAATCAGACCTAGATCAACGAAAGAGCTAGAGTCACGTATGGAAGCACGTCGCGCTTACCGGTAGCACGTAGCAGACTTACTTACCTACCGAGGCCGGGCCAACGGTGCTCCGGTCACGTAATCTGACTAATCGTTTCCGGTTTCGCCGGGTTCCAGTATTATGGCCACGCAAGGTTATGGTAGGGCCCATTCCCGTAAGACGACCAATGGGCATCCCGGAATCCCCGGGGAGGTTAAGCGCATCGTTTAACCCTGGGAACAGGGAAGGTCCCGAACGAGGACGGGGCAAATCGGCCCTAACCTTCTGATCGACGATCTGTCGATCAACGGCTGCTAACTTAGGGAAAAAGTGAATACATGCCTAGGAGCTCCTACTTAACCTCGGTGGCTCGAATTAATTTCAGCCCCTGATCACTCCTACTGCCTAACGAGACTGATCGATCATGGAGATGGGGTTAGCGGTTTCCAACCTTAGGACGTTAAGTCCTTTAAATCGGAAAAGTGACTTCTTCGATACGTCTCGTTTATATATACGCGTTCATCGTCGTTACTTCGAAGTCTTCAATGTTGCACGGTTTTCCATAAGATTTTAGCAGAGACTTCTATCTGTTGAACTAGACGGCTAACTGCGGTTCAAAGTTGATACCGAGGAACAAGAAACTCCGCTATTTTACCATACAAAGGTTATCTCCTTTGTTTGTCATTTTTGAATAAAATTTCGGGTGTAAGTGTTTTTATATGGTAAAAGACGCCAGAATGTCGTTGCGCATCCTTCTACAAAAATGTTGAACAAGAGAGACTACATCTATTTAGGTAAATGAAGTAAGAGGTTAAGGAGTTAGAATATCAGGATTTTTGCTATTTCCTTCCGGCTCCCATTAAAAGGCGAACAACTTTTAATGTGGTAAACGAAAGTATTCGATACAATTATGGTATAAAATGATCGTGTCGATTAATCTATACCGATGTCGCGGTTATTCCACCATTTTTCCATCTTAAATACGGCGGATCGGAAACCGGAAATCCGGGTTCGGTTTCCCTTCTTGTCGCGTTAAAAGGCCCGTGTTAGAGATCGAGTCGTATAGATAGAAGTCCGTAAATTCTAGGCAAAATAGAGAATTAAAAAGGAGAGCAAGGAATACTAGTACAGGGCTCCCGGTTTAATTGGCCATAAAGACTCATCTACTCCCGACCATGACCGGATTAACTCATCGGTTACCTCGGCTTGGTTTACCCAACGAGTGAGAAGTTAATAACAAGTAAGAAGGTTAACTACGGGCGATTCTTTATGGCGGCTCCGTGATTTTCCACGCCAAAGGGGTATCCTCCTCTAGGACGTTCCCCGTAGGGCTACGCGTCCCATGGGACTTTTAGCTCTAACTCTCTTGCTCCTCCGACTCGCCTGCTACCAACCCACGTCCACCTTACAAAGGATGCGTGGCCTCGAGTGACAAGTTACAAAGCTCGTAACAGCTCATTAAGGACAGCCAGTAATTATTCGCACGTACTCGAGGGTACCGGACAAGTACAGGCTCATCGGGAAGGCCTCCCTTCGTAAAGCTGCGGCGGCTGTCACTCCGGAACTACCAAGCACAAAAAGAGCGACTTTCCTCCTGAGTGTTAATTCGAAAACTTTGTATTTAACCGGGCATTAACGTATCACTATCTCCTGGACGAGTTACGGAACCTTTTCCGTGTGTGATTATAAATATATATAATAATATCGTACAACATGAGATATGTTTAAAATATTTACGGACGGTAAAAGAAACAGAACACTGGGAGAAATTAAATGGCTTAATAGGTTTGTTTAACTTTGGAGTTAAATTTTCAATTCCGGAACTATCAGGCACAAAAAGAAACAGAACACTGGAAAAAAATTAAATGGCTTAATATTTTTGTTTAACTTTGGAGTTAAATTTTCAATTCGACTTCATTTCTCTTTCTAGGCGAAAAGATGTATATTTCGAGCGATGTTTCTTGAGATGGTATAATTCATCAGCTTACTACGCTCAATTTAGAAATTCTGTTTTTTTTTTATTCCTTAATTGAGGTGGACAGCGAATTAACTAGTGATTACGATATCGCCATTAACTGATCGAATGCATGGGAATGTTAAATGACTTCGTTTTTATGTATTTACAGTCAAGGGGAGTACTAATAGACAGTTCATTATGTAAGATGGAACATCTGACCTTCGCCTCGAATAAAACACGTGTATCGTTAAAACGTGGGAATATCTTGTAGAGTATTAAGATTCCAAAGCCCATATTTACATATCTTTGTGCACGGACTACTGAAAGGAATCGATTAATTACAAAAGAAGAACCGTTCAATCCGATAAGAAAAATCGAGGATGAATTTTGATGAAGCCTAACATAGCCTTCATTAAGCAGTTGGATTTCTTCGTCTATTATTTTTTAATTCTTCCGACAACAAATTTAACATCTAATTGCATTGCCTTCCTTTATAAATAAGAAATAATTAAAAGCTCTATCTAAAATATCTCCTTAATACTACAGAATACGAAAGATATTCACGTTTTACTATTCCATAGAAATCTTCTATACTTTTAACACATTCGCGACCGCTGACGTGAATTCACGTCATTTTAAATTCTATTCCTGATTGCCGCTGACGTGAATTCACGTCATTTTAAATTCTATTCCTGGTTGCCGCTGACGTGAATTCACGTCATTTTAAATTCTATTCCTGATTGCCGCTGACGTGAATCACGTCCATGACGATACACGATGCAAGTTTGCGACAACCACTTTCAGAATTTCATTATTTTCGTCGATACTCAGTATTTGAAACGGAAAAAATTTGTCGGTCGCGAATGTGTTAAGAAAAATTCGAGAGATGTGGACTGTGGAAAGAAATCCAGGAAAACTGATAAGAGATAGAGCGATACATCGTTTACCGTATTTGCATGGCTGTATGGCATGTAAAGTTCAGCCTGAACTGGGAAGAAATCCTAGAGAGAAATCTGGAGAGGAGGATCGGATCCACGAGAAGAAAGATGGCTGGGCGTGATCGGTTGTTGGACCTGGTATACAACATACCACGATCCTCGTGACACCTTGGTCGGGTGTAGTTACGATAGTGCAGGGTCATCTAGGAGTCACCGTCGACTATCGGCCACTATCGTCTACTATCGTCCACCACGGTCCACAATCGTTCACAGATGCAACTCCCAACCGGTCACGAGGGCACTCCGCTGCATCCCACATCCGTAACACGTTCAACGCATCCGGGTGCACGGTTACGGATGCATCGTCTAGAAAGCGAAATCGCTTCTCTTATATATACACGCGTTTGTACTCGAGAACATTTTCCCTGTGCCATGGATTTTTCATCTCGGGTCTACTGGGATAAATGAAGGTACCTTAGGGTAATAAGGCCCACCATAACTCAAAAGACATGTACAAGCTAACATGTAAAGTATTTTGGGAAGGGGAAATGAGCAGGGTGTACGCAAACAATGTTCATTTCTGTTACCAGCTATAAAAATAAAATACAATTCTAAAGAAAAAAGTAATTAAGAAAATTGTGGGATGGGGCTCCTGGGCTTTGTTAACCGCACGTATGGGTAATAATGGGTAATAAGGCCCTAGGACATCGGTGGGAAGATGCACGTCAATTTCCATAGTTAGGGCAAGTCATGTCATCAAGATCCTCGAATGTTATCCTCGAGCATTCTTTCCGAAGCCATTTCTTGCACAGGGCATGTTTCCGCATGTCGGCGACATTATTTTCTTGGTAAAGGCTGCAGTACCAGTTCTCGGTCTTCCTTGAAGTGCCAGGCTTCATTTTTCTTCGGGAATTTCACACAATTTTTTATTGTAATGTTGTACTACATCTGGTCACGGTCTGTTTTCCTTTTCGAAAAAGACCTTTAGTTGCCCTAAGTTGCCCTATGTCCGGCCTTATTACCCGAACGGTGCAATTTATTCTTTTAGGTAATCATTTCTAAGACAATAAATCTTTTCAATAGAATTAATATGACAGTATATAGAGAATGGTACAAGGCATTATGTACAATGGCGGACATGAATGCCTGCCCTGCAGATACGGCATCGCCTGTGCAGGATGGGAGGGCATTGATGTCTCCCAGTGTACCGGATAGAAAGAGCAGTATTTCACGAAACTTTGCGACAAGAAGTTTGAACGTTGGAACGAAATTTTATAGCTCTAAAAAAGCTGAAATCAATTGTTTGCGCCAATTATAGTTTTCTCGGTAGATTCGTCTTCTCTATTGGGGGCTCAAGTTCCTACATCGCGTTTCCGGATGAACGAGGTCTAACAAGGCGTTCCTCCACGGCTTAAGAGCTCTTTGTTCGTGGAACTGGGCGGAAACGCTCCTCTAAAGATCACCTTCTCGCCTCGCGATGCTTTCCCATCCCGGAGAACTTATTTATGCATCGATCAGGCCGTCGATCGGCGATCTTTCGGTCGGCGCAAGGTTCAGCTTCCCCTTTTGAAACCGGTCCCGCAACCAGCCGCGTTAGATTCCGATTTCATTTATATTCCGAACGCCCAATCGATGGGATATCAATGACCCACTTATTCCGCGATCGGCTATTCCAAGTGAAAAGTCTCCCTAGATCCTCGATCCCGAGTCAATGAATCGCGCCCAACCGGGGCGAATAAATTGACGACTTATCGAGTCCACTCTCGCTCCGGTACTTTAGCCAGCGCGAGGAATAATCGTAGCCGGCATGTGGGGCGTTTTTTGCCGCGGTTATAAATTACCCTGTACGATTCTCGTTACTTTTCGTATCGGTCTACTCGGAATAGAGAGAAATCGAGAGTGCGATCGCCAATGCCCAGGCCAGATTTCGATCTGCACGAGTCCCGCCGTAACGATAGCCAGTTTGACGGCTCGCCGCGGCAAACATAACCTCCCACACGAATATTCGTCGAAGCTGGGTGAAATCGAGAGTGGCCTAGCGGGAGGTGGAGTATCGAGACAAGGTCGCGGTCTGGAGGTTGGAAAGGAGAAAGTGCTCCTCTCATTTCTCTCTCGGCTTGGCTGCGCCCGCGAAAAAATCGACCAACCCGAGACCGAGTGCCAAGCCGTTGCGTCACACCCTGGACTAAATCTCCCATCCTGATCTCTCGTGGGTCACTTTCCGACCAAGGGTGGACTCTACAAGAAAGCCTAACTATATGCTTCCGAACACCGAAAGAGAACAGTGACGTGGAAACTTAACGCGTCGATCCGAAGGGCTATTCACTCAGAGACCAGTGAAAACGATTTCCTTCTTTTTAAAGCCGATTGCCTTTGATTTTATGATAGAGAACAATGCGAGTCGGTAATAAGGGATGTTAGGTCTGAAATTTGTACACCCATTCTGATCTTTCGTGGGTCACTTTCCGATCAAGGGTGGACTGTACAATAAATCCTAATTATATGCTTCCGATCACCGAAAGAGAGCAGTAACGTGGAAACTTAACGCGTTGATTCGAGGGGCTATTTACTCGGAAATCAGTGGAAACGATTTCCTTCTTTTCTCTCGTGAGTCACTTCCCGAACAAGGGTGGACTGTACAAGAAATCCTTATTATATGCTTCCGATTACCGAAAGAGAGCAATAACGTGAAAATTTAACGCGTTGATCCGAAGGGCTATTCACTCAAAGAGCAGTGAAAACGATTTCCTTTTTTTTAGAGCCGGTCGCCCCTGATTTTATGATAGAGAACAATGAGAGTCGGTTACAAGGGATGTTTGGCCTTAAATTTACTCCCACCCTAAACTCTCGTGGGTGACTTTCCGACCAAGGGTGGACTGTATAAGAAATCCTAACTATATGCTTCCAATCACCGAAAGAGATCAGTTATGTGAAAACAACGCATTGCTTAGAATAATGTAAAGAGATGTTGACTCCATTTTGTTTTTAAAAGTATTTGTTATTATCGAGATATGGCCGTAGTCTCCTTCAATTATCCCACACGATATCCGTGATTATGAAATATGTACGACTCTGATTGTAGGTGTTGCGAGTTTTTCGTCCAGTAAGGTATTACTGACAAGATGAGCCAAAATGGATAAATTAATTGGCCTTGTACAGTGTTTAAGGGAATTTGCGATAGATAAAGCTTGAACATTTATCCACTTAGAAAGGAACGTATTTTTTTCTAATTTTGTGGTTGGTACATTTAACTCAAAGGGCACCAAGTAGTACAGGGAATGACGAATACGATATCTGACAAGTGGTTATGTCACGGTAATTTCTTTACGATTTTCTCAGACGGACACGCTAAATAGAACGAATCCGAAATAGGCAACAAAGTTGAAGCGATTCCTTTTGATACTCACAGACTTTTTCCAATATTAAAGATTTCTTAAGAGGTGCAGCGAGGTGTTAGATTTAATTTAATGACGGGTTAATGGATTCCTCTCTTGAGTCAGCCGAAAATCAGACCTCTTTCGTCGAGGATCTCCGACAGCATTTTGTTCCGACCTCGAGGGGGAGGTCCGAGGTGAGGAAGGTCGATCGCGTGAGTGATTCGAAGCGCGCGTTTCCAGAGGGAATTCCGATTTAATGTTCGAGGTCGGAGGGCACATCGATCGAGACTTGCTTACGAGCTGATCGTACGCGAGGGACGATCGCGCGATGATCGATCGAAGGGATCGATTCGCGCGGTGCGTCCACCTTCTGTTTATCTCCTCGTCCTTCGTCTCGGTCAGTTCTTCCAGGGTCGATCAATGGTCCTCTACGCAGACCAGTTGACATAGTTCTATCACCAAATGCCACCACAGATAATAGAATTAGGAATAGAAATGATAAAAAGTGACAAAATCTGATAAGAAAAGGGGACAATCAATGTTGTCCTGCTCAATGTGTAAAATCTACCTCTAGCATTACGCTTTAAATTTATGAGAATTTTCAATAATAAAGGAGGGCCATATGTAAATGTGAAATTTATTCGAGCTCGTGTAGGGAGACAAGACACTCATTTCAGATGGAAAAAGAATTTACGCGTGAATCTAGAGAAAATTTTTAAAATATGGATTGTCCTGCAATAGTTTTTATTCTTCGAGGCAATATACTTATAACTTTTTGTTTCGAATTAATACGGATCAGATTAAATGGCAAATAAGGAGCATTTGAGTAGAATCTGCTCGCGTCGAATACAACCCTCTTTCCTAAAAATCATCAACAATGACAATAATCCAACAAGGCGGGGACACAAATTCTCCTTTTACCTCTAAACCGTGTCCTCCGGCGTCTCCATATCTCAAACCATGGAAATTTTACAGCGCACCGAGGAAACCCCTACATCACAGGACTAGCAGGGGTATAAACCGGACTCTTAAACAAGCGAATGAAATTCTAAACCACCATCCTCTCTGCATAATGCACCACCGATGGTCGTTTAGCCGACATGACAATCTATCGGGCCGGGGGAAAAATCTCTAACAGCGTTATGAAATTTTACAGCAACGAAGGTACAGACGCCCATCCCAAGGGGGTTTTATCCCTATGTATTCTACTCCCACGGGAGATAAATTCCCAATCCGGGGTCCCGTTGAAAACCCTGAAACTACCCGCCTGGCCCGAGGTAACGAACAAGTTGTACATCGCTTTCGCATCTAGCGAATCGCCTGGTCTCACTTCCTCTCTAAGAGGAGTGGAACCATAGTTGGAATGGAAGCCGCGGTCTCCCATGGGGAACCGGGGTTATTATCAGGGACCATCGAACGCCGATGTCCCGAGGAAATCATCTTCTGCGCGACGCCTACGCTCCTCGTACGCTACTCGCAGCATGGGGCTATCCCCGGTCCTTTCTCCTCGTTTTTCCTCACCTTGTCCCGTCTCTCTCTCCGACTCGCTATCCGAGTTTCCCTCTCGCTCTCTCCTACGGGGTTGATAGGTTAACTAGGAAGCTGCCGCGCGAACACGCTCATACGCGCGAACGTAATTATCTCCGGTTGCGTACGCACACGCGCACGCGGTGGGATAGCTCGCTTAAAGGCCAAGATTGTGCTCGAAAGCAGCCCAGAGAAAGACAGGGAGAAAGAGAGAGATAGGGCTCCGCCAATGGCGGCCTGCTAATGTTTCTCGCAAGAAATTCTTGCTCGGGAGAAACTCCAAGTACCCAGGCTCTACCGTATCGCGTTTCACGAGCCGAGCTTTGAATCGACTCTGCTGGTGGCGACTTCATTCCAGGGATATATGCACCTCCGTGGAAGAGATTCTTCGGTATTTTCCGGCGAGTGCCTTTAAACTTTGCCAAATGGGCCCGGGAGCGGCTCGATGAACTTCCAATTCCGGTGGAACGACTTCATGGACGTGGGCATGAAGTAGTACAAGGGGACGTAATGCCTATGTTACGTTTCTTAGGATGTGGCCCTAGAATCGGGACCCACGAATGTCTGATTTTCGATGATCTAACTATACATGCACTACTTTAAACTTTGCGAAATGGGCCGGGAGCGGCTCGATGAACTTCCAATTCCCTTGGAACGACTTCATGGACGTGGGCATGAAGTGGTACAAGGAAACATAATGCCTATGTTAGGTTCCTTAGAATGTGGCCATAGAATCGGGACCCACGAATGTCTGATATTCGATGATCTAACTATACATGAACTACTTTAAACTTTGCCAAATGGGCCCGGGAGCGGCTCGATGAACTTCCAATTCCGGTGGAACGACTTCATGGACGTGGGCATGAAGTGGTACAAAGAGACGTAATGCTTATGTTAGGTTCCTTAGGACGTGGCCCTAGAATCGGGACCCACGAATGTCTGATTTTCGATGATCTAACTATACATGCACTACTTTAAACTTTGCCAAATGGGCCCGGGAGCGGCTCGATGAACTTCCAATTCCGGTGGAACGACTTCATGGACGTGGGCATGAAGTAGTACAAGGGGACGTAATGCCTATGTTACGTTTCTTAGGATGTGGCCCTAGAATCGGGACCCACGAATGTCTGATTTTCGATGATCTAACTATACATGCACTACTTTAAACTTTGCGAAATGGGCCCGGGAGCGGCTCGATGAACTTCCAATTCCGGTGGAACGACTTCATGGACGTGGGCATGAAGTAGTACAAGGGGACGTAATGCCTATGTTACGTTTCTTAGGATGTGGCCCTAGAATCGGGACCCACGAATGTCTGATTTTCGATGATCTAACTATACATGCACTACTTTAAACTTTGCGAAATGGGCCCGGGAGCGGCTCGATGAACTTCCAATTCCGGTGGAACGACTTCATGGACGTGGGCATGAAGTAGTACAAGGGGACGTAATGCCTATGTTACGTTTCTTAGGATGTGGCCCTAGAATCGGGACCCACGAATGTCTGATTTTCGATGATCTAACTATACATGCACTACTTTAAACTTTGCGAAATGGGCCCGGGAGCGGCTCGATGAACTTCCAATTCCGGTGGAACGACTTCATGGACGTGGGCATGAAGTGGTACAAGGGGACGTAATGCCTATGTTACGTTTCTTAGGATGTGGCCCTAGAATCGGGACCCACGAATGTCTGATTTTCGATGATCTAACTTTACATGCACTACTTTAAACTTTGCGAAATGGGCCCGGGAGCGGCTCGATGAACTTCCAATTCCGGTGGAATGACTCCATGGACGTGAGCATGAAGTGGTACACTGGGAGACATCAATGCCCTCCCATCCTGCACAGGCGATATCGTATCTGCAGGGGAGGCATTCATGTCCGCCATTGTACAAGGAGACGTAATGTAGTGTCAATAAAAAGTATCAATAAAATTGAGAGAGACTCTGAATAAATATACATATAAATATGCAAGTATGTAGAAGAGAGATGAGATACAATTGACTTGACAATTGCCGTCTCGTTTGAATAGAATTACGTGAATCGCGTCGACCGTGACATTATTGTTTCGTGAAACGATTTCCACGCAAGCTGTCACCGCTTTCGGTTCACCTCGACATTACGAAAATGTCAGCTTTCATGACTCGGTGCGAAAATGTAAATCTCATTGACGAAGTGAAGAAGCACTCACTCTTGTGGGATCCAAATCACGTACAGTACAAAAATCGCACGCGTCGTGAGCTCACTTGGTCCGACATCGCGTTGACATTGAAGCAGCCAGGTAATTCTACAACTGGAAGTAATCTATTGATAATACATGTTGAAAATTGAGTTTATGAAATTTGATAAGATTTCAAGTTCGCCATAAACGTGGTTAGAGATACCTGTGAGGTTAGAACGCATTAATATATTTTAACGTTGCTACAAATTTTCGCGGATTTTGCTAGTTAAGTTTTAATTCATTAATTTTTTTATTAATGATATTCAAGCTCTAATTCATGAAAAATAATATTTTTGAAAAGTTGGCAAACATTAATTACACATTTCTGATTTCGATAAAGCTCCAATATATGAAAAGTACAAATTAACGTTCAATGTATCAAATGAGCTAATTTCAAAGAATAGTCATTACGCGTTAATCGTATAAAAGAGCCTGACAGATGGTTAATTCATTTCGTAGTACTGAATTATAAGGAAGAAAATAAGGTACATGTTCAACCGGGGAGTAAGGTTACGAAGAAGTTTACCAAAGTAAAAGAAGATGATGCCAAGCATTTGAAATATTTTCAGCGGAACTTATCAGGAGTAGGTGGAGCAAGATACGCAGTCTGCACACAAAGATGACCAAGATGGCCCACAATCAACGCCGTCGTTCCAATTGGAGCTATTACGACAAATTGGCATTCCTTCGAAACGAGAGAATAAAGTCAAGGAGCAAATTGAACAAAGGCTGCCAGACCTCGAAACCGAATCTGAGAACCTGTTGGTCGAGAGATCGAAGATCCGTGATGATTGGAACGAGATCACGGAAGATTGTATCCAGTGGGATTATGACCCGAAGCGGTATTAATTACAGTGCAATGAGTTCAAAATCAAAACTCAGCATTGAACCCGCAGAAAGAAATAATTACCCTGTGGATAAATTCTCCAGTGAGCACTCCGAAAGCCCTAGGTACGTTCCTTCGGGGTCGGAAATACTGAACGATTTTGCGTCCGACAACGATCAGAGGAAAATGACACTTGGATCATCCATGGCATCGATGAGAACCTCCAGGATTGAAAGGATCGAGGATAAACGTCCTTACACGTGTCCAGATGAGGTGATCATAGGACGCTTCGTGTTAAGAGAAGATCTGGTTGAGACTTCGAGACAATCGGATGAACCACTTCAGGAAGTTGACGACCAGGTGCTGGATTATTCATGTAAAGATTGCCGAAAGATTAATAACCGCTCGTCAGAGAAGAATTTCGTTCGGGGGATTCCTCGATTGGACAAATTCCTGACAAATGTACCTTCGAATACGGAGGACGCCGTGCTGGGGGAAATTGTAAGAAAAGAGTTCGCTCCTCATGTTCCGCGATGCACTTTTTCGAGCCACCGAAAGAATCCATTTAACTTAGAAGTCTTAAAGGAATCTAGGAAGAGAACAGTGGAGGACCATCAGAGTTCGGCAAGCCTCTCATCTGGGAGGAAGAGACGACTAGTAGATGGCTCCGAATTCCAAGGCGGTAATGATAAGATCGTCGTACACATTTACAACAGGAATAATAACTTAGAGTCCCCTGAAAAGCACATGTTACGAATGGAGAGAGCAGGCGAAAGGAACACTTCTGTGGAACAATTCCTTGATGGTAAAATATTAGAAAATTCGAAAGGTCAGGAATTAACCCAAGCCTTGACCATGAGCGGTCAAGGCGATGGAGTGGACCCCAAATATCCGCAACATTCACGAAACGCTGGAGAAATCAACAATGAAGATGCAAGAGTTAATCGACAGCTTAATTCTACCGTATTACGATCTTCAGAAAAATCATCATTGGAAGCCAGTACCAATAATGAAGAAGAGCCAGGTACTAACCGGATGGGAGATATTGAAAGAAAAGGACATCAACATTTGGATGAAAATTTCGAATCGAATGGTCGATCCAGTGGGACGATCCTAGACAACGTCCCCACAGGTCTCTACGCGAAATCATCCAAAGAGAGCATAAAGGTCCTCAGAGTGATTGATCTCGAAAGTAACCACGCTTCGAGGAGCGATTTTTCCAGAGAATCATCCGTTGACCTCGAAGAGGAAAATAATTCCCGTACAACTGAAGTGCCTGATGAAAAAGATGACGAGGAGAGCGCAGAGCACCGAAGCAACGCGAATCTCCAAAATGAAGATGAAAACGTTCTATCAGCCGAGTCCAAAGAACCGACAACAAACAAATTCCCGGAACTGCTCGAAGACGACGACTATCATTTCCTACTGTCGCACTATCAGGAATTGAGAAGATTACCACCGACGAAGAAATTAAAGATGAGGCTGAAGATACAGGCACTCTTCTACGAGGAGCTGGACTCGAACCTCTCCAAGTCCTGCATCTTCGTTTGAAGGCCCATAACCTCAACGAGCCCTGGATGTCTCCTCCCAACTGGAAATACTTCTTTTTATCCGCTCTTTACACAAATCTTTTCTCTATTTTTCATGCCCTTGTATATTTTGTACCATTATTTATTGTTTTCGACGTCGTCCATCCTGTACCGTCCGCCATCTTGCATGGCCACGTGCTCCGTGAAAAGTGTTCGTTCCTTGAATTCTTTCTCCCTGGAGGATTTCAAGATTTAAAGAGCGTGGCATTAAATCTCGTACAGAAATGAAGGAAATTCATGGGTATGCAATCCCTTCGCGGTGTTTTGGTTTCCGGCGTGCAGCCGCGCGCGTGCGTGCGCCTAACGACGCGTACACGGGGCGGAGGTGCGTGCCTCGTCCGTGGAAAGAGTCCGAGGGAGCCGGCTGTAATTTGCGGGTAATCATTATTTATTGTAATCCGCACTTTTTGCCCCGGGCGGGGGCAGGCTGGACCGGGGGAGGAATTTGCATATAAAATTGGCAGTGCCACGGCGAGTCCGGTGAGCTCAATGCGCGGACGAGGATCGCGCCCGTCGGGAGGACGGGGAAAATGGCGGCTACCTTACGCAACGAAAGGTTGAACGGTGGTCAGGGATTGGCGCGATCAGTTCGCCAATCGCGCAGCCAATCGCTCCGGAATGCCGACACGTGCCATTTATAAGGTGCATCGGAGTTGCCTCGGAGCTCCGAGGAACGACCGAGGAAAAAGAAGCCTAATTGTTGCGAAAGGCGTCGACCTCCTTCCTCCAGGGAATTCGGGACGGACCCGCGCATTGTCGCGCTCGTCAGAAGCTAAAACAATTCTATGGAGCGTCGATTAGTGGAAAGAGGTATTGAAAACTAAGAGAGGGATAGGGGAGACCAAAGTCAAATGTAAGACGGAGAAATTGTAATAAACGCTTTAAATTATTTATTAACCCTTTGAGGACGGAGCTCTTTCGACATATGGACGAAATTCCATGAATTCGTGCAGGCAATATTGGACCAAACGTCGGACGCATTTATGCGTCGTTGGGACGCAAAGGGTTAAAACTTGAAAAAGCGTGGTTAAGCAGTGGAAGCTTTCCACTAAATACTAGGAATGTCTTGCAGTTGGGAGACCAATGTCAAATGTAAGACGGGGCAATTGAAACAAACGCTATAAATTATATACAACATACCCTGCAACGGTTGCAGATGTAACAAATACATTTAGTAGCGAAAACAAAAATTGCTGATTTTTATAGTATCTTGAAGCATTGAGATGTATGTTGTCTTTCAGGGGATAGTTCACTTAGTATATGGACCAAGTTTCGCCCCTAAAGAGCTGTTACAATTAATTGTAGAAATAAAAACGTAAAAATTGTTACAATTGACCTCGGTCGCTCCTACTCCCGAATCGTTGGAAGGCATACCTTTTTTATTGCAAGTAAGCTCTGGGAAGTCATCTCATATATTTCGGGTCTCGTTAGTGAAAGGGTTTCTTAAATCCCACTTTTGTATTTGTTTTCTTTACACCGTTTATATGGGTTTAGAAAAGAATCGCATTCAACGTTTGCGAGGGATTAAGAAGAGCTAAACGTAGGATGACAAAGTTTGAAAGGCCAACTCGGATAATAAAGGGTGTATTTTATGACCATCCAGTTCGTAGGTGGGATTTTTTAATCCGGAATTAACGATGATGTTTCCTTTTTTTGTGAAGAAGGGACCAGGGATATTCGTATTGAAATTAGAAGAGGATTTACGTATTATTTTAAGAGTTGTAAAATAACTTAACAGGACATACGGAGACCTAATGAGTGGTTTCAAGAAATGTAATAAAATACGTGAAGATAATTGGAACATACAAAGTGGGTTACGTGAAAGATCTAATGTTGATGACACTTAAGTGTTACGAAGAAATGCCTATTTTTTAAATTTTAGATGAAGATCTAGCCAATATTCAAACCAACCTCTCATATCCTACAAGGCTGTTTAATTTCCTGGCTCATAAGGAAGCCCTTAGCTGAAAAAAAGAATACCAGTGACAGTATTATACTCTGTCACAACCTTGATAATGTTTCATTGTGCCATACAAGGCCAGATCGTCCTAGGTAGCATCCTGAATATCACTTCAGGTGATCTATTAGATTTAAGCGAGAAAAGCTTTTACATGAAAGTCGATTTAAAATTTACTATGCATTCTTGAAGGATGCATCTTCGATTTCTTAAAAGGATTAGGATTTTAGGAGTCTCTTAAGGATTAGGATTAAGAGTTCTGCCGATAGTAAGTATAGCAGAAGGCAGAGAAAATGACATGGCTCAGATTGTCTCAGCCAGCATTGACTCGCACCATTCCTGCGATCATTTTAAACCCAGGTGTACACTGGGAGACATCAATGCCCTCCCATCCTGCACAGGCGATGCCGTATCTGCAGGGCAGGCATTCATGTCCGCCATTGTACAGAACGCGGGCAATGGGGTTCGCATTATGTCACGGGATCGACTGCAACGCATTGCATCGCATAGCGATTATTTCTGCGGCTGAGACTGGAAACGTACTCACGATCGGCGTGTCACGATCCAGGAGATTTCGACGGGCGAGTTAACGCGTTCTCTCGCTCACGTGGATGCATTGTCGCACGCGCGCACACGTGAGTCCCCCATGAGTCCCCCATGAGTCCCTCGTCGACACGTGTTGGTACGTATTACGAGTACGGGGAACGCAGTCTTGCACAATGCGAAAGCCGGCCCGGAGGAATTCACTCTTACTTCGTGGCCGCCCTGACCTCCGGAACGACAAGAATCGACGCGAGTCATTTTCCTCGCCGGGATGTGATTTGGCAATGCACGCGTATCGCGGATCTTTCTGCGACGTTTCATTCCTGACTTATTCGTGCAATTACTCCGGCATCGCGTATCACCGGCTTATCTTGTAACAGAGTAGTGCCCGATATCCCGAATGACCGATCGATAGCATGCCCGCGACAGTTCGATTGTCAATTATTTCCGTGATTTATTAATGTAAACACCGGTAATTGTCACCCGTGTTATGTAACAATGACACGCGGTGAAAAACTGACCAGGAAATCCCATATAGTATCTCTGGGTACTGGCCAGGACTTTTACGGTAGTCGAAGTAAGGTCTAGATAAGGCGGTGGAGACAAGATATGTAAATTTTCCTCGTTGACGCCAAGCTAAGATCTAGTTAACGTTTGATTTAGGTATCAACAGGCCATATTTGAAAAAGTTTGACGTTTCAATGTAGGTTCTGCATTAGTAGATTGGTATCGTAGCTGGGTCCTAGGTAGCGACCTTGCAGTTTTTCTGTACGGGATGTAAACTGATTAGGAAATCCTAGATAGTGTCTAAGCTTTAGTTGTACGACTCCCACGGTAGGCATTTCCCAGCTGTATCCAAGGAAGGTCTTAGTTAGTCCTTGGACCTCCATCTAAGACAGTTTTTCTGCGTTAACGCCAAGCTAAGACCTAGTTAGGATTTATTTTGCCATCCAGTACGATTTCATTCAAGTTTCCCCTTTTAGGCCCTTCCTAATAGATAGCTAGGCATCCTAAGTTCTACCTAGCGCCTTTGCACATTTTATGTATGCGAAATTAACAGCATTTTTTCGAGGTGTGCTAACACGTTATCATCCCGCGACTCCGCTTATCGTGATTAACCCAGATCGATCAAGGGTGACAGGAAGGAGTAACGTTTAATAACTAGCTGGTTCCTTTGTAGGGACAGAATGCCGAGGTATGTCGTCGGTTCGGTCCTTGATTTAAGTACTCATTTTGACCAGGTACCAGTTCTTTAGGAACGATTGGACCTTGGATCTCCATCTAAGACGATTTTTCTGTGTTAACGCCAATCTAAGACCTAATTAGGATTTATTTTGCCACCTAATACCATTTCATTCAAGCTTCCCCTTTTAGGCCCTTCCTAATAGATAGCTAGGCATCCTAAGTTCTACCTATTACCTTTGCACATTTTATGAAACGCGAAGTTAACAGCATTTTTTGAGGTGTGCTAACACGTTATCATCCCGCGACTCCGCTTATCGTGATTAACCCAGATAGATCAAGGGTGACAGGAGGGAGTAACGTTTAATAACTAGCTGGTTCCTTTGTAGGGACAGAATGCCGAGGTATGTCGTCGGTTCGGTCCTTGATTTAAGTACTCATTTTGACCGGGTACCGGCTCTTTAGGAACGATGATTGAAATATCACCGAGTCTTGGTTGCAGCTCGCCATCTTTGCTCGCTAACGGGCTTCTCGAAGATATTCTTCTTTTTGCTGGCGCATCCCGCTGGTTTTTTGTTGCAGTTGGTGTATCCTATATCAAGAGCTCTTTTAAAAGGATACACCGGCGTTCAGAAGATAATAAACTGCGGCCGCGCTCCTCTCTCTCTCTCCATACGTTCTTTTCCCGAGTGCTTGCGAGATCATAACTCACGTGACTGGTCATACGCGCACACATGTAAGTGCACTCACGAGTGACACACAATGTCGCCGCTTAATCGCATATTAATGACAGTTGGTAGTCGCCGGTAACGGTACAACAGGACCAAACCCTCGACTCGGGTGCATTAATGCACATTACACGGCTGTATAAGTCGATCCGCGAGTACCGATCGAGATCACATCCCAGAGGTCCGTTCCCATCTCTATACAGGTAGATCATAAATTCGGAATCAGGTATCGCTCGATTCTTAATACTCGGTCCCAGCTACGAACGAGACATGGCGTCATTTAGGACTGCGGTTGCTCGAAATTCCATTTATATTTCTCCTATTTGCATATTAAGTGCTGCCGTGTCTGATGGTAATTGTCTAAAGGACATTTGGAATGATTTTATAGGAATTCTTCCTTGGAAATGGCACTGGCTGGGCACTCATTTTTACCATTGTATATCTATAATATATGTGCCCATAATTATGAAAGTGGTCTAAGTCATATATTTTTTGTTTCGAAATTACATTGAATTAATTTCGTTTGAAATAATATGGCGTGAAATAACTGATAAACTCATTTTTTTTTTAATTTTGACTTAGACCACTTTCATAATTATGGGCACATATGATATAATGCCGTATAATATATTGTCCTGCTTTCGTGTTTTCATGTCCGAGTAAAAACATTTATATTAGCATTTTCTGAGATTCGTTCGCTTGTCGCGGTTGAGTTCTAAATAGGGCGACAGAGGGTGCGTATTGAACAGTTTGTCATAATAATTAAATCATTATCTAGTATTGAGATTATTCTCAGAAGAGGTGTTTCATCTCTGGCCTATCTATTCGTTAGTAAGGGAATACAGAAAGTCTCTGCTCTTAAACGTGTAAGAAATCTTCATGGATACTACTTTCGAATTCAAGACTTGTAATAATGAGTATTCGTTTTGACTAAACTAAACAAGTTCGTAAATAAAATAATTTTCGAATATTAGACACCTGCCATCATACCTGTAAATATACCGTAAATCATAAAAATTCCTTTAACATTTTTTCTTAATTAGTTCACACTTAGTGTAAGGAGAGTAATAAAAAAGGTACAGGATAGAAATGTATCATTTAAATATTTAAATATAGAAGGAACGCGAAGCGAAATAAGTAGGCAATTAGGTTTTCTTTCACAGTTTTGTAACGGATCTCTTATGGTTTATATTATTCATTAAAAACAGTCAAATTGTGAATGTTCTTCGTGGTATTTTTTCCTCACCTTCGGTCAGATTGTCATGAAAACAGGTTGGTCCAATCGTTCATTATAACTCATCTCTCTCTTTCTCATTAATTTAGATCAATCAATGGAAGTCCGGGTTGACAGATCTGGTCTTTCTATCTCATTAATAGCACAGTTAGATTGCCCCAAAGCGATTAAAAAGGAACCCTCCATTAATTACAACTTAATATGTAACTGTAAATTAACAGTTACACGTCTTAAATGACCGAAATATGAATCGATACTTTCATATTCAATAGTGTTTAAAGTATTCCATACAACCCTATTTCATGTACGACTTCCATACCTAATAAAATCTAAAATGAGATAAAACTATGTAAACATTTAAATAAGAAATATTACTTGAACTTTCTTACAGACCCTGCGATACGTTTTATAAGTAAATAAAAAGATCCGCAGCTCTATTTTTTTTTAATAAGGCATCGTGCCTTTATTCGACATTTAAGTATTTAAATAGTTTCTAAAGAATACGATGAATTAATACTTGTTTTACATCGTTCATGACTTGAAAATGCACGTATTTCTAAACGAGATTATTTAAAATATCGAAATGTTCTCAATGCGATGATCATTCCATCCAAACAAATGAGCGTCAAAGTTAAGCAAAACCGTTTCTATTGGCACCTTTAAATGCTTATAGAAGCATATCTCGATTCGGTTTCTATTGTTCTGGAGATGATTGTACTTTAAGTTGGACATGATTTTGTTCGTGCGAAGTGTTTCCTTACGCGAAATCTCACGCACGTGCGCGTAGCCCTCGCTATCCAGACATAGTAATCCCGTAAGAATCCTCGGGATCGGCAATAATACCAGACCACGCGTACCTAAGGCTTAATTGGTTCTACAACAAAGTACATACTCGATTCGCGTGCACGTCCCCTCGCATGCAGTCGATCAGCAGTGTTACAAACAGCGTATACTTAAAGCTTAATTAAAATTTGTAATGTTCGGAAAACAGGAGGTACTTTCTGTAGAGGTACTTTCTGTACTTTTTGTACTTTTTGTAGAGCCAATGATTCAGCTTTTGGACATTAAGGTGATATGAAAGTGGCGTCAAAGAGGCCTCGTTTATGAAATTTTTCTCCGAACTAGGTGTACTGAATCGATTCAAACTTAACAATATATATATGGAGAGTATAAGGAAGGTCCTGAGACTCGTGAAATTTCATTTTTTTTTTAATTTGTTTATAGGTATTTCTGAAATTTTGTATAAGAAATGAAATTTCAGGAGGGTTAGGACCTTCCTTATAGCCTCCACATTTACATTGTTAAGTTTGAATTGATTCGATACACCCATTTCGGAGAAATGTTTCATAAACGAGACCTCTTTCACGCCACTTTCACATCACTTTCGCTGGACCATAATTCTAAGAATAATTGTATAATTCTCTGATTTCGACCAATGAAGTTGCAAACGGTATGGCACATATATACACACACACACACACTTTCATATCCCCTTAAGAGGGTCTACATTTCATGTCTATGCTCGGCTACACTTTAGTCTTACGTTTTCGTTAATCGCGTCTTGATATCAGAATTTTGGTGTCCGACGATCCGTCCCCAAACCCAACACTAAGTGTCCCTAAAGGGTTACAACCTGGTACCATAATTCGAGGAATAACCGCGTAACTGGAGCACAATAAAGGATCTTTCCTTGCGCAGGTTGTACTCGCATGCACGCGATCGACTCTCGTGCCGAAGGCCTGCCCCATCGCTCTCTGCGAGTGGGCCCGATATATCGTAATTAAATCTCGATGCGATACGGCCTAGGGTCGATCTTTACGATCATACGGGATTCGATCCCCTAGGGGAAGGAATGTAATTGTTACCGGGCACATCTTGCGGGCCCCGAATCGATCCTACGATCCGCCACTAAATTGCCCGCGAATTACAAGGGGAATTACGACGTAGCGGGAGTTGCGTCGCGGATCGCCCGGATGAGACTTACGAAGACAGGTGTCGAGGGGATCGACTTTGCTATCCCGATCCCCGATCCTCTCGTCCCGAACCTGTCGCGGCTACGACGAGAGTGAATATCAAAAGGAGATCCACGACCAGGCCGCATAGATTCCTGATCGGGATCCTGTTATCGCTCCGCTGCTCCGATTCGTTCGGACGATCTCATCGATTCATGGACCCCGAACTCGTTGATCAAGTCTCATTAATTCAGTTGATGAATTCATACAACTCTAGGAGGTCGGTTTTCATCACTAAAAATGGATAAAACATCGAAAATAGGAGGTTTCCACTTGTCTCAGGGGATGTGAACTACGGACGATCTCATCGATTCATGGACGCCGAACTCGTTGGTCAAGTCTTATTAATTCAGTTTAAGAATTCATATATCTCTAGAAGGTCGGTTTATAATTGCAAAACTTCATCGAGGCGCTCTCGTTATCACATCAGAAAAAATATCTGAAGATCCTGGACCCCTAAAGTGCGGACGATTTCAATGCATGGCGTTGTATCTCACTTATACTCTACTTCGTGGCAAAATCGATTCTCGGTTTTCTGGGCTCTTTTGTTTCACTCTATCGATATCATTGCGAGAACTTGCAGACTTATCAAGGGCTGATCGGTCCTCGGAGGGTCTCTTTCCTCGACAAGGACGTCGGGCATTAACGTTTCTTCGGTGAATTTCCTTTTCGTGGCGATTACGTAAGCGGATGCGAAACCGATCGCAGGGCGATCCTGGCGGACAACCGGTCCCCCGATAAATCGCGATCTATCGGGACCTCATCGGCGCGAGATATCGGGGAAGAGTTATGTCGCGTTACTTGCGATTGGGTCCTCGCTGGAATATACGTGTTCGCGAGCGTGGGTACGTTAATCGGCGAGTTGCCGGTAACGATCGATCAAACGATCGGAGCCATTAGACGATACCGATCGGATCTGTCAGCCGGTAATCTCGGGTTAAGCAAGCATTTTGACTGGCTCGCTTCTTTAACGAGATCCATCGTCACCTCTCGGCGCCTCGATTGTCCGTCGCTGATATCGCGCTGTCAAAACACGAGACGAGTTCACCTATTGGCTGTATATCAACGCAAAACGAGCGTTAAAAGTCACATATTTCGCTAACGACTTGGGATGAACAATGGAAAAACCTTACTTGCCAATAAATGTCGACCGGAAAGTTTCTCTTGACACCTCGAGTGTCCGATGATGGGGCATGAGCGCGCACGCGCGTATGCATCGCGGTGTTTAAACCATGAAACGAGTTTACGGGTTAAAATGCTATATGTATGTTAAAATGCTATGTATTTTCTAAAAAGACTCATTTTTATCCAGCACTTTCTTGCCCTTTTTGCAATTGGCGGGTCCTTCTTAGCAGCGATGAAATGTCAATTTGCCGGTCCTTGGGGATTTTTAAACTTCTCACAGAAAATGTGAACTTTTCACTGAAAACCTGCGCGTACGCGCGTATGCATCGCGCTGTTAAACCATGAAACGAGTCCACGGGTTAAAATGCTATATGTATGTTAAAATGCTATGTATTTTTTTAAAAGATTCATTTTTATCCAGCACTTTGTTGCCTTGTTTCAATTGGCGGTTCTTTTTTAGTAGCGATGAAATGTCAATTTGCCGGTCTTTGGGGATTTTTAAACTTTTCACAGAAAGTGAGAACTTTTCACTGAAAACATCGAGTGTCCGATGATGAAGCTTGAGCGCGTACGCGCGTATGCATCGCGCTCTTAAACCATGAAACGTGTTTACGGGTTAAAATATATTATATACAGAATGAGCGATAAATATATATATTTTACCAATGAGTTAGGTTGGAAGACTGAAAAACTTCCTCTCTAGTCATTGTCGGATAGTTTCACTTGACGCTTTGATTATTTGCCGATAGTAAATGCGCGGGTATACGTTGCCCAGTTGGAACATGACAGGAGTTCATCCACCGGTTAAATGCCATATATGAAAAGAGTGTTAAAATGAAATTACGTATTATATTAATGACTGAGGTTCAGAAATGGAATATCTTTCTCTGCGATAAATACCGAGCTGGAGTTCTCCCTCTATGCCTTAATTAACTACCGATGATGCGTGTACGTGAATCCGTGAATGCAAGGCTCTACTAAATCATGACACCAGTTCACCTACTGATTAAATGCCATAAACCAGAAGAGGGTGAAAGTAACATACTTCGCTAACGACTCAGGGTGCAAACTTGAAAAACTTATACCTCATTAAACATCCACCGGAAGTTGTCTCCCGAATCCTCGATTTTTCCTATCGGTATCTCGTAGTCACAACATTAAACGAGTCCTCCAGCTGATTAAATACCAACGCAGAGCGGTAGTTAAAAGTTATATATTCCGCTAACGACTCGGATTGAAAGATCTACAAAACGGTCTCAGATGAATATCCCACGGAAGGTTTCTCCCTGAGATTAACGAAGCAGCGGGTGTTCCGCATTTTTCGCGTTTCCTGACCTGGGGTGACGCAGGGACGAGAGATAAATACTCGAATAAAGGTGAAATATCGCGATTTCCCGTAGTTTGGCGCATCCAGGAGGCGCTTTCCCCGACCTAGGATTTTTCCGGTCTAACTGGTGGAAGCCAATTATACTCGGGCTGCTCGATCGGGCGCCGATTTCCTACCGACTCGGCGAGTAATAGGCCCCGTACGACGTGTTTTCCCTATCGCCGACAATTTATCGAGGAGCCAATATAAGGTTAGACCGTGCGTGCCGGTGGAGAAGCACTCTCTTTTTATCCCGGCTTCCTCCTGGCGAGCCTTTTCAACTTTATCCCTAACCGATTAGGTCCCGGTAGAACGTCTTAATTGCATCGGCCGGAATTCGCTCGTTAGTTCGCGGCCCTGCATACGAGAGCCGCGGTTGAACTTGACTGTCGCCGGGAAAAATTCCCGGTCGGCTGATCGATCGCCGTCGACATTTTTTCCCTGGAACTGGAGACATTAAATACCGGCCGCAGCGGTATTCATTAGTCAACCGGTCCCTCGGGATATGCATCGGATCCTTATCCCAGCAAACTGGGTGTTACGCAAGACGCGAACACATCGGGGGTACCTTTCTCGAGGAGTCCAACTGGACGATCGCGATGCACGGTTTCACCTCGAAACGAGTGATTTTATTGGGAGGATGTGGCGTCGATAGGCATCGATCGATGGATCGCCCCTTGAGAGAGAAGGTGCCGATCCCTGCACGTCCTGCCTAGTGGAGATTCATTTCATCGATCGAGTATGACCTGTAATGGACTCTCGATTGTTCTCCACGGCATTACGGAGGAGGGTTCTACTGGAAGTTGGTGCTTATTTTACCACGTTGATGGTAGAGATAAAGGACGTTATCTACATTCAGGAGATAATCGCCAATTTAAGGTGACGTGAAAGTGGCGTTAAAGGGGTCTCGTTCATGAAACTTTTCTTCGAACTGGGTGCACCGAATCGTTTCGGGGAGAGAATACCAAAAATTCATATTTTTAAATAAAAATATGATTAGGCTCAAGATTTTTTGTTAATTGACGTAACTCTTTTGGCATAAACGCTATTAACATTTACGTCGAAATGTCTTGTTCCAGTCTCGAAGATTCGCGAGAGATAGATTTGAACTGAGATAGACTTACCCTTCAATGTTCGGCGAGTATTCGATTTTATCCTTCCGTTCCAATCTTTTCGGTGCTACGTCACGTATGTAATTTGGAAGACAATGCTTTTGGAAATGCAGAAGCACGGTATCGTTTCTTCGCGAATGGGTGCCGAAAATTTGCGTTCGTGGACGTCCCAAGGACTTTGTCTTCGCGACACCTTGTATAGGAGCCCCCTCGCGTTTCGCCCGACCGGGAGGGCCGAGCCCGGTAACAAGTACTCTCACATGATCTTCTACTTCAAGTTAAAGGGGAAACAAGTATAATTAACGGGGACTTTATTGCGACCATTAAGAGACGCGCCTCGGCGAGTAAAAGGCCGAAGTAAGGAAAGTGGTCGCGGCTCGGCTTGTCGAATTTATCGTTTCCCGTGGCGGATAAAATCCGGCCCTAGGGCCCGTAGGGTTATGTTCTCTCCCCAGCTGGTACATAAGCTTTGGGCCCGGTATATAAGATTACATTGTGATGCCTCGCGCGTCGGCCGGGTTCCCAATAAATTTCCCATACCCCGATAAAAGTATCATCGGAACCTCGCGTCGGGCCTCGTTG
Organism: Orussus abietinus; assembly: GCF_000612105.2. Taxonomy (NCBI): domain Eukaryota; kingdom Metazoa; phylum Arthropoda; class Insecta; order Hymenoptera; family Orussidae; genus Orussus; species Orussus abietinus. Next base: position 316,415 of record NW_019394252.1, read on the forward strand.
TAAATCAATCCAAGATGGCGGAGGAGATACCGCGTAAACCGCGAGTCGCTTGCTAATCGGTCCCCGCGAGTTATACGCCTTCCCCGGTAAATAGCTACGACAAGAAACGGATGTTTACATTCGACTGTAAATTATCCCGGGATTACCCCGCGCCGGAGGTTCGCTAGTAAATTATTAATTTAACTTATTGCCCCGCCAATGCGTAGCGGGCGATCGGTGCCTTACCGATTAAGCGCCCGGGCGAGGTAGATCTCCGTTCGATTCCTTGCCTGTGCAGCGGTCCCGATGCATCGGCCCGATAGGGCTTATCCCCGAAGGAAACCTCCGAGTACCGACAGTAAATAGCGAATTCTTCTCTTTCAGGATGGTTCTCCGTGGTGTCGAATAACAGCGGTACCGGAAGTGCCAGGGTCTACCGGAGAGTGGGCGCGCTGGTCAAGGCTGGGGTTCCCGCCTTCTTGTTGGCCAAACCCTTGAGGGCCTACACCCTCACGCACTCCAAAATGGGTAAGAACAATGAAATCCCTCGAAATGGATTCCGATCCAACGTAATAAAAGTTGTTAAGGCGAAGTGAAACACGTAGCGAAATTTCATCGATGTCGGTAAAAAGAATTCTTTTATATACCTATGTTACCGACTTTCGTATTTGTAATTAGGACCTACACCCTCCCGCACTCCAAAACGGGTAAGAACGATGAAACCCCTCGAAATGGATTCCGATCCAACGTAATAAAAGTTGTTAAGGCGAAATGAAACACGTCGCGAAATTTCATCGACTTTGGTAAAAAGGATTCCTCTAAATACCTATATTCATAACGTTTGTATTTATATTGACAGCTGTGTCGAATCATGAGTATTGTACGTAATGGCATACTTCATCTGTCGTTTTTGTGCAATAATTATAATTAAATCGATGCAAAACTCCAGAAATCCCCTGGATTCATGGTTTTCGAGGCTCTAATTGACTGCAGAGTAACCCCCGCACTATCTGCGATTTCCGTATCAACTTAATTATCGCTTCGAGACGTGGTATTCCGATCGTTTTAGCATAGAAGCGCGTAAGACACTTTTTTGCCTTTATCCTTTATTTATTTCGATTTGAGGGAGGTTTCACTTCACCTTAACCTCCTCAGTGAACGCGTAGAAATAAAACCTACTCGCGGTAGAAATTCATTTTGCTTACAAGTTAGACGGCAACCGAAGACCGGCACCAGAGGCACGCAACATTTACTTCACCATACAAAACATTTAACGAAACGAATGCCTGTCCTATGTGCGCGTACATACGTAAAAACAATAGGTGTATTACATCTTGAAACGTTCACCGAGTGCTCATGCCGTATGCATTTCTGGTGCGCAGTCTGACCAAGGGGGTTGTGAATCATTTTTCATCGCATAAAGTCATCAACATCCTAGTTTCTCTCTGTCCCCCCTGAAAACGGTGGAAGTAGTTAGCCGAAGGGTAATCGAGAAGATAATAATATTCCAGCTATGGGTATTAAAGAAGAGGCTATTCGTGCTCGTATTATCCGACGAAAGCAAAATGGAGTTACGACTCGACACAGGTTCGAATGATTACCGTGTCTTACGTTATGAGCTGTTGCACTTTCCCGGCCAGAGGATCATCCCTCTAATCCTGACGCGCACTCGTACACCGTTCGGCCAGGTTTCCGCGACTTTTGAAAATAGGGGGAACCTATAAGAGGTTCGTAAACGTACGCGGTAAAGAGTCGGCTTCGGATCCTCTTAAATGCGAACCTTAGTGGACTCCCTACTTCGCCGGGAAGAAAAATAAATTAAGGACGCATAAGTGCTCTCCTACGGTCCGTGGGTAGTAAAATATCTCGGTGCCCACTGGGAAACGCGTTAGGTTTTAGTCCGTCCGTCCGTGTGTACGTTAACGATGTAAAAGGGAAAATCAGACACTTGTCAATGAGGGTAATACAGTGCAAGAGGCGGTTAGGAGTTACACGCGATTGCGGGTTGCGGAGCCTTCGGGTTTTCAGGACTCGACTAGGCAGAAAGAAAAGTACTCGTAGAAGGGAGTCGGTACTTTTATGCCGCGTTTATAGCGAGCCATAGTCGCAGCTGCGACTGTCGTTGTGTCGGCGCAGCCTCGTAAACGGAGCCGTTAAAACGCGAAATGAGAACCGCACGCAATTCAAAAGACGCGGCCTCTGTCCCTCGCCCTAGCCGCCGCCATCTTTGCCGAGGCGCATGTCCTTCCTTGGGGCATCCTTGGCTTCCATCCCTGGCCGAGGATGCAATAAGGTTGCATCTGCCGCCCTCGCTCCATATCCGGCACGTCTGGGCGATGATCGGGCAAAAGGGGGAGTTTTTGTCAAGAAGTATGACCTCTTGCATACTCTGTACATATTTAAATGCCCGATGAAGTCTGACACGTCTTACGAACGTCTTCGTCCGAAAACCTTTCATTGATGGAACCGCGGATTGCGGTGAAGGATGTTAATTGAAAAATTAAGAAAAAGAACGAGAAATTAAGGGGTAACGCGAGTATTTTAAGTATCCATGGCTTCCATCCCTGGCCGGGGATGCAATAAGGTTGTATCTGCCGCCCTCGCTCCATATCCGGCATGTCTGGACGATGATCAGGCAAAAGGGGGAGTTTTTAACAAGAAGTATGACCTCTTACATACTCTATACATATTTAAATGCCCGATGAAGTCTGAGACGTCTTACGAACGTCTTCGTTCGAAAACGTGTCATTGATGCAACCGCGGATCGCGATAAAGGATGTCGATTGAAAAATTAAGAAGAAGAACGAGAAATTAAGGGGTAACGCGAGTATCTTAAGTACCCTTGGCTTCCATCCCTGACCGAGGATGCAATAAGGTTGCATCTACCGCCCTCGCTCCATATCCGGCTCGTCTGAGCGATGATCGGGCAAAAAGGAGAGTTTTTGTCAAGAAGTATGACCTCTTGCATGCTCTGTACATATTTAAATGCCCGATGAAGTCTGAAACGTCTTACGAACGAAAACTTCGTTCTTAAGACGTCTCAGACTCGAATTCTTCGTTCGAAAACGTGTCATTGATGGAACCGCGGATCGCGATAAAGGATGTCGATTGAAAAATGAAGAAAAAGAAGGAGAACGAGAAATTAAGGGGTAACGCGAGTATCTTAAGTACCGGTCGATCAGTCTTTCGATGGTTGGCGTTGCCGTCATTATCTCTCGAGAGGAGAAGATACCAGGTTTACGTCCGTAACACACGTCATGTGCTAAGGATATGCACGGCGGCTCGGCCAAGTTCGTCTAAGACAAAATAGTGCACGAAGACAAAGTGAAACGACAAGAAACTCGGATTCACCTTCTCAGGAATCTCATCTCCGGAGATGCAGCCCCTCTCGATGTTCTCGAAAAAGAAATGCAATTTAAATGCTCGCCAAATCGAGCATGTAAAGCCGCACGACTGCCGTTAAACGACCACTAGGAAATCCGTTTATTTCAGACCTTACTTTACGTTTCTACTTGGCCGGATGAGTATCGCAGCGTTACACATAAAGAGTACAATTTATCCAAGACGACCGGCTCTTGGGTGGCTAATGGATTCAAGAATGGATTCCGGAGTCCCTATCTTTACATGCCGCTTAATGCCTCCATTTTCCTAATTCGATAAGTTGCTTTTTATCCGCGGACCATTCCGAGACCCTCGGTCGCATTAACATACCGCAAAACAATAGACATCCAAGGTAACTTCAAACGCCCCGTTGCCTGCCGACTCGTATCAACGTATGCAAACGATATTCTATAACGAACAATATACACCGGGATTATCTAACAATCGGCACGTCCACATATTTCCCAATCGCGTACTCAGAAATGCCATTAAACCCTCTTACGCTGTAATAAAATATCACGAAAAGCATGAAACATTACAACCCCTTATCGCCCTCTTCCGATCGCGAATGCTGAGAGAAACTCAGAAGGTAAACCAAGAATCTCGGTAGAGTTTCGCACCAACTACGTTCCGAGCGATGAACGCCCTGCCGAGTATCTATCCGACAAATATCGACATTGGAGGATCGGTTAAGGTGAAGTGAAACACGTCGAGGAACTTGATCAACGTCAATGAAGAAGATTTTTCTAAATGCCTACGTTGCCGACGTTCGTTTTTATATTGACAGCTGGGTCGAATTATATTGGGTATTGTACCAAATCGCATATTCCACCTGTCGTTTTCATACAATAATTATAAAGAAATCGAAGTAAAACTCCAGAAATACTCTGGATTCATGCTTTCTGGGGCCCTAATTGACTGCAGAGGGACCCCCTGCGCCATCTGTGATTTCCAGATCAATTAAATCTTCACTCCGAGACCTCGTATTCCCATCGTTTTGGCATACAAGCGCATACAACACTTTGTTTGCTTTTATCCCGTTCAAATGCGAGTTTATCGATTACCAGAGTGTTCTAAATTGTCGTAAAATTGTCCTGACCCTTTCGATTCTCATATCAGAGCCTTCGACAATTGTATATTGATCGAAATATGAGAGCTCGACGCCATTTTGGTTCTGGTCTGGACTGAGTTAAATTTGTTTGAAAAATCCAAATTTTTAACGTGTCAGGACAATTCTTAGATGATCAGGACTGATGTGTCAAAGTTTCGGACAGTTTGGTCTAATACCCTTAAAAAAAAGTGTTGTATTCGAATCGACTGGTTTGAAGGATGTTTCACTTCACCTTAAGGAATAGAATCTCTTTGTAGACAGACGCAACGGTTCATCACCGAGATTCTGAAATGTTGAAATGTTGAAATGTTGAAACGTTGAAACGTGAAAACGTGAAAACGTGAAAACGTTGAAACATTAAAACGTTTCAACATTGAAATGTTGAAATCTTAAAAATCTTAAAATCTTAAAATCTTAAAATCTCGAAGTCGAAAATCGAGGCCGATCATCCGGGGCATTCGCGCGTGTCTTGAGCCGGGCTTAGGCGTCGATGCACTCGGTGCATACGGCCTGCAGAAGGGAGGTCATTTTCTTGGGTGCAGCGACTGGCCGTGACACGAATGTCAATGTATCTGTTAATGTAACCCAGAGCTCGGTCTGTCGTTCGTGCGTTTAAACGTAGGCGAGTGCCGCGCACGTAACGTAATAGGCACGCGGACCGGTGAAAGTCACGGGGTTCTTACGATACGTATACAGAGTACGGAGTGTACACGCGTTATGCCATTATACTGTAACGATTATGGCCGTGCCGAGTTTCCTCGCGTGAGACGTCCCCAAGAGGGGGCCAACGGGGACCTCTCTTTACGGGCCTGTCATTCCGAAGTGATGCTCCTGTCCGATGTGCATCCCCCTGGCTTGTTTCGCGGAAACAAACCAGGAAACGGCGATTACGATTTCCAGTAATAGCGTTGACTGCCGTGTAACCGCAAACGAGCCACGTATACCGCGTCCAGCTAATCCTCTTCCGATAGCTTTTCTCGATAAATTAACGGAAACGCATAAATTTAAGGCTTAAGGGGATGTGAAAGTGGCATACGAAAGCTCAATCGTTCATAATACTTTTCTACGACCTGGATGTATCAAATCGTTTCATACTTTAAAACGTGAACATGGAGACCCTAAGGTAGGTCCTGAAACTCGCGAGATTTCATTCTTTATAAACTATTTTTAAAATACCTATAAAGAAATTTGAAAAGAATCGAAATTTCATGAGTTTCAGGACCTTCCTTATCGTCTCCCTATTCACGTTGTAAAGTTTCAAACTATTCGGTAAATCGAGTTGGGAGAAAAGTTTTATAAACAAAATCTCTTGGACGCCACTTTCACGTCACCTTAAGCTCATCGAAATATTAAATTAGATTGGTCAGGTTGAAGTTAGATTTTTTAAATAAATTACGAGGGACGGGGAGATTTAAGGCTCGAGTCCTATGGAATTTTTGGTTAGGTTAGAGTAACCGCAAACGAGCCACGCGTTTAGCTAATCCTCTAGACTATTTATAAGAATCACACATTGTAACGCGTTTGATCAAAGCTCGGATTGATCGTTCTCGCAAGGGGAATAAAATCCTGCAAAATCTTTACGATTTGTGCCTACGTCTCATTGTTCCCTCGGTGCAAGCAGGTATTACGCAAGGACGAAAAGGTTGCATTTAGGTTAGTCTTGCGTCGGCGCGCAGCTCATCGTCGCGGTATTATCGACAGTCATTGAATGACAATGGGCAAGTCGAGATTAAGGAAGGTTACGAGCCTCGCCTCGTTGCTGGACGATGACCTGCCACAAGGATCTTGCGCAAGGCTGCATCGAGAATTCCTGTGTTGCAACGATGTTGCACGTTAAAAAAGTTCAGACAGGACGTGACTTATGCGCCAAATGTAGATTAACGTGACGAATCTCTTGCGCATCCGTCTTTTGTCGGGATTCCGTTTACTCATCGCTAGTGACGACTTAATCGATCGTTCACCTTTGGAAACGACTTAAAGAAAGAGTTGTATCGATATCGTACTTTCTGTGAATATTCATTTTTATTAAGAACTTTGTTGCCTTTGTTGCCTTCAATTGGCGGTTCTTTTTTAGTAGCGACGAAATGTCAATTTGTCAATTCTTGGAGATTTTTAAACATTTCATAGAAAATCGTATGTTCTGTGAAATTTTTATCAAGCACTTTGTTGCCTTGTTTCAATTGGCGGTTCTTTCTTAGTAGCGACGAAATGTCAAGTTGCCGATCCTTGGGGATCTTTAAACTTCACAGAAAATCCTATTTTCTGTGAATATTCATTTTTATCAAGCGCTTTGTTGCCTTATTTCGATCGGCGGTTCCTTTTCAGTAGCGTCGAAATGTCAATTTGCCGATCTTTGTGGATATTTAAAATTTTCACAGGAAATCCTATTTTCTGTGAATATTCATTTTTATCTAGCACTTTCTTGCCTTGTTTCAATCGGCGATTATTTTTTAGTAGCGACGAAATGTCAATTTGCCGATCCTTGGGGATCATTAAACTTTTCACAGAAAATGGAAACCTCCGTGCTCATTATACGAAGACGACGGTCAGAGCTGGCGAGGTGCTCCGATTAGCCGCCGTATTCCAGGACACCCGAAGAGCGCCGATTTCGGGTGGAATCGCCGCAACCTCTGGTATCGCTTCCGATGGCAAAAGTTCAAGGTCTTCGGAGAGAGACCAATACGCCCAGTGCTTGGATTCTCATGGTCACGAGATATTCGCAGCCTTATCGGCAAGGGGCGAGTTTTACGCCACCTGCCAAAGCGGCAGTTTGGACACTGGAAGCGATGCAGTTCTTTACAGAGTGCATCAACTCGCCAGGAGGGACTTGCCTCTCAGGGTACTTTAAATATTCATATTCAAGCCTAATCACGGCGCAACATTTTTATATAGCAATGTTATCACGATGTATCTGCTGCATGTACAGCTAAAACGTACAGTGCTATTTCTTTATTTTCTGGACGTATTGGTTTTAAGTATCACAATCTAGGACTACTTGGACATCGTGGGGTCATTCGATCAACCCTTACTCTTTCATTTCATCAATCCTATCCAGTTTTATCTATAATATTTGCAAGTTTGGTTTTGTTGTTTAAAATACCTAAGGTAGAAAGAAAGTGACATGTACGTCCAAAAGGATCCTCAGTATCGGATCTTACTGTCAATTCAAAAGCAAGCACGTGAAAAGTAGCCTCAGTTAATTAAAGGGAGGTCCTTGGTCCCTGTTCTTTATGTCGCTTTTTTTTTGGTTTAATATTTAGAATTTCTGCAAATATTGGGTCTGGTATATTGGCATTGCGAGGGGCTATTCACTCAGAAATCAGTGAACACGATTTCCTTCTTTGAGAGCCGATTGCCTTTGATTTCATATGACAGACAAATGAAGTTGGCCTTCAAATTGTGACTGTTTTGGTGATTTCCACCGATTTCCAGTGATTTCTGCTGGTAATTTCCAGCTACTTTCCCCATGATTTCGTGTGTTAAAATCCTCGATTTCCTGAGCGAATAGCCCCTCGTTATTATCGGTTTGATGCATTGTTTTAAGATCGAACTACCGCTCAGCTTCAGTTAACACATTCGCGACCGGCAAATATTTTCCGTTTCAAATACTGAGTACCGGCGAAAATAATGTAATTCTGAAACTGGTTGCCGCAAACTCGTATCGTTAAAGCAAGGAGAAAAATGATAAAATTTGTGCGCCACGCCGGCTAACAATTAGTGAGCCAACTAAGCAGGACGTGATTTACGTCAGCGGCAATCAGGAATAGAATTTAAAATGACGTGAATTCACGTCAGCGGCAATCAGGAAGAGAACTTGAAAAGACGTGAATTCACGTAAGCGGTCGCGAATGTGTTAAAAACGGTACAAAGGTGTCCAAGTAGTCTTAGGTTACGGTACGTATTTAATCTCGTGTAGTGGCTGAACCGATTACGAGGAGGGCATTTTCTGTATTAAATTTTTTTTCCCTGGATATACAAGGTTTACTCTACCGAGGAAATAGTCGATCGGGGGATTTTGAATTTGGCAGGTTCGCCTGGTGGCTGGACCATTGCCGATACCACTGCCGCGAGATTACAGCGGCCTGATGCAGCTCGAGGGTGCAACGAGAGGTCCCATCGTTTTGGGATGCGCGGTTCCGTTGATGCCAGAACGGCCGATCCCTAATCCCGCGATTCCGGAGCTTTTGGAGTTGGTCGCGACCGGACCCACGGCACCAAGAGTCAAACGAGCGAGGTTAGGATGTCCATCCGAAGCAAGGCTATTGGCGTCCCCGAAGATGCAACGACTGCTCTCCGCATGCAGGTGATTGCAGAGTGAATTGCAAGTTGTACTCGGTTTATAGAAAAATAATGGTGGTTTGCACATCTGAGCGATAAGAAAAAAAAAATTCAGTTGGTTGGATGTCCGCCTAAATCGCAAAGTGTACATGGAATACCTCGTCGGAACACCTTGGCAATTATTAAATGCATTTGTATTTTTACAACGGCTGTAGAGTACTTAGAGATGCTTTACGTAATTGCATCAAATAAGATATTGATTTTTAATCGACGGATAATAACTTCAGGAGGTATACGTTAATTTCTAAAGGGACTACAAGGAAAATCGTGGTCAATTTCAATGAGGCGGCGTTTGGTCAGCTTTTGAAATCTTTCGAGTTTTAATTGTTTAGCGTGAGAGGGGATTTGCTCGTTCAATTTCAAGGACCGATCGGGTCACAGGATTGCAATCGTTTCCTGGGACAAAATTGGACATTTGGATGACATCCCGACGATCTTGTGTTTCAGGCGAGCCTTGGACCAAAGGGCGACGGAGCCGCGGGTGGCGCCCCCCAAGCCGGTATCAGGGGGCACCCAACTGAAGGAGCTGCACCTGAAGGAGATCAAGTCGAAACCGGAAGCGAAGCCGATCCTGCAGAGTCTAAAGGAAGGTCTGGAGCACATCAGGAAGAGTACGATCCGCGATCGGAGCAACTCGCGCGGTAACGCCGGAGGCAACCACACCGGCGGGATCGGTTTCCTAGACAGGATCACGAGGATAGCGCAGGGTAGCAGGGGCAGGAACCCTGCGAAAAAGTCAGCATCCTTCACGTTCGCCGTGCGTCCCGAGATCGGCATGAGGTCGCCCGAAAGGTACGCCAGTTTGGAGTCCGACTCGAATGCCCTGGTACCGGTTGGACTGGGTCGACAACAGGTGCAAAGATCGGTTTCCACCAGCGTCCTGGAGGTCCAGTCTCAGAGGGACCTCGATCCACCCTATTCCAAGGTCAGGGACAGTTTGACCCCCCTGCCCCCGACCCCACCTCCAAGAACGGAGGAGATATACGCGGAAATATGCGAACTACCGGACGAAGTGCGAAGAGCTGCCCGGGATGGGAAGTCGAAACCGTCGGATGTCTGCGGGACCAGGGAGAAGGACAGAGGTTACGTCAAGTTGGCGGCGCATTCGGAGATCTCGGACGTGTCGGCGGAGGACGAAGAGGCCATCTACAACACGGTTTGCTGAGAGGGTACCGAGTCCTCGGTAGAAGGGTCAAGTCGCGTTCACTAATCGCCATTCGGAAGATTATGGCGAAAAAGCTATATGCGAAAAAGTGGAATTCGTTTCGTGCTCGCGAAGCGATTATCAGGATCAACCATTAGCGATGAAAGGAACGACGCGGGTGTTCTGGAACCAGGAGAAATTAAAGCTCGATCTGTGGGTGTATAGAACACTCCGATGCTTTAACTGCGAACTATTAATTCCCATTAAGAGGATCTCGATGCCAACGGCGACTTTCCATGTTTCGGATATCCTGTGATTTAGCATTTCCCCGTGAGATGCGGAACAGAAGGTCCGAAGACCCCGCGAGATCGCGCCGCCATGACGGGTTACCTTTACCGAAGCGCGACTTTAGCGACGAAGTTCGCGATCTGTATAATTTTTGTATGTTTCTGTACATTCTAAGTGAAATAAAGCTCTAGAGACAGGATGTATCGCTAGGTGCGCTCCCTTAGACACCCAGAAAGTCCGCCTTCTTATCGACCTGTCGTCCCTGCCGGAGACTTTAACGAGCGGCTTCCGGGACCGATTGCAGAAATTCGATTCGACTCTACGCCCGAATAAGGTAGGGACCTGTCAACCGTCGGATGGAGTTGATTCTTACAGGTGACGGCACTTTCACCGTCCTCCTAGTTTCGAACGTTCATGCTCGACTGGGTTCTACCAATTAAGACAGCGCGGATCATCGGGCCGGAAAATTGGAGAAAAAGTCCTCAACGACGACCAGATAAATTACGGCGGTGCAATTGAGTCACCGGCGCGTTTGCTTCGAGTACTTGGGTAGAATGTCTCTTTTCCACACGTCGTTATCGAACTCGGGCTCCGACTCTGGAATACCCAATTACATCCTCTATATCAGGGACTTCGTGTCCCATGGGACCGATAGTAAACTTTCCATTTAGGCGGTATCGGTGTCATGGGATCGGTACAGAGTCAAGAATCGCACAGGAAAAAATTATGATGCCTTAACGAAACGTACGATAAAATTAAGTTCGGATTTAACGCGTTAAGGACTCACCCTACTCCACCTGCGAAGCACTCCTACATAAATTTCCGAAATAAATTCTCAGGTCTGTTATCATGGATCGATTTGCCCTTTTAATAGTTCAATTTGGAGATGCTAAGACTGCGGATACGTTGTCACTTTTCAGATTTTTTGGCTTCGATTTTGGTTTACCATTACGGTTATACAAAGTTGACGCGTTTCTGCGGAAATGCCTGGACAAAAACTGAAATAAATTTTGGACAAGTGCAGTCCCGAGGCGAAGTTGTCTTTTTTAAACATTTTAAAAGCAGTCAAAAATCAGGAAGCTGAGAGTTTATTTTACAGACCTCAGCCCGAATGCTTCGCAGTCGGAGTAGGCCTCTTAATCGTTTTGAAGTCATGGAATAGTTTTAACAAATTTGCGAACCACCAACGTCACTAAGGACTGTCATATTCGTTTCTATGTGCCAAGTCACTTGTTACATATCTAAAAAAACATTTTCACAATAGTTTACCGTTTAATAACCAATGTCTTAGGTCCAATCACCCAGACCAATGCAATACTTGCATTGCTTCAACTTTAACCCGATAATTTTCGTCCATGTCCTTTTACTATTATAGGTACCCCCCTCCCTCAATTTACACGTCCCTTTCTTGCGCAGAGAATTACAACACATTTTACGCAGTTTTTATTCCCAATATTTTCTCTTCTGTCCTGTCAGCCTTTATGCGACGCGATATTCATTTGCATAAAACGAATCCACGTAGAACGGATACCTCGCATAAATTGAGGTACAGTTGTAATTATGAAGCGATTCCCCCCAAAAAACTAGAATAACTATAAATCGTTACTGCAAGCCTAAAAAGGTCAAGATATATTTCCCCGAGGCTCGGCCAAAAAAATGTCACCTATACATCTTGTTCATCCAACATTAAGACGAGTGGACGTTTTCACCAATTGCGAGGGGGTGTTCACTAAGGAAATCATGGATTTTAACGCGCGAAAGTTATGCGTAAATCAGCTGGAAATCGCAAGTAAAAATGAGTGAAAATCTTTGGAAATCACCAAAACACTGTTACAATTTTAAGGCCGAATGTCCGATTTACCGAATCGCATGGTTGTCTATCATATGACATGAAAGGCAATCGGCTGTCAAGGAAGGAAAAATCATTTTCACTGATTCCCAAGTGAACAGCCCCTCGATCGTTTGGGTCCTCGTTCTCCAGAGAGAGGGGTCCACGGAGCGCTACCGACTTCTGCTTCTGGTTTCTACCCGACCGCCAGATGGCAGGGCGCACTGGCCGGATGTTCCTGCAGACCGTCAGCGGTCAAGATCGACTTTAGTGCGGGATCGGCTCGCGACATCGGTGGAATAATGGAAAATGATTAGGTACGGTGCGTTAGCCGCGGGGCCATTAATGTTTTACGAGCACGGGAGTACTCACAGCTGCGTCTATTCAATTACGTCGAGAGAATAACAGAGGGAGAGGGGGGGGCGAGGGAGGAGGGGGCAAGAAGATCCGGGCTCGTCGTAGCACGGTGTACCCGCTCTGCGTCCATTAATATTAACGGCCTAAACTACGATAATAACCGAGCGAGCCACGCCAAGTGCTCTGGCCTCTTCCCCGAGAGCTCGGTGCTCACCCCGGAGAGCCGAGCTCTCGACGATCGTCGTCATGCATCGCCGTCCGTCGGCGGGGTCCTCGAGGAAAGAGGAACGGAGGATCCCTGCACTTCCGTTTCCGGCAGCGGGCCGTGGGAGTCGCGGGGCCACGTGCGAATCCGAACGGCGATCCCGCAATTAATTCCTCATTCATCGGCAGCGCACGCGAGAGCCGCGGGAGGAGCTTCTGATTCCTCCCAGACTTCCGCTGGGCTCTTCGAGAGAAAGCGAGAGAGGGCTGGCTTTGGTTAAAAGTGTGGTCGTGGCAGGGGAGAAGCGTTCGCCAGGTACTACGGGGTCTGCAAGAGTTTGGTCCATCGGGAGGTCCCGAGTGTCCGAGTCGTCCTGGTACTCCAAGTCGTCGCGGTTCTCCAAGTTCTCCCGAGTAGCTTAATTGTCCTGGTATTACTAGAAGTCCAACATTCTCCAAGTTGTGTTATGGTTCTTTGAGTTGTCCTGACGTTCCAAGTTACCCATGTTCTCCAAATCGTTCTGGTACTACAAGTCGTCCTTATTCTCTAAGTTATTCCGGTTTTTCGAGTTGTCCTGGCTTTCCAAGTTGTTCATGTTCTCCAAATCACCCATGGTTTCCTCTTCGTCCTGGTTCTTCAACTTGTCCTCCAAGTGATCTTCGTTCTCCAGGTTACCCAGCCTCCCCTCAAAGTATAAGTGCTCCAAATCGTCCTCGTTCTCAAAATTATTCAAATTGTCCAGATGCCTCTGGTCTCCCAGCTGTTCCACGGTGCTCAAGAGCGGTAGCGCTTCGCCTTACGAATGACGATGATAAATCGTCCCAGGGAAAGAGCCCCGAGTATATCGGCAACAGGGTTTTACGAGGTGGACAAGTTTTATTTCGCAGTAAATCGGAGTCTTCCGTCGCGGGATAATAATTCTGTTTGGACGAGGGGGGCTTATCTCGGTTAGGTTCGCGCGGAGGAAGACGAAGGGAGACCGTCCCGGAGCACGGGCGCGCCGGACGGAAATATATCGACGTGGATTTCACTTAAAAAGGCAAGGATGATGCAGCACCGGGCGGAGGGAACTGCATTACCGGATTAGCGTCGGGTCCGATTTATCGGGTACTTTGTCAAATTTCGTCCCGTCCCGACGGCCGGACCCGTAAATTATTCGGTTCCGAGTCGAAGGTGCGACCGGGCGGGCGGCCGCGGTTAAAAGAACCCTCCGAGCAATTACCGCGCCGGCGTTCCGCACCCGCGGCTCGTTACGAGGTGACAAATGAGCGCGCAACTTTGTTACCGGTGATTTAATTCCCCGCGTGCATTCAGTCCTACCTAAATCCGCCGCGCGGCGAGAACGCCCCCGTGGCACGCACGCGTCGCGACACCGGTGGGACGTAATTGATGATCCGACGACAAGACGGAGGTGCGCACCGACGAAAGACCCTTGTCATCGGGGATAATTGTGCCCGATGCGCCGGGTCTTGCCCCGCGAGCCACGTGCGATCATCTCCGCCAATAAAGTGGCCAACCTCGTCACGTCCCATAACGTTCGGGGCTTTTTCCCAACCAGAGGAGGAAGGCCCTCGGCGAGATCGCGTCCCGTTCTCTGATCCCAACCAACGATCGGCCAATCGGCTCCTCGGCAACCTGACCAACGATTCTCCGATCCAGGAACCTAGCCCCTGGGAATCGTCTTTGCTTTTCGGGATCCCTAACCTCGACCCGCGGTTTTAGAATCACGACTTTGTTTCCGGTACATACGGGGTATGAAGTAGTTTAAAGAGACCTAACGCCCTATGGACGGTTCCACAGAAAGTGGCCTCGGAATCACGATCCAGGATCTCAGATTTTCGCTGATCTAACGATACGAGCGCTACATGCGGAAAATGAGGGAACTCCAATCCTACGTGACCTAAACCTTTTCTACCGATGTAAATGACCTAGAATGCTTTTAGCCTTCGAATTTCTGTGGGAGCAATGCATCGCGTTGAAAAGGAATAAGAAGTTGGCGTAGCGCGGTTCTACGAGCAATATCGACATTGTGGTTTCATCCAAAGGATCGAGCCTTCGAATTTCTTTGATAGCCATGCATCGCGTTGAAAAGGAATGAGAAGTTGGCGTAGCGCGGTTCTACGAGCAATATCGACAATGTGGTTCCATCCAAAGGATGGATCCCTCGAATTTCTTTGGGAGCAATGAATCGCGTTAAAAGGAATGAAAAGTTGGCGCAGCGCGGTTCTACGAGAAATATCGCCATTGTGGTTTCATCCAAAGGATCGAACCCTCAAATTTCTTTGGGAGCAATGCATCGCGTTGAACACGAGGGAAAAGTCGACGTAGCGCGGTTCTACCAGCAATACCGACATTGCGGTTCCGTCCAAAGAATCGAACCATCGAATTTCTTTGGGAGCAATGTATCGCGTTGAAAACGATGGAAAACTCGACGTAGTGCGGTTCTACCAGCAATATCGACATTACGGTTCCATCCAAAGGATCGAACCCTCGAATTTCTTTGATAGCAATGAATCGCGTTGAAAAGGAATAAAAAGTTGGCGCAGCGCGGTTCTACGAGCAATATCGCCATTGTGGTTCCATCCAAAGGATCGAACCCTCGAATTTCTTTGATAGCCATGCATCGTGTTGAAAATAAGGGAAAAGTCGGCGTAGCGCGGATCTACCTGTAATGTCGACATTGTGGTTCCAATCAAAGGATCAAACCTTCGAATTTCTTTGGGAGCAATGAATCGCGTTGAAAAGGAATGAAAAGTTGGCGCAGCGCGGTTCTACGAGCAATATCGCCATTGTGGTTCCATCCAAAGGATCGAACCCTCGAATTTCATTGATAGCAATGCATCGTGTTGAAAATAAGGGAAAAGTCGGCGAGACGCGGTTCTACCTGTAATGTGGACATTGTGGTTCCATTCAAAGGCTCAAACCTTCGAATTTCATTGGGAGCAATGCATCGCATTGAAAACAAGGGAAAAGTAGACGTAGCGGGGTCCGCACACAGACGGTAGGTGTATGCAGCAGTACTCGGTGATTCCCCGAGTTTCGCCGCATCCAGGCGGAACGCCATCTCGAGGACGCTCCAGAAAGCCCCTGGTAATCCCGGTCCGCGGGTGCATATTTCAAGATCGGCATGCGTGAACGATTTCATGGCCGTCGGGTTGCCTTGCGGTCGTGTAACTCTCCTTTACAACGTTAATGCGACGGCCGCGGAGTGAGGTATCATATTTCGCGGGTCGCCTCGCTGATCGACGAGGCGTGTTTTAATATGCAAATTAAAATGCAAATAATCCCCACCCCCGGGCCCGGCGCAACCCCCTAATCGCGATCCCGAGGCTCGCGGTGTCCCGCGCCGGCCACTCCTTTTTCTCGGGCCGAAAACACGAGCGGGGATCCACCACCGAGACCGCTCCCCGTGTCGCCGTTCCTTTTGCTCCTTCTCGTCGTCCTTTCCCCTCTTTCACTTCGAAACGCTCTTTTAATCTGCATCCCCGTTCTCGCCCGACGGGTCGCCGCTCTTTTTCGCTCTCTTTACCGCCTCGAGAGTCCGCGATACCTCGCCGAGATCTCTAGATATTTCTCAGGAGCCACCGGTACACCTTGACCATCCCTGAAGCTAGAACGGTCTCGAGTGCTCCGAACGGAAAGAAAAACAAGATGATAAGAGAGAAAAACGAGCCGAACTTGACGTTTCAAAGAAAACTCTACGAGCGATGGTCTTTGGTGATAGAGACAACTTTACGAGATAACCGACTGGCTTGGGGTTAATGGTGATTATTTAATAAGAATTCAATTCAGGGTAAATAGCCGTGGGTCACTAGGGATAAAATATCTCTTTCGATTTCCTTGTGATCGAATAGTTATACGATATTAGTGGCGGGTAATGTAGGTGATATTCCTTGGGGTACGTCAGCGATGAAATGTTCTCTCCCTATCCTAGAGTTTATAGACTCTCGATGTAGGGTCGCATCATCAAGGGACACGAGTCACGCGTTACGGTTCTTGTGGATATGTTATTAATGCGCTGAAAATCCTAGGGTAGGGTATACGTATTCGTTCCTATCGCGTGCTTCCTCATAGGCAGGAAAGTCGCTGATTGCTCTGAAACCGGAGACAATGTAGAAAGTCCCCGCTAGTGGGTCTCTGCTGATTGCCACACATCAAACGGTGAGAAGTGCAGACCCTTCGGAGTTTCCGGAAAGATTGGAATCCTTACTCTTTTCTTTCTTCTTATTTTGTTTTTTTTTTTCTATTATCTTTTGGGTACTCGAAGAGCTCCTTTCGAGGTGGCAAAGACGTATGTGCGCCCTTAAGGGCCGAGTGAATAATAGTAATTGGCAATCGGTAAAAAGCAATGTTGCGGCCAGCTCCTCCGAGACGTCGAGTCACCTTGGGTGCGTTCGCATTTTAAGAGGGCCGAGAGGAGAGAAGCATTGTCGATGGATGATTTATGGGTCTGCAACCTGGAGCCTGGTAAACGCTCGTAACCGATGTAATATTTTAACAGGTGGAGGCCCCGTGTAGGATGTCGCTGGTGCCATAAATATCGCCCTCGAAATCGGGGCAACGTCGGCCACGTCTCTCCGGTACGGACTTTTACGTCGCCTCGAGGACGCCGGCGAGGTTTCACTCTCGTAAAATTTTTCGGCGGCCCGCGGATTACAAGATTTATATCAGTCGCCGGTTATGGTCGTTTCGGGAGTGCCGCTCGCGATCGCATTGAGATTCCATCATGCGATTGCCCCACTATTTGGCACGTTGTACAATGGCGGACATGAATGCCTCCCCTGCAGATATGGCATCGCCTGTGCAAGATGGGAGGGCATTGATGTCTCCCAGTGTACCCTAGACGATACATCCCCCGTCGTTCAATCTCAAACCTCAAATCCGACCCACGAAATTTTTTAACTTCTTCAACGTCATGTCCTCCGCGTAACTCTGCTTCGTATTGCATCGGAAAACACGTAAATTTGGTTGCAAAAATAATCACGTATTAATTCCAACCGAACATATTTATGTACTTTACGATTTAATCTCTAATTCACCCATCGTTTAACCTCAACTCAAACATGCAACCCAGAAAATGTTTTTCTGTATGTTTTAATTTCTGGGGACATCGTGTTCTTAGACGTCACTTTGCTTCATGCTTCACATTTTCTCATGTACGCTTCCGCAATCGTTCAATCTCACCCTAAACATGCGATGTTTTCCACCCTCAGGGAACATTTTCCCTTAATTTAGGAAAAGGAACGAAACCCTCTGAACACGGTAACGCGGACACCTAAAGTCATCCTACAGATGGAAATTCCTCTTGGATTACGCTGGGCACTCGAGCGGAGCTTGCGGTTTCGCCGTAAATGCATTCATCTGGCCTCCTGGCGGGGAAAATGGCCGATTTTAGAGAAGGATCTCGTTCCTGCTAAACTTTACAAAACCCACGGGGTGAAAGGTCGAATCGATCAATGGGATAACTTAAAAGATGAACTTCGTCTTGCGATCGAGTCGCGCCCAACAATTGTGGGGCACCCGAATGTGTCAGAATCTGTCGAACAGCTGATCTCTTGGGGGGGAAAATTGCCGATTTTAGAGAAAGTTCTCGTTCTTGCTAGACTGTACAAAACCCACGGGGTGAAACGTCGAATCGATCAATGCGATTACTTAAAAGATGAGCTTCGTCTTGCGATCGGATCGCGCCCAACGATTGTGGGGCACCCGAATGTGTCAGAATCTGTCGAACAGCTGATCTCTTGGCAGGGAAAATGGCCGATTTTAGAGAAGGATCTCGTTCCTGCTAGACTGTACAAAACCCACGGGGTGAAACGTCGAATCGATCAATGGAATTTCTTAAAAGATGAACTTCATCATGCGATCGGGTCGCGCCCAACGATTGTGGGGTACCCGAATGTGTCAGAATCTGTCGAACAGCTGATCTCCAGGCGGGGAAAATGGCCGGTTTTAGAGAAGGATCTTGTTCCTGCTAGACTACAAAACCCACGTGGTGAAAGGTCGAATCGATAAATGGTATAACTTAAAAGATGAACTTCGTCTTGCGATCGAATCACGCCCAACAATTGTGGGGCACCCGAATTTGTAGGCCCGACGGCGTTTCGAGGGAAAATTGGAACGTCCGCTCGACATAGATCGAATTCGGGACGCGGATGCACAATTTCTACGTATCGGGGACTCGGACACGGGTCCTGGGTCCGGCATTGTCGTGCGTTTATGCTCCCGTTTGTCAAAGTCAACGCGTCATTACTTTCTCCCGGCAGCGTATCCGGACTATGCGCGCTATGCGGGCCAGATAGCATCGGGCCGCTGAGCACAACGCGCACAGCCTGCATTTTACTGCGTTTTACTGCAAGAAACGACAAACTGGATTACCATGCGCGTGTCCACGGCCTCGGCCGCACACGTAGCCCCGTTCCAGAAGGCCTCGCGTCTCGGGGAAAATGAGAACGCCGAACAGACGTCCCGCATCCGGACGTCCCGGGTCGCGGCGCCCTCGGCTGGTAAAAAATTCCGACACCCGGCGGAAGTGCATACTGGACGTAAAGGATATGCGAAACGACCCCCTGAGATTGCTCTTTCGAATCTACTCTTCTTCGCCTTCGGTCGCGATTTATTTTGCACCTCGTATTGCATCGCGTTTAAGGGGATGCGAAAGTGGCGTCAAAGGGGTCTCGTTTATGAAACATTTCCCCAAACCGAGTGTACCGATTAGTTTCAAACTTTACAATGTGACTCCGGAGGCCATAAGGAAGGTCCTGCCCCTTATAAAATTTCATTTATTTTTATAACAAATTTACAAAAAAAAAGAAATAACGAGATCTCTTTGACGCCGCCGTCACATCATCTTAACGATCACATCCTAGGATGTCTGGCGTAAACGACAGCACACGTTTACCCAGTTCCTCTTGTTTTCACGAGGAATGAAGAAAACCTACCTCAACTTCTACGGTGACAATGAACACGAACGGTCAAGATCTTATGAAAGGAGGTTACCCCGGACTCGGGGAGCACGAAACATCACCACGTAACGAAGTACATTAAGGGAAGCACGAGATGCATGCGCGGCAGGGATTTCGTTCTCACGGAACAGTCTCCAGGAGATAACAGGGAAAGAGGGGAAAGAACATAATGCCTATTGAGGTAGGTTTCCTAGTTGCATTGTGCTTGGACTCGCATCACGAGGCTGTGACACGCCATGGATTCATTGAATTCCACCCGGTGGATTTAGATCGGTTTCTCGTCCCCGAGACCATTTTAGTGCAACGGGGTGCAAGAAGAGTCTCCCTCCTGTCGGTAGGCTTAAAAGAAGACGCATGCTCATCTATAATGAAAAGAGCTGCAACCAGAGCTCCTTTCGGCCCGTTAAAGGATCTCCTCGAGACGTCTCCTGGGATAAGGCCGAATGAAGTTGTCCTCGACCGGGACGCATCGACGAGACAAGACGCAGGTATTAGGTTCTATGCGGAACACGTTGTCTATGTGAATAAACAAGGTACCCTCCTTCTCTAGGGTACCACTACTCTGCAACAAGTGCAAGTGCTAGCTGCCGCCTGGAATAAACGTGCATCCCGAGTTTCCACATCGGCTGGTTGTAACTCTATACCGAGCAGATGTTCAGTTTTATTTAAGCTTCTCACCTCTCGG
Source organism: Orussus abietinus (assembly GCF_000612105.2). Taxonomy (NCBI): domain Eukaryota; kingdom Metazoa; phylum Arthropoda; class Insecta; order Hymenoptera; family Orussidae; genus Orussus; species Orussus abietinus. The sequence goes on from NW_019394252.1 coordinate 336,693, forward strand.
ACGCCACGAACCAGCGTCCACCTGGAGAACAGGTACAAATCTCCTTACCCCGGTATAACAGTTTCCTTCAAGTACCAACGTATACCTAAAACGTACAGGATGCTGGGAAGAGCTCAAAATGAAAGGGCTCTAAATATTACTTATTAAAAATGAAATCTTTTTTATAATCGTTTCGCCTTTCGGAAATATTCATAGCCTTTACTGCTATAGTCAACACCCTAAGGTTTCGAATATGACCCTATGATACTTGTTGGACCTCAAATTTCACCCTCAAGGGTTCAACAAATCATTTGAGTGCCTTCAAATAAATGTACCATGATCCAGAGCTACTTGGATATCTCAAGTTAACGCGGTCGCTCTGTTTTATTTTAGTTTCTCTTTTCACCGTAACATTCAGTGTCCGTATCAGTTAAGATTAGCACGTGGATATATCGTGGGTTTGATACGCGTTAAGCTGAAAATATTCATTTCTTCCAGAATCATCTTCCAAAAAGTGCTGAAAAGGCGTCCAAGCAGCCCGAATTTACGGTTTGCCATTTACGGAGTAAAGTCCCAAACTTGGATTCATACATCCTTCTAAAATGAGGCCCATGATTAGTTTCGGGATCGTCTTTAAAAAATAGTGCCAAGAGTCCTGGCAGGCCCATTTTACGATCCCCATTTAAGAAGGAAATTTCTAAAGTCTTCCGAGAATCCTTTATCGTTCGGTCCCCGGGTGTCCAGCTAATCTATCAGCAGCATTTAGATAGCTTAAGAGCCGAAGAGCCCTATTCTTCCCCGGAGTGTGGGTAGAATCCCCCGTAAGTTTGTTATAACCGAGATGTATCTTTGAGCTTTCGCATGCGTAATGTCTTCATTCATCGTGGCTCCTATCATAATCTCGGGTATGATGAACGAGCGCTCCTTATTCATGGGTGGAGAATGGAACGAGATTAAGCGAAGCCTCATCAATACGCCCCGGTGCATTAAGCATCGCGCCGGGAGTGTACCGCCTTATCCGCCTATCAGTTTAAACGACTGAATGTTAAAATCGAGAGCCGACTCTAGGGTAGATTGATAAGAGGAAAATATGGAGCATCGCCGCGGACGTTAACCGGCGGGAATTAATATTTATCCTTGGTTAGCGGAATTGCGGGTACTAATGCTAATAGTCGGTAATAGTAGGCCCTTAACATCGCGGACACGCCCCTCGAACACGCCTTGGCGAATTAAGCGACATGCCGGGAGGATATTGACTACATCGCGAGCATCCTTTTAACGACCCATCGGTTGTACCGCTTCAATTTTAAGCCGGAGTCTCCCAGAAATGGAATCGATGAACGGGAATTGAAAGCGTCATTTAATACGGGACGCGCGTTATACCTGTTTCCTGAGTCGATGGAATTAGAGGTAATGGCGCTAATAGCCGGCAAGAGAGAGAGAGAGAGGGAACGATATGGTAGCCGCGGGACGACCGCATCGTCAGCATAGAGGACTCTAAGTAAAATCTCGTCACCGCCGGCATTACCGATGACAAACCGCAATTCACAACCCGGAGCTACCACCTCGACCGATGCCAATGACTGCATCATCGTGTGACGGTCCTCCGACTTTCGCATCTCCCGCGGACGCCGCAAGAAGCAATTGACTTAGCAGCAATTAAGACTACGTCCTTACTCCTGAGTAATCCTTCCTGCTAATTCATATATATGCAATTTACTACAAAGTTGTAAAATATTAGGTTGAACGTCCTCCAATATAGTACAGCATAGGTCGTTGTTTTGGGGAATTGCGTGGCTGCGGTTTATGGATCGGACCCATTTTCACGGGATGAAGGGACATGTCCTTAAGTTAGGGACGTCGTGTGTTATCTACAGAACAACGTTCTGATTTTTTTACTAACTTTTTTCCCCAATATGAAGATCCCGTAATCGTGAATGCGGATCGATCCTTCCACGAGTGAGCTGACAAAAAGGAGAGCAGGGGCAATTCGATCGTTGAACCAGTCAACGACGACGGTTCGGAAGGTGAAGCGGTTTTGAATGTCGATAATGTGATGCTTCATTCAAGTAAGAACTCATTCAACCTCTACAAATATCCTGAGACTATACAAAGACGCAATCTTTATGTGCCCAATATGTTGAAGAAGATTACCTAGGCGGCTAATTATTTAATTCGACTTCTCCTGGTCTTTTAAACTTAATGCGCCCTTGAACGTATCATCACAATTCGTCTAATTATCAATCAATATTCTCAACGTAACTTACATCGGTGTCTAAAATTATTTAAACCCGACCCCGAGACTCCTAACGTATTGGAGAAAACCTCTTCAGACGCATTGTCCAATCAGTCATTGTCTACAGTTTTAATGCGCAACCTCCAGGCATCCATCCTATTGAATGAGAGCGATTAGGCGGGGGAACTTTCGCGGTTAAAGGAACGAAGCACCCTTAAATATCAATAAATCGTATCTCTTTTAAATATTAACATTCTTCCTCTATTTATACCCCAAAATTATAGAGCTACAGCCAGAATAGCCCAGAATTATAAATCTCAAATGCCTAATCTATCAAAGGAGGGTGCATTTGGTGTCCAATGATCGAGCTAGGCATGTTCCGCGATTATGAAAACAAAGGGATCCTTAAACGTCATCACGTCACACTATTTTCTAAGTATTAATATTCTTATGCCCTTTGTGTACCCCGGAATTATAAAGACCCGATCCACCCCCCGGTCTCGCACCTCCACATCCGATGGTGGACCAAGCATCTTCCATAGTCTTGGGAATAAAGAACTTTTAAACATCATTACACCATACTATTTTCTAAGTATTACCATTTACACGCCATTCATACACTCCGAAATTATAAAGACATAACCCACCCCCAGGTATCGCTCTCCCCTTCCGATGGTCCTACCAGGCATCTTCCACGATCTTATGAAGAAAGAATCCTTAAACCTCATATCATACCATACGATTTTTTAAGTATTAACATCCACGCGCTATTTATGTACCCCGAAATGATAAAGACATAACCCACCCCCAGGTCTCGCTCCTCCCCGTCCGATGGTCCTACCAGGCATCTTCCACGATCTTATGAAGAAAGAGTCCTTAAACCTCATCATACCATACAATTTTTGAAAAATTAACATCTACGCGCTATTTATGCCCCCCGAAATGATAAAGACATAACCCACCCCCAGGTCTCGCTCCTTCCCGTGCGATGGTCCATGAGCTCGTCTCCCTCCGTCTCGGACAGGGCGGAGGGGTGCGGCGCGTGCCCGGTCTCGCCGGTCTCGCCGGTCCCTCGGAACCACCGTTAGATGACGAGAGGACTATCGCGCTGTCCAATGCATACTAAGTAGTTCTAGAAAATCAGACGGCGGTAGCCCGTACGCCGCGCAGTGCGCGCTCGGAATTGAATGAATCATCCTTTCCCGGCCGGGCGGGCTGGCCTTGCGCTGCGCCTCCATAGTGAGGCTATAGTGAGGCCCCCATAGTGGCGCTATACCGAGGCTATAGTGCGCGCGGCCGCATGCGGTTGCATTATCGTTGCGGCCGCCGAGAGGGGCGTCGCAGGGCTCGGAGGGGGCACGTTGGCGTCGCCTGGAATGCCCGCGGACCACGAACGGTGCCGGTACGACGGGTTTACCTTTTACTGCCTCCCTACGGACCGTTTCACTCGGGAGACCGAAACCCAAGAGGCGCGAGCCGCCTCCTCGGCGACGGAGACCCGAGAGATCGATCGAGACTCTCTTCCAGGCGGCAAACGCTCGCGGGGATGCTCGCCACGGCGAGGAAAGTTCCACTTCGACCGGCCGAGTGATTCGGGTGACGAGGGTCGGGCCTGTTTTTTGCAGGTATGGTTAACGCCACGTGGGATGGTTCTCCAGGCGAGGAGGAGTTCCCTTTGGACCGGTCGACGGGCAGGAAGGAGATCCGCGGGATGTTTGCCCAAATCTCGCGGAGTGCCCCCTGCGTTTCGGCCAGGTGCGTATTTACCTTTCGCCGAGGTCTTTCTTTTTTGGACCGAGGGCTTTCGAGGAGTGGATGCTGGAGGTTGTCTCGAGGAATCCACGGAAGGTGTTCGAGCGGACTTTTTGAAAGTTTGAGGGTGAAGAGCGGAGAGACATATGGGTATCATTCGGCCGATCTTCGTCGTTCTTCATCTTCGGCGGAAAATTCCCCGTTGATTTTCTTTCGCAGCCGTTAGACTTGGAAGAAAAGTTTCGGCCAGGTGCGTATTTACCTTTCGCCGAGGTCTTTCTTTTTCAGACCGAGGGCTTTCGAGGAGTGGATGCTGGAGGTCGTCTCGAGGAATCCAAGGAAGGTGTTCGAGCGGACTTCTTGAAAGTTTGAGGGTGAAGAGCGGAGAGACATATGGGTATCATCGGTTCGATCGAATAGGCCGATCTTCCTTGTTCTTCATCTTCAGCGGAAAATTCCCCGTTGAATTTCTTTCGGAGCCGTTAGACTTGGAAGAAAAGTGTCGGCCAGGTGCGTATTTACCTTTCGCCGAGGTCTTTCTTTTTCAGACAGAGAGCTTTCGAGGAGTTGATGCTGGAGGTTGTCTCAAGGAATCCACGGAAGGTGTTCGAGCGGACTTCTTGAAAGTTTAAGGGTGAAGAGCGGAGAGACATATGGGTATCATCGGTTCGATCGAATCGGCCGATCTTCGTCGTTCTTCATCTTCGGCGGAAAATTCCCCGTTGAATTTCTTTCGCAGCCGTTAGACTTGGAAGAAAAGTTTCGCTTTCGTAATCGCGAGCAGATCGTTCTTAATGTCAATGGAAAGGATGTGGACAGAACGATATTCATAGAATAGTTACTTTGATTTGCAAGTTACTCGGACGCAAAGCAGGGCAGGTTGCGACGATAATGTAAGTTTATTCATCCTGAACCTGGAACTCTAATGTAATTTGTAATCATAGGAAATGATGCATTGGCACCTTCTCTCCCGGTACACAAACATCGGCTTCAGCTTCAGGAAAAGCTGTTGAGTAATTTCTTCGGCCAAGTCGCCGAAACTCGTCCATGGCCTCATTGGCCGGGTAATTAAACGAAATTCGAAGGGATCCGGTCTTTATATATATATGCACATATAGATACAAGATGCATATCTACACATATATGCATCTATATTCATACATATACATCCCAATGTATATCGACGCCGTAGCATCGCGTGATCGTAATCAGTTCCGACGTCGTTCTCATCCCAGGACCCTTTGAGGATCCTGCAAGGATCCTCCCAGCGCTCGTGACCGCAAACATCTCGCGATCCCTCACGAAGATCCTGACCGAGGTTCGTCACGTGCCGAGACGTCGTCCAATTCTTTGGGAAATGAATTCCCGGTACTTCGAATCACCTTAAAAAAATGCCATTTCCCCTGGATTTCTTATTAATGTAACTTATTACCCCGAAACACGAACAATCTATTCATTCTCCTGTAGCCAAAGTTCTTCTCAACGCAAATGATTTCAATCGCCCGCGTTAAGGTGAAGTAAAACACGTCGAGAAATTTCCTTGACGTCGGCAAAAAAGATTCTTCTAAATACCTATTCGTATGCGTTCATATTTATATCGATAGTCGTGTCGAGTTATATTGAGTATTGTACCAAATGGCGTATTTCATATCTCGTTACCGTACAATAATTATAAAGAAATCTCCTGTATTCATGGTTTTTTTTACGTCCTAACTGACTGCAGAAGACCACCCTGCGCCATCTGTCATTTTAGTATCAACTAAATTTTATTCTCCGAGACCTCGCGTTACCTTCCTTTTTGCACAGAAGCGCATAAGACACTTTTTTGCCTTTATCCTGTTCAAACGCGAGTTTCTCTCGATTATTAGAGTGTTCTAAATTGTTGTACAATTGTCCTGACACCTCTCTCAAATCAGAGCCTTCAATCCTTGTATATCGATCAAAATATGAGATCTCGACGCCATTTCCGTTCTGATCTAAGTTAAGTCAAAAGCTTTCGTTCGAAAATCCACATTTTGAAAGTGTCAGGAGAATTTTTAGCAGTTCGCGAGTTATATGTCAAAGTTTCGGACGGTGCGATCCAATATCCTTAAAAAAAAAAGTGTCTCATTCGAATCACCTGATATGAGGAGGTTTCACTTCACCTTAACACATTCGCGAGCGCTGACGTGAATTCACGTCTTTTCAAGTTCCATTCCTGATTGCCGCTGACGTGAATTCACGTCCACGACGATACACGATACAAGTACGCGGCAACCAGTTACAGAATTTCATTATTTTCCCCGGTACTCGGTATTTGAGACGGAATAAAATGTGCCGGTCGCCAATGCGTTAACAACCAAACGAAGCGAGTACCTACCCATCCAAGCGACGCACGGTATTCCCTAAAAAGGAAAAATCGGTCACGTGGGACAAACGACGGCCGGATAATCGGATTTTCGAACAGCGGTCCTTAACGAGCCCATAAACTAGAGGTCCCGGGGCGATCGATCGGCAACGTTAGAGGACTGTCACCCGGTGGGTCCCCGAGCATCCGGAAGCAGGGAGCCCCAACCGGCATCGGCGATGTGACCCATTAGCATCGTCAGGGGATTACGTCTAGCCTAGGGTTAACGGAACAGAGGCAGACCGGAAAGAAGCACCGCTGAATGGCTGAGAGAGCTCGGAATGCCGACGCGTGCCGAGACGGCCGAGCTGCCCCCTATGCCCATATGTGATCGACTTGGGACCTTTTCCTGGGAGCTCGAGCGATGGCTCGATGGCTCGATGGCTCGATACCTCGATACCTCGATGGCTCGATGCCTCGACGCACCTTTGCGCGGATGCAACGAGGCAACGAGGCACCAAGGAAATGGCTGACGGAGAGCTCGAGGGGTCTCATGGGCACGGCGCCCAACGGCGCCCAGGGGATAGCATCGCGATGGCTCCTTCTTCGGTTCGCCGTGCCCCATGGCGGTCACGGGCGTGGACACGTGGGAATCGTTACGTGTACCACGTTCCAAGGAACGCGAGAAAACGGATCCGTCGACCGGACTGTTTCGGACCGCCAGGGGGAGCAACGGGACTGTCGGCAGAAGCTACTTATGGGCAGCTACCAAAAGGTTCCATGGTCACGTGCTCGCTGGGAGAGCCTGGACGGTCCCTCGGCGAAGGGAACGGTACCCGCGATGGAACCTCGTGCCAATGGGAACTCCCCGGGGGAGACGCGGGAGGACGACGCTTCCGCCATCTCCAGGAATTCCGGGCGGAAGAGACCGTCCAGGAGCGGAGGGATCCTCGCGGGTATCTTTCGGGTCATTCGAGTCCCACAGGTTGCGGCGATTCCGCGACGCGTTCCGCAGGCATGTGGCATGCAGGGGGATCGATGCTCGGCAGGCAAACCCTGCACGCCAGGGCGCGCGGACCGATGCATCATACATCGGTCAGGGTTCCCGCGATTCCCAGGCTATTTTCGCTCCCGCGGATCCCAGTCGCAATCATGACGTCGTGGAAGCTCCCTGGGATTCCTCGGAAACGTACTAATGGACGATTCGGACGGAATCCCCGGGCACGCGAGATACCGAAAGCTCTCGGGTGCAATCTCGTTAAGAGTGGAATGAAAGGGTCATTCTGTATATATGTATACAGAATTATTACAGAATATATATTATATATATAATATATATATACATATATAGTGTATATATAAAAGTTTTATAAACATTTGAAACTTCACCGCGTGATTATGAAGGCCCTAAAGAAGTACGCGATGCTTGTAAAATTTCGTTGTTCACAAAAAGAAAAACCGTAATCTGGTTCTATTTTAGGCTAGATATAAAAAGAATTTTTTTTCTAAAAATGAAACTTCACGACCATCACATTCTTCCTCAGGGCCTTCATAATCACGTGTTGAAGTTTCGAATGATTCGGTGCACCTAGCTTGGAGGAAAGTTTATTTTATAATATATATTTAAGTTTATTTATTATATTTTGACGTGCGACATGTATAAAATGACCCTCTCATATCACCTTAAGCGGCGACATGAGTTGCGGATGGTCATGGACGGTCTCTCTCTCTCTCTCTCTCTTCTGGGGATGCGATTGATCGCGGGAGTCCCTACGTGGAAATGAGTTTTCCCACGAGGTGCGCGCTCCGGGGACGCGCGAGGTGTTCCAGGCTTTGTTCGAGTATTCAAATGAATATGTAGACGGCTACCGACAAGTGGGCAACCTATCGGCACGCGAGCCTCGAAAAGGTCCGAGGAGGCGGGAGAAGGCGATAACTGGTTAGGTTGGCGAACGTGGGCGCAATGACCACTTCACAATGGCTCTAACGATCTTGCGAGATCCTCGTCCGCTCCTCCGCTTCTTCTCTTTCCCTCCCTGCCCCCCTCGGCCTCTCCCTCTTCCTCGCTCCAGCTCGCTCCCCGAGGATCCCAAAGGATTTAGGATACGGGTTTCACGAACCTTCGGGTTAACGCACCCTAAAAAAGAACCCTAAAGTGGATCACGCCGAGGACAATGGCCTAGTCGCCCACGTGAGTTCGTCTGGCTCCCCGGACGTACCGGGCGATGAGGCATCCTCTTTTCTTTTTCCCCTGGGGAACCGATTTTTAATCAGAAATCCTCCTCGAGGAGCGGATTTTGTACAAATCATATGTCTGCCCAAAGAATGAGACGCGTTGCTTGTGCTATATTTTATATTATATCAATAAATTGCTACAGTTATGACGCACGAGTTTATCGTGACAAACATTAAAGACTTAACTTAGAGTCATCAGTGCCGAATGGAGACGACATTGATTAATGAAAATAACAGGAAAATTCCTTTCTTTTCTTTGAATTTGTCTAATGTTATGTTTTTGCTATATTTTATATTATATCAATAAATTGCTACAGTTATGACGCACGAGTTTATCGTGACAAACATTAAAGACTTAACTTGGAGTCATGAGTGCCGAATGGAGACGACATTGCTTAATGCAAATAACAGGAAAATTCATTTTTTTTTTCTTTGAATTTGTCTAATGTTCGGTTTGGACCCGGAGTGATTTGGGATGCGGATTTCGCGAGCTTCGGGGTTTAAGGGCCCCTAAAAAAGGACCCAGAAGTCGATCACGAGGAGGACAATGTCCTAGTCGCCCACGTGGGTCCGTCCGACCTCCGACTTTCGAGGTAACGAAGCATTCTCCTCTTCGAGGAGCACCAAAATCAAAGAAAATACTCGAGGGGAATATTTCTCTTCGGTAAGATGTCTCGCGCGAGGATGTCAAACGTTACGACCTCGCGTACTTTATTAAACTACGTCGTACCGCACCACCGTGGGATGAATACGCAAAACTTTCACCGGTAAAAAATTTATCGAACGTCTCCGAAAGTCGTATGAAAGTAACTTATAAGCGAGAAGACGTTGGCTCTTTTCCGGATATGGTCTTAAAATGAGAAGTAAGTTAGTCGTTGATAAACAGAAATGCAACACGTAGCCATTCTCGAGTCTTAATCGAATTTCTTTCGCAATTAGGTGAAGGGGAATCCGGTAACCCATCGGGATGAAATTTCGGAAATTCGGGGCAAATGTTGCACAACTCGCGAACGTTTCTGAACCTTCGCTACTCGGCCTTATGCCGTCGAGCTGCGATGCCAAATAAGGTTGCTCACCCCGGCCAACCTTCGAAGCCGGAGAGAAGAAACTGGCCCTCGCGATTTCGCTTAGACCTTTCGTTCGGACCCGCGTCTCTTATCTGAATCGCCGAATCTAAGATGGTGGGCTCCGTAGAGGCCGAGGGAACAAAAAATCGCGCAAAAGAAAAAACGAAGCGGAACATGGGTGGAAGAGGTTCATTTACCGTCCGTCAAATTAGGGGGCCCTAAGGATAACCGCGGATAACAGGAGTATAAATCACCCCTGTACCACGGACCGGACATGCACCCGGGAGAGCTTTCGAGTACGAGTCTCGTTAATGGATTTCAAAAGCGAAATCACTGCATCCAATCCGCGGACCAATTGATCTTGCGCTGTCGAAATGATATCCCGGGTTGAAAATGTTCATCTCGTGTAAGTCTCGAGAACGCACATGAGAATTTGGAGGATAATTCGAGATTTTAAGACAAGGTGTTAAGAAAATATAAGTCCTATATGTTAAATTTGACACGTTATATAAGTCCTATATGTTAAATTTTACAGGTTTAAGATTCTATTTCTGACGAATACAACAATGCTATTAACTCAAATTTTTAATATATTTCTTCCCGATTAGTTTTGCTCCGTTTTTCTTCAATGACTGGTGGTTTGAAGATTTTCAAGTCTAATTTCTATAAAATGGAATAATTATGTTATGTTGAGATTTTTCAAGCTTCCACTTAACTGAAACGCTCCGAGGACTTCTAGGGAGAAAAATGGACATTGAGGTTCTTAGCTAGCTGAACGAGAGTGAAATTTCTGTTGGCAAATTAAAGGCTGAAAAGAATACTAGATCTAGAGGTCCAATCGATATCGATCGTATCGATTCGGGATACGTCGCAATCCCGAACCAGGTCGAGGGAGAAGTGAGGGAAAGTTTCCCGCAATTTCCTGCCAATTCACGCTATTATATTAACGGAGAAATTATCCCTGCATTATCGGTGAAGCCATCAGGATATTTAGTCTTCGATACTGAACCTACTCAAAGGGCAGACGGTTCTAAGCTGAAGCCTCTTTTATTGGACCTCCACGGCCCTCGTTCTTGACGAGGATAAAGCGGGTTTTCGGGCGCGGTTATAAGGTTCCCATTGTTGACTGGACAATCCGAAGCATAAAGGGAGATTGACATTAATCTTCGCTTTATATCGATCCGACTCTTAGGACTTGAAAGAATTAAAACTCGAGTGGGGGGAGCGGGCTTGTTTGAACTGCGGAACAGTGGCCAGAGTTTAATTCGGCATTTCATGAAGAGATTAAGTGGAGCTCCAAGTTCTCCGATGACGCTAATAGGAAGAACATCGGGTGCCCAAGAATCGCGATGCCAATCAAGGATGACTCCGTACAAATAACTGTTATTTATGAAAGAAGCTAATAATCTGTTTCGTCATGACAGGACAAATTACACGCTCTAAACGAGCGGAGGATGAATCGTCGTCCCAAAAAATGTACTACCACTAAATGAGGCCGTTTCGTCTATTTTCCACCTTTTGCCCTAGACTTTTTCTCCGTTTTCTAGGACGCCACGCCCTTCCCGGAGAAAAAGCTCCTTGCGGCTAGGAGCGATCTGTTCCGATCCGCCAACAAGTTCAAAAGGACCCCAACGGGATGTACCGTTGCGTGTTTAAAGGATTTCCGCGAAGGGAAGAGATAGATCGATGTCACGACTATGCAGTTTCGGGAATTCACTTTGGCGGGCTCATTTTAAAGTATCCCGTGTAGAAGATCTGCAAGGGCATTAACCAGGATCTAGCCAACGTCCCAATATAAAATCTATAATTGGAACGTCAAAGCTCTCTATATAAAGCCCAGCTAGGATATTCAAAGTAGCTGAATAGAGACAAAATAGAACAGACACGAGATCCCCGGTGGAAAACTAATAAGGAAATCCTAAGTATCTAAGCTGTAGCTAGAATATCCACTTCATGAAATCTCAGTCATAATGAAGGTAGGCCTTAATTAGGAGTCTTGAGTCCTCCATCCAAGATAATTCCTCCTGGTCAATGCCAAGCTAAGACCTAGTTAGGATTTAATTTGGTACCCTAGACAATTTCATCTGAACTTCTCCCGTTAACCCCGAGTTATCGCCTTAAAATTCAATGTTACGCGTAACGTAATTTTTTTTCTAATTCTTTTGTCATATCTATTAAGATATCCTAGCTAAGTCTGGCATAGAAAAGTCTGACGTTTCAATGTAAGCCTCACATTAGCAGGTTTACATTTTGGCAAGACCGAGGGGATATTCACTCAGGAAATCATGGATATTAACGCCCGAAATCAGCTGGAAATCAGCTGGAAATCACAAGCAGAACTCACTGAAAATTGTTGGAAAGCACCAAAACACTCAATTTTAAGGCCGACGTCTCTTGTTACCGAATCGCATTATTGTCTATCATATAAAATAAAAGGCAATCGGCTCTCAAAGAAGGAAATCGTTTTCACTGATTTCCGAGTGAAGAGCCCCTCGGGCAGGATCCTACTGCAGATTTTCTACCCAGGATTTCGTGATTTGGTTCAGCCATTGGAGTCCATTTTTCTGCCTAGAAAATGATCGATATTGGTGCCGATCACATGGAAACTTTCTCTATCTCCCTTTCCGACGTCTTGCACCATCTTCGCTTCTCTTCGCTCCGGTACGCCACGTAGGTGCGCGCGTCCCTTGTTACCGAATTGCTCTATTGTCTATCATATAATATTAAAGGCTTATCGAACGTCCGTCCCTACATGGAAATGAGTTTTCGAGCTGAAAGCGAACTCTCAGAAAGTCTCTCAATCGGCTCTCAAAGAAGGAAATAGTTTTCACTGATTTCCGAGTGAAGAGCCCCTCGGGCAGGATCCTACTGCAGATTTTCTACCCAGGATTTCGTGATTTGGTTCAGCCATTGGAGTCCATTTTTCTGCCTAGAAAATGATCGATATTGGTGCCGATCACATGGAAACTTTCTCTATCTCCCTTTCCGACGTCTTGCACCATCTTCGCTTCTCTTCGCTCCGGTACGCCACGTAGGTGCGCGCGTCCCGCTCTTCCCTTCGAAGCGGCGCGGCATTCATTAGAATCCTCGGGTACTACTGACCGGCTACCGCAACGAGTATCCGTTCACGCACGTTCGATGCAGGAACATGCATCAAAGGCAACGGTACCGGGCGCATAAATTTCCCGAACGTTGCCTACCAGAGGCCTCGACGTACCCCGCCAGACTCCACAACTCCGGCATAATACATAACGCGGCCTGACATAATGGACCTCCTCGCGCCTCCGTCTAGAACGCGAGAAACGATCGATCATACTCGATCGGAATCACCGCTTGTCGCTGTTTAATCCTCGCCATTTTCTAACCCTTTCCCGAAAGCCGGTTTAGTCCGATGTAACGTAACGTAATTGTTGCGGGAATCGAAATTAACCCTTTGCTCATGAAGTCCTCCTTCTACCCCCGAACAATGTTCGGTATTGTACTCGAAGTGTGCCTCTCAGGCAGATCGGATCATTACATTGGCATAAACGGCAAAACAATGTCTGAGATATTGTAGGATTTAGTTAGGAGAAAACTCAACTGCAAAGGGTTAGGACACGCTTTGTATATTGTGGGGTTCCAGCCGAACGTATCGTTGTTCCGTCAAGGGTAAAGATTCCGATCAAATCGGTCCAAATCTGACCAGACTAGACCAAATCCGATTGGAAGACACATGTACACTTTATCCTGATGGGATCCAGTCTGGCAGAAAAAAAAAATGCAGCACGTCATGAGACGAAATTTGTTGGTTTCAGCCGGATGTGGTTCGCTCCGGTCTGGTCCGATCCGATCGGGTGCAGCGTGGCCATTACTTGATTAGCCGATTTTACAGATAGGGATATTTCACACCGATGTCCCACAATTTTGGTGGTTTGATAGAACATAACCCGGAACGGAGCCAGATATCGTGGATGCCGATCAAGGATACGGCAGATCGGGACAAATCTCGCTCTTGGTCTAAGGACCTTAGGAAATCGGGCAATCTGGTAAATGCAGGTAAAATGGCAAATCGGTTGGCCGATTCGCGAAAGACTGAACGCGGCGTCAGCCCGTAGACGTCTTCGGCGTCCATTTTATAGGGACGATTTTCCCTAGACGCGTGAGTACCCATAAACGGCAAAACAATGTCTGAGATATTGTAGGATTTAGTTAGGAGAAAACTCAACTGAAAAGTGTTAGGACACGCTTTGTATATTGTGGGGTTCCAGCTCAAAGTACCGTTATTCCGTCAAAGGTAAAGATTCCGATCAAGTCGGTCCAGATCAGACCAGACTAGACCAAATCTGATTGGAAGACATGTACACTTCGTCCTGATGGGATCCAGTCTGGCAGAAAAAAAATGCAGCACGTCATGAGACGAAATTTCTTGGTTTTAGTCGGATCTGGTCCGATCCGATCGGGTGCAGCGTGGCCATTACTTGATTATCCGATTTCACAGATAGGGATATGTCACACCGATGTCCCACAATTTGGGTGGTTTGATAGAACATAACTCGGAGCGGAACCATATACCGTGGATGCCGATCAAGGATACGGCTGATCGGGACAAATCTCGCTCTTGGTCTAAGGACCTTAGGAAATCGGGCAATCTGGTAGATGCAGGTAAGATGGCAAATAGGTTGGCCGATTCGCGAAAGGCTGAACGCGGCGTCAGCCCGTAGACGTCTTCGGCGTCCGTTTTATAGGGACGATTTTCCCTAGACGCGTGAGTACCCTCCAGAGGAGCAGGCGGGATGGCATAATATACTCCCATAAATACTGCACGTAGCGTGGACTCGCGTACGCGGCAAAGTACCCCAGTTTACGGTACCCTCGCGTACGTGAGCGTTGCGTAATTTAACATTGATTTCCCCGCGATGGTAGAGGGGCAAAAAGTCGAGCCCACGTACCATGGGAACATCCTGCCCAGGAAGCAGCCCGCGAACAGGTTTCGTAACAGAACGCACGATCTATGATCGATGATCTATTAAGCTCTACGGTTATCGGTAGCCTACCGTTATGAATCGGCAGCAGGCGACGACAAGGTCATTGGCATCGAGCACGTCGATCACGTCCTCGGGATTATGGTTTCTAAACGCCGGCCATGCTCTGCATTAGGATTCTTTACCCGATGGAAAGCGATCGGCCTGGATCCCGTGCACCTGTCTTCGGTTCATGGGCAAGAGTAAACCGGAGACTCGCGTGTGCTCCACGACTATCGGGACGAGGCGGACCTTCTTCACGGTGGAGATATACCGTGGCGTACAAATTGGACGTTACCATCAACCAACTACCATTAACGACATTTACGGCATTAACGGCAGTTCGGAGAAGCACTTTTCCAATGCCTATCCGACTTTCGGACGCTGATGCGTTTCCAGCATATGTGGCTGCGGCCATGGCGGAAGAGACGTCTCGTTTTGGATATCCTTGAATCGCGACGCGGAGTCAATGGTAATGCCTCAATGGTAATGCCAGGGTTAATTACCAGACTTTGATAGGCCTTACTTTTTGCTCCCAGCGTATGCTAAGTACTCGCGGATAGGCGGAGCACGCGGTCGCGACGCGGATTATACAATCGACATGAACGGTAATATCCACGAGGCGCGATCGACGTTACGCGATTTCACCCGGGAAATCAGGAAATGTTTCCAAGACTCCACCAGGCTCCTCCGATCGCCGATCAAGGTATTTTGCGGCATTCATCGAATGCGATTACGCGCGTCCGGTACCGAGTTTCGATCCCTCCACTTATGGTCGTGGGTTTTGTCGTTAGAAGTTAGTAACATTTCCTTGAATTCTCGTTGGTGTGGTTAGATTTTCTTTGATTTATGCTGTTTAGACCGGACGTGGCTATTTCTTTCGTTTACACTTTCGCGACTATTTGTCGGGGATTTTGTCGTTAGAAATTAGTAACATTTCCTTGAATTCTCGCTGGTTCGGTTTGATTTTAATTGATGTTTAATATTCAAACCGGATGAGGCTACTTCCCACCAAACACAGTTACGTAACAATAATATAACCGATACATAATGTTTCTAACATGTAATGTAATATGCATATAACATATAAGTAAGATTTGTATTACTATTTCCTCCACAGCTATATAACCCTGTTATAAAACGAATAATGTAACGTATACATAACATATCGGTAACATGTTATATGTTATGTTAATATTGTATAACCGCAATGCTTAAAAGTTTGTAACAATGTCACCGAACGGAAATAATTGATATCAATGTATCTTTTATCTATATATGATATTAATGTATCTTTTGAATAACATTCGTTATAAATCATGTTATTCCAGTGTTATGTAATTGTAACGTAGGGTGTTTGGTGGGTTCTATCGCTTACACCTTCGTGATATTTCTACGATAGGACATGTTTCTGGGAGAATTATTAATCCTTTGATCTTCTCGGGATCTTTTTCAGATTACAGGGACATTTCGTGAAGGCGGGAAGAAATTTATCAAAATCACAAACCTTTCGATGAACTGACGACTTGAATTCTCCCACCTACCACAGCTTCAAGGTGGACGTCGAAGTCAATTCCGCTTGCAGGCTTCGATCGAATCTTCCATCTCGAACGCACTTAAACTCACCACTAAAACAATTGAAAAATTACCGCTCTATGAAACCGTCAAATAGAAACGCGTCCGATGGCCGATCACTTAATACTGAGAGCTCAGGGCAAAATAACAAAGGACCCGAGCTTTGTTTTCGGTCAGCAAAAACTCGAATGGCGGCCAAAGGACAGCTTAGTGCTGTTTACATAAGGTTTGTTCACTTTGCTTAACTTTCTACACTTTGACGAAAAGTGTATACTTTGGCGTTAGGTTTGACGGAAGTGACGCATACGTCACTATTCGTTTTCCGTGTGCATCTACATCAAGTGTACACTTTCTCTACACGTTCTACCCTCTATCCCGAGCCAGTGCAAGATGTTATAAAAGGTGTAGGCCGTGAATTTGGCGGCAAATTTCCAAATTAAAAAGACCAACAAACAAGAAAATACAAAGTTTGTCCCAAGATCTCAACGCAATATAAATATAAATAATGATTAATACATTTTCCTCATATATAGAACGATTTATTGTATTAATTTTCTATGTAATCTTTGAAAAGCTGTACGATCGTTATTTCATTACAAATGATGTATCGATTTGCAATTTAATTATTTACAATTATTATGTATTACTCTATCATATATTATCACAATCGTCATAGTTTGCTAGAAGGCGTAATGGGGGAAGCATTACATCTTCATTCTCATCATCATCCGATTCGAATAGCTCCAAAATTGCATACTGTCCTGCCAAATCGGCCATCTTGCACTTTCTTGAGCTTTCTGATATTCGGGACGCCGACGAAAGTGCATCTACCCCCCTGCACCTTTTAAGAAAAGTGTAGTACCCTCCTTACCCTCGAGGGTAGAAAGTGCAGACAACGCGGACAAACCCATAGATAAGGGGTCGAAAGGGGAGGCGTCGCATAAAAATAAGATGTACTTTCGAACACAGATATAAAGTGGCTTCCCAAACCACGTGGCTGGTTCCATCGCTCACGTCCGCGGTATTCTTGCGATAAGATGCATCTGCTGCACTGCAGCTCGATATTTCCTAGTCCCGTATACGTCCCGTGTGGTTGTGCTATTTGTATGCACTAAGTGCATCTCGATCGAAAGATCGCCGGGAGAGAAATCGTTGGGCATGTAAACGGTTATCTGGCGCGTCTGGTTATGCCAATTACGTTACGCCTAAGAGACCCCATTGGAGTAAATTCACAAGACTCGATATACGCACCGATATATATATAAAAGCGACTTTATATCAGTGCCGATTCTTCCGGGATTTTCCCTTTTGACGCTGTTTGTAAGTTTCAGTCACCATAAAAAAATTCATTGGGCAGTTTGGTATAGTTGGTACAGGCACCAGTTGTAACGCAGAAGAGGTGCGGTTGATTTTTTGTTTTTTACGTCATTCCAGATAATTTTGATTCCTCGATAAAAATGCGCAGTCGCGATAGGGTTGTCACTCAGAAAAGTCAGATTAAAGGAACTCTTATGTCACGCTGACCGTTCCGCCCCCCCTCTGGATTGGTAACGACGTTTTAAAGCAAGATCGTAAGTTTTATTATACACCTCTGTCGAATCTCGAGTATCTCGCGGTACGTGGGCAACGGGCATAAATCCATAGAAAGTCGTTAGTTACGAAATGCACTTTCCTTCTGGTTCTTAGTTCTTATCTATTGGATTTACTATCGCTACTGCCAACAACTGCGATACCACTTCGAGTCCGGCGAGGACTTCTCGGGCGACATGTCGACATTGCGCCGAGTAGTCCTCCCGGTTATCCGTTTTCGGTCGGGAATGTAGTTTCATTAAATCCAAAGTGTCCGCACAATTTCCAAACCATGATAACAGCCCTCGCACGGAGATTTCGAATTACCCACGTAACGAGCGTGCCGCTATTTTAAGTAACATTTCACTCGTCCTTCTTTACGGCGACACACTCAACCCCTCAAAATTAACGGCCTTCCCGGGTACCGTTAAAAGTGCCTATCGGTTTAAAGTACTCCCGGAGTCGAAGTTCCTTTAAGATACATTTTCAGGAAATTTCGTCCACACGTATCTACACGATATTCAGAAGACACGTGTACGGATGTTCTAACGTTGTGAAATAAACGTCAGAAAGTAAGACTTATTGTCATACGGCTTATAAAAATGTAAAGGACATTGCTACAAATATGTACATTCAAAGTACCCAGAGAAGGTTAAATAGAGATTGATATAATGTCTATAAATATTTCTGGAAATACGCTGGGCACGTATTACGAACTTTTTGACACGCGATATTTAAGCGATAGGGAGAACCGTAAAGAACTAGGAAATTGTTGTTTCAGTGGGACTTTTTTTTCAATTCAGTTTCGGTTATCATCCATTCATAACAAAATCTTGCAATATGTTCTACCGTTGTGCCCTAAGAGTTTCTGGGAAAGTTTAGAGAAGAAGCATATCTCTCTGTCGAACCTCCTCCCGATATCTTCACCCTCACATATCGCTTCTATTTCTAAAAGCTCTATAATTCCGGTACACATCTCTTGCTTTCATTTCCAGTATCATTTACCCCAATCGAATTTCAAATAATATCTCTCTAACACTAAAGGATATCAAGAGAAATGCCCTCTTCTGCATATAGCTTATAGAAATAGGAGAGACCCTACTACATCACCTGTACACGTACATATCCAAAAAGACATGCTCGGACATTTTTTTTCAACGGAAAATGTCTTAATTTTGCAAGAATATCGTTTCGACGTGTCTTCTATCATTTTCTTCGCATTTGTTCATAATGGCGCAGTCACAACAAAGCGCTACAGTATATGCTGACTTGCGCAGTGAGTACTTCCGTCACCGTTTAGAGAAAGAATAGCCTTTTCCCTGCCTAACCTCTTTTAGACACCCTTACTCTCCATCCCATCTCTTCCATTGCTACAAGCTCTATGCAACTCTGGAGATTAATTAGTGGCCCGCATGATCGCGCCGGTAGTAGTTTCCGGCGTCGCCGGAAGATGGCGGAGCTGCCCTTATTTACGAAAGAAGTCCTACCGAGGAGTCCTCCGGGCGCGTCGGCGGGCAGAGGAACGGGCTCGAAGATTCGAACTGTCCGGGGTTCGATGACCGTTCAGTCAAGGCTGAACCTCAGCTCGGCGTGGCCGTTGCATTCGTCGAACCGGCCGAGTCTCGAATCGGAGGAAGGCGCACGCGCCGGTAATGCTGGCACTGCCGCCCCACCCTGCTCTGACCGGACGGCTCTGCGCCTTCGCGGATTCGTTAGGGCTTCCCGCGTCACTGCGCCGCCACGATCTCGATATCTACCGCTTCTTTCCCGTTTCCCCTAGCGGACGGTCGCGGAAGCTCCCGAACTTGGATTCAGCCAGGGAGAAAAATAAGCGCTCAAAAGTTACAGATGCCTATCCCTTGGAAACTTCTCTTCGCTGATACAGTTAAAAACTGTCCTATTTAATAATTAATTGAGCTAATATTACTTCCTCGCGTGTACAGTTAGCAGAAACATTTCTGTAAGTGCCATCTGTAACTCTAAAGCTGTCCGAATGTAATTTTTGAATGTATGAATGTAAAACTGAACGAAGGAAATTACTAAATGTAATTTTTTTTTAAGCTCAATGTAGACATTTTCTCCAACGCTTAGAAAGTGTGTATATTTCATATTTAGTGTTTCTACTTGAAAGGACTTGATAGTTCGTTTTTGTTATAATTACTTCCGCATTAATTGACGACTATTCTTTGCCTCGGAAACGAGACCCTGTTGAACTTAATTAAATGAGATACGCGTTTTTCCAGAGGCGGAGGGAGTTTTCGTAAGATTTTCCGGTAACCAGTGATTATTATAAAATTGCGTGCAGCAATGCTACCTAGCGGTTAAGCCTGCTTCCTAGAGGAGGTAGTGAACTCACTTAACCTGGACGTCCAATTTATAGATTGTTGAAAATGTTAAAACGGTAGATTCTTGCCATAAATTTTACTCGGCACGACATATTACCCGATGTCTCGACACTTGAACTGTGGCGCAGATAAAGTGAACTTTAGTTTACGATTACGCGGCTCTTGCGATCGTCTACCCCAGATTGTTACACGTCGTTGTTACTAAGGGGCAGAGTTATATTATCCGTAACAAAGAGCACATCCTTTACGCGTACATATATTATTCCGTATGTAGGCACAATAATTACGATCGGTTTAAATAAAGACCATTGAAGAATACTCAGAAAATTAATAACATCATCAATATAAGAACCAGTTCATTTGTGTGGCCATCGAAAGGGCGTTAATGGAACGATGACAAAAATATCACGTTATTCGGTACTGATTGTTCCAAGCTCCCTTTTGGAGTTCATCGGTAGTTTTTCAAATAACGAGGGAAAAGGACATCGACTAACCCCTAGGTTTGGTTCTCTTCGCATTCTCTCGATTCCCTAGAGGTTACCAACTCGAGACAGGGTAAACGATTCCACGATTCTCAAAGAAATCGTCTTCCAACTTCTACCCATCTAAGAATCCCGTGCCGGAAAGACGTACCGGTCATACAGGTCGTCTGCATACATTTCAATGACCACCGGTATTCACTTGGGCGTGAAAACGCGGTTGATGGATAGTTTCGCACTTTTGACGCCCCTAGATACTCCTGATGACCCTTTCTCACGAGCCTGGACCTGGAAGCGTTTCACGAGTAACCTCGTTCACCACCCCTTATCCCGGCAGTAAATAACAAGCCTATCCATTATTTTACAGAGTCTGATTTACCGCCACGTATCGTAGAGAGCCCCATTAACCGAATATCACTTAGGTGTTGTTTAGGGTAGAACGCGGTTACTCGCAAAACTAATATGGAAGGTGAATCTTATCTAGTCTTCGGGATGGCTGACTCACTGTACATACGTACAGTGCGCGACCATAATTCAGAAGAACGGAGTACAGATCGACAGATACTATCCACAGGATCGAGCGAAGGTGGTGATTCAAGGACGCAAGGGAAGCTGGAGGTTGCAGGGGAAAGAGCGAATCCCACATCCGGGGTATTGTCGTAGTTAATGCCGCGATAAATTCCGCCCTAGGGAGAGGTGATCGAGCCGCTCGCTAGGGAAATTTTTGCATGGGCGTGCCAATCCCATAAACTTTAAAATACGATATCCCAGGGTGGACATGTTAATTGCTACGTGTATGGTTTGGTGGAAAGGAGCTTTTGATAAATTACGTTGTTAAGACGCCGCTGGGTGAGCACAAGGTCCAGGGGGAAGCTACGCCTCGGCGTGCTCACCTGCCCTGATCTTTCGGCTCCGATAATCGTGCGCGACCCGCGGCGGAAACCTCGAGAAGCCGAGCGGACCCAAGCGGGCCCGAGTGGGCCCGAGCGGTCCCGAGTGGACCCGAAGTGGGCGGACGCCGAGCCGAGCTCCCCAGCCCTCGTCGCGCCCTCGACGCGCCCCCGCGGATACTTAAGGTGAAATGAAACCCCCCTCAAATCATTTGCGATTTGAATACAACACTTTTAAGGGTATTGGACCAAACTGTCCGAAACTTTGACACGTGATCATCTAAGAATTGTTCTGACGGATTGAAAATTTGAATTTTTCAAAGAAATTTTCTTAACTTAGCCAAGACCAGAAGCAAAGTACCGTCGAGCTCTCATATTTCGATCAGTATACCATTATCGAAGGCTCTGATATGAGAAACGAAAGGATCAGGACAATTTTACGACAATTTAGAACACTCTGGTAATCGAGAAACTCGCATTTGAACGGGATAAAGGCAAAAAAAGTGTCTTATGCGCTTTTATTCTAAAACTATGGGAATACGAGATATCTCGCGTCCCTCTACGGTCAATTAGGGCCCTAGAAAGCATGAATCCAGAGGATTTCTAGAATTTCACTTCGATTTCTTGATATTTATTGGACGAAAACTACAGGTGGAGTATGCCATTTGGTACAATATCCAATATAATTCGATACAGCTGTCAATATAAAAACAAACGTCGGCAAGGTATTTAGAAAAATCTTCTTTATCGACGTCGATCAAGTTCAAGTCGATTTGACCACTTATGCTTTTAGATATTACTATATTTTTTTCTTTACGAGAGATGTATGTCAGAATTCTGAAATGATCCCGTTAATAAAAATAATCGGCCAGCTCGTTTGACCTCCACTCATAGTCATTTAACGAAATACGTCATAAATGTACATGCAATCTCTACTTCGCCTTTGTGCACAGGTTTATGAAGGGGATTTGCGATTATAGGTGGAATTCATCGCCATATTCAAAACGCTCCTTTCAACCTTCAACCCTTCTGTATTTACGGCCTTTCCGTCAGCGATACGTCAATTTGTATTTATTACTACGCCCGTTACGTGTACGGAAACTTTGTAACAATGGGTACATACTTTAATTGGGAATATATATATATGAATATGTATCGGGGATGGCAGTAAATCAATACTGTTAGACGTCTTGTCGAATAATCGGAAGAAAGTGCGCGTCGTTGCACTCTCTCTTTGTATGCTAAGCAGACGCCACCCGATTTTCATATTCATAATCGTGGTATGTCCAGGGTGGTATAACATTACGGCGTGATATTATCGGGAGATGTTTCTCGTTAACGGTGATTTTACATCTTTAGTCCCGAGGGGAAGCCCAAAAGTTAGTGGACGACCAATACGGTTGCAGGCGCGCATGCGCTGAATGCATAAAAGAAATTTATCAGATCTCTAAGGGAACGTGCAGGCGGGACCTTTCAAAGTGCACGCGGGGCAAATTCAAAATTTCACTAGACAGAGTAATACCAATCTACTTGAATGATTCAGACCGAAGCTAAAGTCATCGGTTCCGATTTTATCGTATTATCCGATTCCCTTTCACTAATCGAAAGCCCCACGTGAGTATTTCAATATAGAGCATGGAAAAAATATCCGTTCAGAGTTTGATCTTAAAAAGTTTGCGTGCGATCAGAAGGCGATTATATCATTCGTTGAAATAAAGTTGTACAGGATTTTGTGAGATACGTTTTGGTTCAATTTTCATGTTTAATTTTGTATGGAAGCTTCCTCTCCAACCCGTAAACCGTAATTAATAAGAGTTTTGGGATGGCAACGTTAACACATTCGCGAACGCTGACGAGAATTCACGTCATTTTAAATTCTATTCTTGATTGCCACTGACGTGAATCAGGTCCATAACGATACACGATACAAGTTTGCGGCAACCAGTTTCAGAATTTCATTATTTTCGCCGGTACTCAGTATTTAAAAGGGAAAAAAATTTGCCGGTCGCGAATGTGTTAAGTCACATAATTTCGGGGAATCCAAAACAACCTAAACTAGAGTTTCTCTTTCTTCTCGGTCGGACAAAATGGCAAAGAGGCGTCTTAACCCGGCGCCTAACCTCCGGTACATTCGTTTCTTGGAAACGGAGAGGGCCCCACGCTGAATTAAACATGGCGCCGCGCGACCTTCGCGTTTCCGTAGGTCGCATCGATACGCATCTTATTTCTTAGGCAGGAACGCCCGGAACGGTGGAGGGACGCTCCGGGTGGTTCTCCACGTTTCCGAGTACATCGAGGATACACCTCGAGGTAAACTCTAGGAGTCTCCAGCTCGGAAGGTCTAAGGTCGAGACGGAGGATCGATGGAGAACCTCCTAGAGATATTTCGGGAACGTCCGGAGACGTTTCCAGGATGCATAACAAACACGAAATTCCGAGACCGTGGAGGCCATGCGTGGAATCTTCATGATTCGTTCCAGCACTAGTAAGGTGATACGAAAGGGTGATACATACATATGAAAAAGTGAAAATATTTATAAAACTTTTCTCCAAACTGGGTGCACCGAATTATCGGAAACTTTAACACGTGATCACGTATACGTATACACGATATACGTTTTAGATAATTTGGTGCACTCAATTTGGAGAAAAGTTGTATAAATATTTTGACTTTTTGGTATGTATATATATCACACTTTCACGTCGCCTTAAGGTGATATGAAAGGGTCGTACTATATACATAAAACGTGAAAATATTTATAAAACTTTTCTCCAAAATCATTTGACACTTCAGCACGTGATTATGAAGGCTCTAAGAAAGAACGCAATGCCCGTGAGATTTCATTTTTCAAAGAAACATTTTGTTACTTATCCTACTCTGCAACCAAGATTACATTTCTTTGTGAAAAATTAAATTTCACGAGCATCGCGTTCTTCCTTATGGACTTTATAATCACGTACTGAAGTTTCAAATGATTCGATGCGCCCAATTTGG
Organism: Orussus abietinus; assembly: GCF_000612105.2. Lineage (NCBI taxonomy): Eukaryota > Metazoa > Arthropoda > Insecta > Hymenoptera > Orussidae > Orussus > Orussus abietinus. Next base: position 361,141 of record NW_019394252.1, read on the forward strand.
ACAAGAGTTTTATAAATATTTTGACGTTTCATATATACAGAATGACCCTCTCATATCACCTTAAGGTACTGAGGTGCATTAACCACGCGTACGTACCGTGCGTCTCGGTACGGTTTTTTCTAATAAAGCAATTACTATCATTCCGGTTACCGCGGGTCTCGCAAGGACTGCGTTAATGTCCGCTGTGAAATCGGTACGTGGTAACGAAAGGATTAAAAAAAAAATCCACCGTGATATTAGCGTTAAGTGTCGATGAAACGGAGGCATGAGTCATCGGTGCAAGTATGTCAATGAAGTACCGGTGGGGTGGATTAATTTAGTAACACCTTACCGCGTGACTCAATCTGATGGAAAGATTGATTTTAACAGGAAACGCGATAATGGCCATGTTTCACGCAAAATGTTATGTCGATATCGTGTAAAGCGTTGGATTCCAGAGAGCGTTATTAAAAATAAGGTTTCACGGCTTAAGTGAGTCATTTTGTATCATGAGCTGGTATTTAACGATCGCTTTAATATTTCTTACGTATTTTTAATGTAAATTACCAGTCTCGTCAAAGAAAAAATAATTTTCTAGCGTCTTATCTATATATTTTCTAAGCAAGGACTACAAATGTACATTTGTTATAAATTTGGTACATAAGTGTATTAATTTCCGTACAGGATTCCATGAAATTAAAACATATGAAATTATAAATTTATTCTGACCTCTGTAATAAATATACGTTAACTCACTTAAGATATTAAATATACAATTTCATTGCACTCTTACGTGCTAATAGTGTTAAATATTTTATGAAAATGTTTAAAAGTGCACGATCAAGAAAGGTTCTCCGTTTTAAGGATACTTGAACCACGAGGGAAACGCATTTACTCAAGGTAACTTCGGTATATCTCTCGAATCTCCTTATCATATTGAAGTGTTGGAGTAAAATTAATTGATAAAAAAAAAGAAAAAAAATGATGGAATGACAGGACGCGTCTTCCCTCTGGGAATAAGGAGAATAATTTCCGAGTGGTGACGACTCAATAGGAACCCCAGCGAATCGATCAAACATCCCCGTCGTTCGCGACGTCGTTACGACTGTCATGGTCAATAGGCCGAGGGAGACGTCAGAAGACAAAAAGGATAACAAGAGGGAAGAAAGAGAGAGAAAGGTCCTTTCCGTGCAGTGACGTCGGCGCACGGAGGTTAATAACCAATTGTGACCGGCACGCCATCGAGGCATCGGTTAAGACCTCTCGGCCAGAGCCCGTGGCTAACCCTCGCCGGGAAAATTCCGATATAATGGGGATGACCTACGACTTCGATGACGTAACGACTTCCTAGACCCCAGTAATGGAGGCCGGTAACGACACTTCCCGACTTATCGACGGGACGTGTCCCCGTCGGCCGAGTCGCGCCGGTCGCGCCCCTCGCGGTTCGCTCGCACCTCGCAACCACGTGGCCTCGTTTTTACTTCCTTTGGCGAGACTTTCACGCGTGGACCTACCTTAACCCACTTTCTGCGAATAGACGTGTCCTAGATCAGGACCAGCCCCGTTGGCGCCGACCGAACCGCTTTTTCCCGCCTTCCATGTCCTTTTTTCGCACTTGAGATTCCATCCAAGGAAGCGGCGAAAGTGAGGTTATCCATCGGTTTCCCCCATGCAGGCTGTCGACGGTATCGACGAGGACGCTCTACCTGTATTTCAAGTACAATGTATCGAAATTAGTGTACTCCCGAGCTGCTAATTTAATATCACTCGCGAAAAGAAACAGATCGTTTCTCTACTATTTTAACAGAAATCCATTTTATTGTAAAATTGAGAAGGACTTACCGTACGATTCACCTTGTCCAGTCGGCTTACAAAACTGTACTGGTGTCGTCATCGCCGTGACCGGTCACCGCATTAGGCGTGGTAAATACGCGGTTGTGTTGATGGTGTTTTCGAATCACCTAATTGGTGGAACCGTCTGAATGTTTTCCCGCTTGATACTTGAAATGGTTGAAAGGACCCAATGCTTCTCATTGGAGACGAAACAACAGCGTATTTTCTTTTCTAACGAGTGATTTGATGTTGTATCTTTCTAGATAATGTAAAAGTAGCGCTGGAGGGAGCTTCTATCGAATCGGTTTAAATTATATCACGTGAATGTGGAGGCTGTAAGAAAGGTCCTAACACTCGTAACATTCATTTTTCATTAATCTACTTATAAACGTGCTTTTAATTTTAGATATAATATGGAATTTTATGGGGGTCCGGATCTTCCTTAGGACCTAACTTACCTTCTCATTCACGTGGCAAAATTTCCAATAATCCGGGACAACCGGATTGCGGAATAGTTTCATAAACGACTGATCCCTCGGATACCACTTTCATATCGCCTTAAACTAATTTCCCGTTTGCTACTGGTATAAGAAAAAATTAAACTTGAAGTTCAGAAACTCGAAGAGGAAGATCTTCAGGTAATGTGCGTTTATTGGGAGGGTAGGACGACGCGTGTATAAGTTAGGGAATTTTTAATACCGATTCTTCTTCATTTGCATCTAGTGTTTTAATAGTTAACTGCTCGTTCGAGGGACTTTCGATTTTTCCAACACGGTTAGTGGAACGGCAGCGAGCCGTGGCGAGAACCCGGGCATGGTAGTAATCATCTAGGAAATCCTAGTTAGCCTTGCAAACCCGACAGGACGAGTTACGCAAGCAAATTGGACAAAGCTCGCCATAGAATGATTCGAGCATGACCCAACGGGGCGTCCGCAATAAAATACGAATAGGACTCGTAAGGATGGGAAACGCTAGCTGGTCTCCACTGCGAAATAGCCGACTTCCAGGGTCTATCGAGCCAAAGACTCCTCGTTGGACTCCAATTCAAACTGTCCAATGATTATGAAGGCTCTAAGAAAGAACCCGCTGCCCGTGAAATTTCATTTTTCGAACCAAAAACATCTTTTTTTCGTTCTTGTCCGAGATAAGTACAAAATTTCCTTCGAAAAAAGAAATTTCTCGAGCAGCGCGTTATTCCTTAGGCCCTCCGTAATCACGTGTTAAAGTGATTATGGAGGCTCATAGGAAGAACGCGTTGTCCGTGAAATTTCATTTTTCAAACCAAAAACATCTTTTTTTCGTTCTTGTCCGAGATAAATACAAAATTTCCTTCGAAAAATGAAATTTCGCGAGCAGCGCGTTATTCCTTAGGGCCTCCGTAATCACGTGTTAAACTGATTATGGAGGCTCTAAGGAAAAACGCGCTGCCCGTAAAATTTCATTTTTCGAACCAAAAACATCTTTTTTTCGTTCCTGTCCGAGATAAATACAAAATTTCCTTCGAAAAATAAAATTTCACAAACAGCGCGTTATTCCTTGGGGCCTCCGTAATTACGTATTAAAGTTTCCGATAATTCGGTGCACCCAGTTTGGAAAAAAGTTTTATAAATATTTTCATCTTTTTCTTATGTACATTATCATATTTCCATATCACCCTAAGATTGGATTGGTTAATGCCTTCGTGGAGAACCCAGTTACAGCTGACGAAACCAGCTAAACGTAGCGACGTAACGAAATCCAGCTGACCGTCATCTAAACGGCCTCACGGGCACTTTGATTGATTTAACTCGCGTCGATCTATCGATCGCTCGATAAATCTTGCCACAGAATGTGGCACGGTAAATCACGCCGCGACGGACTTCCATGAAAGTGGAAATCCGTCGCGAATTCTGATGCGACTCAAATTCTGATGTGCCGATCCAGTTTGGCGTCCGAGGAAACCGCATCGATTTATGGACAGGATAGATCGCCGCCAGGTGGAGACACGTGCATTTTGTAATTTCATCCTAGGATCCGATCGGCATCTCTTTGTACCTGCATTAGCTTTCACCAAGAAACCTCGATATTCTGTCGGCGGTGTCGATAGGCGAGTCCCATTGGGCGTTGATGGATAATACCGAGACCGCCGTTAACGGTATCCCGATAGTTCCACGTATTTCCTCGGTTAATTTCCTAAGATTTTTCCATTAAAAGTCAGAATCAGTTTCCCTGTGAGAATTGACTTCTTGGAAAAATAGAGATTAGTTACGACATTCGACTGCAGAGCTTGTTGGAACGTCGCGATGTCAATGCTCAGTGAGTCTGATTAACGTTATGGTAGGGTAAGAGAAATAACTTTTTGATAGAAAAACACGGTAAATGAGGGAGAGAGAAATTTAATTACTTTACGGTTTAAAATGGTTTTCCATTTTTATATTAATGGAAGATAAAACAGTACATGTGGAGGTACTCTCACTCGGAATAGCGTTAAAGAAACGATACAAAATCGTGACGGTAAGGTACAAAGATGACAAACACATCAAAGAGAAAATCTGAAAATCTTTATTTATAAATGATAAATACACATAATGCAGTATCCTTTGAATTTCGAACTGATACTAAGTAAGAGGATCACTGGACACCGTCAAAGCGTCATTTATAAATCTCTCCTTCGACTTATCCTTTAAACAAGGAAATGAAAATGTGAAATAGTAGGAATACTTTTGTACCAACTTTAACCCGTTTAAGCGGCATTCACTTCAGCCGAGAAACAAGGCATACTGTTATTTAGTATCCGCGATCCAGTTTGCAAGTTCTGCGCGTTAGAGATATTTTACACCACGCAGGCGCATTATGGCGCACCAAGTCTTTAATTCTTTTACAATGTATATGGATTAAAAAACACTTCTACAACATAACGATGCACGAAAGGAATTGTAATCGGTTCGTTCCGTTTTCCGCAAAACATGATGTTTAAAATTAATTGGTGCAAGGCAGTACCGTTGCGAGAACCGATGTTCTCGCAGGCGCGAAGTTGCTATTTGTGAGCTAAACAGCGACTGCGGCAAAGAAAAAAAGAAAAAGAGAGTTTGAGCGATTTATTATATCCCCCACACGTTCGCCACAATGGAAGAGGCTCTCCCAGGGTCCGACCTCTCGGAGCGTGCATCTTCACCGAGATTATTTCCACCGAAGTGCACCAGGGAGTGCAAGTTCACCAAGACCCACGGCTAGTAATAGAGCCGGCTCTCAGTCTGTCTAATTGAAAGAGTTAATTGCAATGTTCCACCAGAGGTAGACCGTCGAACCGTCCCCGATGTTGGATTCGATGGGCTAGGCGAGATCTACACCCCGGATGCTGCGTGGTTGCATCTGTACTCGAAGAGAATTACCTGGAGCTTATCAGGAATACCATTTTCCAGATAAATCTTTTTCCTACATTTTAATTTCACATTTTACCCGAGCTGAGGAAGTTCGGGAACCTCGATTCCATCCTGAACCTAGAAGCAAATTGATTGGAAAATGAACGATTGATTTGCGGGCGTTCTTGGCCATGCCTATCCATTTCTTACATACATAATGGCTACCAATATTACATACGAAGAACAAACTTGAAAGGACTCTATATTAATTTCATATCTAATAAGATTACTCGTGGTGTTAATTTATTATTTCTTAATGTTACTCCATGAAGCAGTCAGAAGCTTAAACATAATTAATATCCAAATAACGCTTTCTTTCTAAAAGGAAAACGATTTCAATAAAAAGAATTACTCTATCATTCTTTTAATCTCCTATTCATGCTTGCACACTTTTGAAATAAAAAATGGCGATATATCTCACAGTATATATCACAATTCCTAAGAAAGTCTTAGAAATCGATCGAATTATTATTTCTCGAGTTATTAAATACGTATCCTAGTAGAAATATACCCACACTAAAGTCTGCGTCGACTTCGAGGAAACCTGAAAAATTAAAAAGAATTCACTCTCCAGAACATGGTTTTAAACATTTTTAATTAATAATGGATACTCCATTAAGCAAATTGGCCGGAAAACTGGTCGTCATCGAATTCCCAAAAGCCCAGTTGGCGCAATTTGCGAGGATAGAGTCTTCTCGAGTGCAGGGCTCGGTGGAGGTTGGGGTTGAGAAAGAGTGGAGCAAAGGGTTAGGGGAGGTCGGGATTGGCTGGCCGGGCGCTAACGTATCTCCTCCGGAGCAGGGTACCATTATCCGGTAGGTTGAGGTCGGCTTTGGGGTCGGGTCGATTAATCCGCGGATTAACGAATCGATTTCCCAGGTGAAGGTTCGCGGGGGCGCTCGCGAGTCGAGGCGGCACCCGCGACGTATCGCTCGGCTCGATAAATGAACAAAAGGGGTGGGGGGAGCGATAAATTATTTAAGAAATTCCATCGTGCCAACGCATAATGGCCGACCATAAATTCACCGTGAAATATAACGCCGGGGCAAAAATAACCGGCGCGGTTAAATGGCCCGGCGCGTAGAGGGCGCACTCGCTGGCGCGCATCCGCGAGAGAACAACCGAGGGCTTCGTGCGCTTCTTTTTGCCCTAATCTCGATCGAGCGATGCCGGCCATCCATCAAACGGCCGCTGCGAGCCCATGCCAATTACCGATAGGTCCTTATGGATTCATGAATTCATCCGGCGTCTCGTCCGACGGCAATTGACACATTTTTCTAAGGACGCCCTGGAAGGTTACGTATCAATCTGCCAGCCTGCTCGGCTAAGCCGATTAAGTTGCCTCTCGATTATACTCAACGATTTCCCCCGGGTTCCCATCTGCCCGAGATCGCGGTCTAAATTGCTCATTTCTTGTCAAAATGTTCACATACAAAAGTAAAGTAATTTAACGCGTGTCTTGATTTAAGTCCAAGGGAGTGGAAACGGTTGGCAAATGAATCGATATTTTGACGAAAAGAAATTGCGGGTAAAGGGGCGAATTAAAAAATGTAGATTTCTCCAGGATTCTCGCCTGCCCTTGATCACGGTTCAGATTGGTCATTTCTTGTAAGAATTTTAAGAAAGATATGTAAAGTCATTTCAAAGCATGTCTTGATTTAAGTCCAAAGGAGTGAAAACAGTTGACAAATAAATCGATATTTTGTTAAAAAGGAATTGCGAGTAAACGGGCGAATTCAAAGATGTAAAATGGAAAGCAATACACTTGGGCACTTTGGGCACTCGCGACAAATTTGAAAGACGTATTTCCCGTTTTTTTCGGGTTTTTGAGTGGACTTCAAGGGTCGATTTAATCTGCTCGTCCGAATTCTTCTGGCCTGATATTTCATATTTCAAAAACGTCTTTATCCTGAACATTCGATCCATTTTCCATGGACTATCCTAAATTTCCATATTTGCTTATTCCGTTTTCTACATAAAGATTCAATATTTCAATAAAGACCACCAACGACAACAAAGATTGCACATGTTCGCAGATAGAAACGCTCTTCACTAAAACCCAATTTATGAAGGAATTTTCATTTTTAAAACATTCATGACATAATTTTGGTATTCTATGAGAAAGTAACAAAGCAGCTTACCACTCTTTAACAACAGTCGAGTTGACGAATCGATCAATCAATCGACCAACGAACCACTGGGAACTTTCTGCCACGAGGGACTTTGCAAGACATCTACGATCAAATCCGTTCCATTTTCCAAATGTCATGTTTACTTTTTTTCCAAATTTTTTCCCGATGTCGTTGTCATTGATGACAGGTTACTTGAGCTGTAAGACCATCCCTGGGGAGTGTCCTATTAGAATAGGAATTCTTTTGAGTCGCGGGAGATGCTCCGTTGTCCCTAGGGAGTTTAACCTGAGTTGACGCAATTGTTGGGCGTGTGCGCCGTTGTGTATCATCTTGTGAATGTAGGCGGGCCATTGTTGGGTCGGTAATCTTGATGGAACACATGGGGTGAGGAAAAAAGGAAAAAAAAGATGTAAAAGGAATTGATTGTTTGGAAGGGCGGGACTAACGGTCCTTAGGACGGTGATCAAGTGTTTGTGGGTCTCATCTTAAGTATTTGTGCCGTTAAATGGACTACGGTTGTAACGTAGAGTGCTACTGGTTTGATGTAGAAAAGATAGGGCGAGGTAAAAAAGGATAAAAGAGGTGTGAAAGAATTTGATTGTTTGGAAGGGCGGGACTAACGGTAGGCATGTAATATAGTCAGGTTATCAAGTGTTTGTAACTCCTATCTTAGGAATGTGTGTCGTGAAAATGACTACTTTTGTAACATAGAACGCTACTGATTTGACGTGGAAGAGAAAGAGCGACGAAAAAGAGGGAATAATAGGTGGGAAAGAATTTGATTGTTTGGAAGGGGTAAGAGTAATGATAGGTATTTACCATAGTAAAAAACATAGATTCCATTTCAAGTACGGTATCATAAAAATGAATATAGTTGGAATACCGAGTGTTACTGGTTTTACGTAGAAATTGATTTTCTGTCGCCATGAACTAAGCTAACTCATTTAAATGGAATATCATTCGAATATTTTACAACTATACGTATAAAAATATATTGTATAATTTATTCGAAATATGGACACTTTATAAATGATTTTTATATTTCAATGCAAGACGTGGTTTATGCGAAAGGTTTAACAAGAAATAAAGCGTCTACTGTTGGGAATGTTGATTGTAACAATTTGAAGGCAGTAAACGCTCTACGTTCTCATACACGAAGACGATTGATCAATTAATGGAAGAGTATCGTCCGAGAAAGTTTAAACTTAATTTCAGATAGAAAGCTAAAAGCCGACCGTAATACAAATTGCTGGAAGTGGAACACGATCTAGATTGAGGGTAATAAAGGGAACGCGTGGCATTCGTGCACCGAGAATGATCCGATTTTGTACAATTTTGGGTGCGGCAGTAACTTCCCAACAAAGACCCTTTATAATCATTTCATAGAAAAGTTTCATTCATTTACATTATTCCTATAATTTCTTCGCGAGATCTTGCAGTTGACGGTTAATCTCAAACATTGAAAGTCCAAAGAACAATTTATTGTGGAGTCGTTAAAAGGAACGAAGAGATCGTCAGAGAGGTGAAAGATCCGCAAAGATCAATTCATGGAGCGTGAGAGAAGTATCGAAGTCCGAAGATGTTTATCATTAGAAAAGTTGATATTTAACAATTCGATTCATGTATCAAAGTGTTCATTACGTTTGATCACGACCGTGTCATCCGCAAACTGTACGGACTCGTGGTAGAATATGTGCGTAATAACGTTAGGGATATATATGTATGTATATATACCGAGGTGCAAAAGACGGAGTACGCACCCCTAGGGAACGCCTTTGTCATGTCGCCTCGATTACACCCCTCTGGCTCTTTGAAGTTAAGTTTCGCAGATCCCTTTCCTTCCGTTTTCTCCCTGATTTCGACTGCTGACTCGATTCGACCGAAGAATTAGAAAGGACGCTGACTAGATGCCCTCTTCTGACATCCGCAAGGAGTGTCACGAAGTTCCTCCAAGCCTTCAGTCATCTTCAACAGTCGACACGAACCTGCATTGTACCCCCTATTTTTCATTCTTCCTACAACAGAGATGTGCCTGCATCTCTTTGCACATATTCCAGTCTCGTAACATTGACGATTAATTTGTCAAAATTACTCCCCCATACAATGGTAGAATTTTGTAAAACACTGATTTCACCCTCCCGAGAGGTAGGTACATCACTTGTTATGTTTCTCCAAATGATTGGCGAGAATGGTAGCTAGGATCTGCAAGAACAAAAACACTAATTTCGTAAAAAAATTGCAAGATCTAGGTATCTTACCCGATAAATTAATTAAGCACGTTATCAAGATAAACACGACATTGGACTTTAATGCGATCTCATATTTATTTTTCGATAAATTACGAATTGAGAAATAAACAGAATATTAAAATTACCTTTCTCGCAGTTCGTTTTAACCCTTTGGTAAACGAATAAAGCGGAATTTGATGCGTCTGAAAAATACTATTTAATTTGACGTCTCCGAGACGTCCAAGTCTATAATGGGAAATGAAATGAATGACGTCTCCCAGACGTCATTTTATGCCAAGGGGTTAGACCGTAGATGTGTTTAGAATTAGTAGATATGAGAGATTCTATAGGAGGGAATTCCGAACGGATATTCGGATCCGCGTCGAACAATAAGGCAGGAGCAAAAGGTGTCGGGAGCAGACGGAAGGTTCTTGGCAAGGTTGTTGGCAAGGCTGTTCGGAGGGTTCTGGGGGGCACCGCCTATCGGGCAATCGTCGCAGCAGGTGCCGATTAATATCCCCAGGCCCGAAGCCAGCTACCGCTCGGCCCGCTCGTAGGGCCGGGCAATTAATCGTCATTACGCGGTATTACACGCTCGAAAATGAGGCTACTCAATTCGCGCGGCGATTTGTGGCCGTTGTGATCGTGCCCGTCTCTGGTCCTCGCCCTCTCGCTGGTTATAAATGCGAAGTTTATGCCGAAGGTCGGGCACCGAGCCCGTTCTCACCTGCACGGTCGTAGGTGCCTGACACCAAATGAGATCGGTACCATGCATCATCGACCTAAAGGCATAATCGGGTATGTTAAGCCCAACGATGCGCCAGTGGGTACGAAGGTACCTGTTCGCGGCGGTCCATCACGTTTCCAGCCGATGGCAAAAAGAAAGGTTCAAAGACTCCGAGGTGGAAGACCCGCAAAAGACCAGCCGAAGTTGTGCCATAATCCCGTCAGTAAGGACTTAAAAACTGTAAAAGTGGCTGGATCCCCTTAAACTTGACGGGGGAAGTTTAATGCGATGGTGGTCCCGGTTGTTCCAAGACATTTTGATCCAAAACATAACGATGAGTGTATAGAGTTACTTCCCAACAGGGAGAGGGAAGGAGGATCGTTATTCCCAAATCCTCCCATAGTTAACCCTTTGGGTACGAAGCATCACTACAGTGGCCCCCTTCATTCCCATGTATTCAAAGCGACAAATAAATCTCGTAATCATAGAAAATACACTCCGTGGACGAGATATCCGTACAAGTTGGACATCCCTAAGTCCGACTCCACCGTTGTTAAAGGGTTAAAGCCTCCACCATCCCATGTACCAAGGATTCCTTGGAGTTTCCCCTTGGGTGCTGGCCCTGGAACCCGTAAGGATCTTTGCGGCATTCGTCGGAGCGTTACTCGTGGACTATAACTATCGATAAGTTTGTATCTGACAAGGAAAGGAATCGGAAAGGGCCTTAGATCAACGAAGGCCATAAAGCCACCCACAGCGAGCGATATTTTAGTTCGGTAGCCAATGCGCGAAACCGGCTCCGAGTATCCCCAGTTGAGTTCTCTCAACTGTGCAGAGGAATGAGGCACTGGCAGTGCGCGACCGCCTCCAATTATCAGATTGACTACCCTGTCGAGTTATACGCCAATAAATACGCATTCCCAAATATTTTATAAGGTTCCCTCTCCGTCCAACCCGGTCGCGGGACCCGATCTCGGCCGAGCTCTCGCTCTGGCTCTCTGGTCCGGCTCTGGACCGGATTGCCCATGGTGTGTACGGGGGTTGCTCGCGGTTTATTCCGCGGCGAGAGCCGAGCTGGTCGGTAACTCATGTCGCTTGACGTATGGGTATTGTCCACCGAGAACCATTGGTGCCCCTTACTTAACCATTGTAAGCAACCACCGCGAGTACTATGGCACCGCGGGACAGCCACCACTGCCTGCGATCAGGAGGTCGATCCTGACTCTTTCAGACTACTCCAGATATCGGTCTCGATGGGACCGAGATAGGTTGCGAATGGGTTAAGGGCGGAGAAAAATCGAGGCTATCGTTCCTTTCGATGCTGGGTAAAAGCGAGAAACGCCGAGGTCTAAAGGACTCGTACGATGTGGTATGGGATGGGACGAGACCAAGCGATAAACCGTGCAGATAGGGACTCGGGTGGAGTTTTTAGGGATGCTGGGGATGCTGGGGATGCTGGATCCGCTCATGGTCATCGGGGACGAAGCGGTAGAAATTGAGCATGATTAAACTGAGCAATGATCCGATCGTTAGGGAGTTAAGACCGGGGGTATATCTTCTGATGGTTTTCGGTGCGAAGTGGCAGACGCTGAAATCGGATGAGATTGGAGCAGCAAACGATGAAGGAGGAAAATCACTGGGAATTTCAAGATAATGGTGCATCTCCTTGTGGTTATCCGATTTACGTTGGATTATCTGGAATACCGGCTACCGGGATAATGGAGGAGGAGGAGGATCCATTTCTCGAAACCATTCCAGATGGGTTCCTGTAACACCGGACAGGTTCACCGGTAGATAGCAGTAATGATAGAAATGATGAATAATCTTGGAGGGACTAGGAACTGGTCCCGAACTCCTTCCCGCGGCACGTCGCAGGGATCGAACTATAATTCAGGATCTTTGTCGTCCCGCGAATGATCTATGATCCGCGGCGTGGCGAGAGTTCGCTAATCGCTTGATTCGCTACGATCGAACGATCTAATCGGAGCTCACGATCGAGATGCTATAATAATAATGCGATCGCCATTGCTTCTAACTCCGGAGAGCCTGCGAGTCCGCTTTTGAGATCTCGGGTTAATTGCTTACTTTCTGCTCCGGTAATTAGTCTAAAACTCAATTCGTCGACTCGGTCAAATACCCTTTCATCCGTCGATTGCTTCACGACGAGAGGAAATTATTCATTCTTATCGGTGATTAATCATCGACCAACCGAATATGATCACCGATCAAAAACAAGTAAATATCAGCACATTATCTTATTGCCACATTTTGTCGTAAATGTTTCACTGTCCAGATGTCACGGAAGCGGGAAAAACGGGACGCCATTCTGGCAGAAGGGTCATTCGCGTGCCGACTGCGGAGGAGGTAACGTCTGTGTACTTGAAAGCGGCAATAAAGAGCGATTTTATTAAGCCCGTTAAGTATCCACCATAAGGAACCGTTCCTTTATACGAAACATAACTGCGTTAAGTATCACCCGGACCATGCCAACCTTTGTCTGACTTTTACATTATGCAAATTGCAGGAGTCAAAAGTTCATTCTTAATATGAGCGATATTTTCCAGGAAATGGCAAAGGTGGTCTTAGAGGCTGATGACCTGGAACGGCACTGTAAAGTTGCTTCGACCAGGTGGGAAGAAGTGGTTAAGGGCTTCTCTAGATGAAGGAGAGCTCATGCATTTGTAGGTTTAGGTTTGGTCCAGGTGGAAAGGAGTGGTTAAGGGCTTCTCTAGATGAAGGAGAGTTCATACATTTGTAGGTTGTTTAGGTTTGGTCCAGGTGGAAAGGAGTGGTTAAGGGCTTCTCTAGACGTAGGAGAGTTCATGCATTCGTAGGTTTAGGTTTGGTCCAGGTGGAAAGAAGTGATTACGAGCTTCTTTAGATGAAAGAAAGTTCATACATTTGTAGGTTTAAATTTGGTCCAGGTGAAAAGGAGTGGTTAAGGGCATCTCTAGATGAAGGAGAGTTCATACATTTGTAGGTTTAGGTTTGGTCCAGGTGGAAAGAAGTGATTAAGAACTTCTCTAGACGTAGGAGAGTTCATGCATTTGTAGGTTTAGGTTTAATCCAGGTGGAAAAAAGTGGTTAAGGGCATCTCTAGACGTAGGAGAGTTCATGCATTTGTAGGTTTAGGTTTACTCCAGGTGGAAAGAAGTGGTTAAAGGCTTCTCTAGGCGTAGGAGAGTTCATGCATTAGTAGGTTTAGGTTTGAAGGTTTGGGAGCTGCACTTGCTCGGTGTCGAGGCAAAAGTGCATCCACGTTCGACCAACGTCGATGAACGCGAGGTGAGACGAGGTTATGCGAGTTCGAGGGGCCAGAAACGAGAGGGGCAAAAGCGGTCGCTGAGACTTCAAAGTAACTCCGTTGTGGAACCGTCTTCGTGTCCAGTAGTTCGACGACCCAGAGCCGTTCAAGGCTGAACCGCTCATCTGAATATATCGGACCGAGCCCGAATACCCGCAAAAACCAGTCACTCTCGTACGGAGGAGGTCTCACCTCTTGGTCAAACTCCTTGAGTAAACAATTGGCTGTTGAACCGATCCTAAAACCAGGGCCACCGGCTCTCCCAAGAAAGGCCCAGCGCGGCCTAAAATTTTTTCTTCACATCATAGCTTGTGGAGGAGCTAAAGATTTTCAGGCTTTAAAGACTTCTTTAAGCTTTGCAGGAAGAGCTGAAGACTGAAGAAAATTTGGGAAATTCGGGAAATGCAATTAAAGTGAGGTGAAAGTGGCATCAAAGAGGTCTCGTTTACAAAACGTTTCTCTGAACTGGGTGGACGGAATCGTATTAAAATTTAACAATGTGAACGTGAAAGCTATAAGAAAAATTGCGACCCCATGAAATTTCAACTTTTTTTTAAACTTGCATATATATACTTGTTTAATTTTTGGAACAAAATGAAATTTTATGGGTGTTAGGACCTTCCTTGTTACCTACACATTCACGTTCCAAAGTTTGTAATGAGACGATACGCGCTGTTAGGAGAAATGTTTCATGAGCGATTGACTCCTCAGTTGCCACTTTCATATATCCGTAATAGTAATAATTCTGGCACAACAATAAATGGAACAATTATTTAGTTTCTTCGGTTTATTCGACCCTAAAATTTCTTCCTTGAATTTGTACTTTATGCCTAGGCAACGTCTGTTGATAGTGCATCTCTATCGGGAACACGGAACGTAATACGTGTTCATAAATGTTTAAAACAATTCGTAACCAGGTAGTGACATTCCTGTAGTAAGAATAATTGACAGGTGTGCCAATGGCGATATGGAAGTCGCCCAAAAATGACTTCCACCTCGCCTTGCCAGGTCAGCAGAGCGTTAAATGTCCGGCCGACAAGGTTGGTCGGTACCTCGAATTTATTAGGTCGTACACCTTCACCTCCTTCCCATAACTGGTGACAACGTGACGAAGGTATTACGCCTGTGTTTCACGGGTACATTTGTCGTTCAACATACCAATACCTTAAATGTCAACTAAATCGAGGTACGCGTCGATAAACTCCCGGCGCGACTCTCGCGGAGCGTTTCTCCTTTTTCAAAATACTCTGAGAAATGGACTGATAGTTGGAACAACGAATTTCCTGTCGATTTTTCCCTCCACGGTTCGATTGATTTGGCCATACCGATATGCCACTGCTATCTGTTTCTACAAATATACTACCGGGGGTGTTTAATCGTCTGACATTCTGCGGATTGATCTACAATACACCAGGAGAAAGGCATTGTATTTATTCCGAATGAAAATTATTCTACCCCTTTATTTCATTGGTATCAAACGATTGATTGAGGTTACGTCTAAATCCGAAGTTTCTTTCGGTGAATTTGAATGTATATTAATACAATTTCAAGGAAAATTTTACAGAATTAATAGGTAGATTTTCATTATTAAGGATGTCACTGAATAGACTCTCATTAAGTTACGGATATCATTCCTGGCAAAGAAATAAGGTAATAAAAATGCAAACAAAATTGTTTAAATGTGTTTAGTTTATGTGGTGTACATTTTTCAGAAGAAGCCAATCGAATTGTGCGTTTAGATATAGAACTGTGAGATGTACTATGTGCGTTGCGAATGATTAATTGAAGGTCGATTATCACGCGAATTAAATTACGTGCGTTTCGCATGAACGAAGTTACCTAAACAATCAATGCAATTGGCTATGTTTAAAGTGTAAACCATGTAGAAACAAATTTTGCACTTTTTTTTATCAAGAGTCACATCTGCTATTTACTGGGAGTGCATTTTAGAACACTTTATATATAACCGTTCGTTCAAAATGTATTCAATTGTTACGGAAATTCAAGAATGACAGACCAGGTTGACCTAAAATGAATGGAAACTCATGCCAGTAAGTACTAATTTACGAAACCACGTAGCATCCCATTTTTTGTTACGATTCTCAGGAAACTCGAGAGGTGTTCTTTTAGTAATTAGTCGTAACTTTTCCGCCGCAGATACTAAAAGCCTTTTCCTTCGAGCCCATCGCGATCCATCGATCCCGGCCCCTCTAATCGAGGGGTTATTCACTCAAGAAATCATGAATAGTAAAATACGGAAATTCAAGAATGACTGACCAAATTGACCTAAAATGAATGGAACCCCATGCCAGTAAACATTCACCGAGACCACTAATTAACGAACCCCCTTAAGCATCCCATTTTTTGTAACGATTCTGAGGAATCTCGAGAGGTGTTCTTTTAGTAATTAGTCGTAACTTTTCCGCCGCAGATACTCAAAGCCTTTTCCTAACCGCCCCATTGTTCCAGCTAGGAAGGTGACGATTATCAGAGAAAAGCGAGAGTTTGAAAAGGGGGATACCGTGAACCAGTGGATTGGGAAACTCCCGCAGAAAGGCGGATAAAATCTTCCGACTTTTCGCGTTAAGTGGTTCGACAGTTACGTCGATTTTCTAGAGAGTCCTCTCAGGGAAGTGCCGGAACAAAGGTGTTACGAAATACCAGTCTTTCCGAAGAGGTTATGCTAAATTACTTTTGTATTACAAGGCTGTCCATTGGCAATGTTCGCTGCTCCCTTTCGTGCGAAGTCGACACGTGTACAGGTATTGCATCCGCACGTTGCCCAAGACATTACCGTGTTACGCTACATAGAAATTTCGAGTTCACTCTAAAAATAGAGAAATCCGGTCAGCATATCGCGGTGTTTTAGATAAGGAAACACTACGCGGTCAAAATGTACACGCTACTTCCTGAGAAAAATCGAAACTCCTATCACACTTTGTGGCAATAATAGAAACGCAGTGTTCCACATTTCACGGTAAAAGTTTCTATTACTTTCTGCGCCGTCATTTATTTCTTTTCAACAAAATATCGTATAAATGGCCTGAAAAGAATGAAAATGTATTGTTAAGAAGGAATCGCAATGCCTGGAAATAAAAAATCCCGTCTAAAAAGGTAGCGATTCGGTGTAAGGTCAACAAATATTTATAATCACCAATATATGCACACCTCACTCTCTTTTCATAATGCTATACAATATATATAAATGTTTATCTAGCATGCACACTTTGACTGCTAGGTGTTGCAGTTCCTTTGACGAGCGGTGATTTTCCATAAATGCGTAGTAAAAATGATAAATAAACTAATTCGTGTCAATAGAGCCCTTTCACGTCTATTAGTCCACGCAGGGGTGGACCCGTTGTATGTAACAAAAAATGGATTCTTCATTTTTTCTATGAAATTAACAGTCTATTTCAATAGCATCTGCGTTCGCGGTTGCCCCAAGAGGTGTCCGCATTCGCACGCCATGGGATTCCCATATCAGATATTCATCTTTCTCTACGAAGTTTTGCCATCGAACACGACGGCATTGTGTTACCATTGTTGCCATAACTTCGTGAGACCCTCTATTACGAAATGGCACCAAGTACACGCTCGATGTGGTTAGTTACCGCGTTCCTGGCACGAGGAAGGAGTCTCGTTTCTAACGGGCAGGGAACTCCATGAATGTTAATCCCGCGCGGATGCAATCTAGTTACGATATAATTCCTCATAACAAATCACTGCAGCCGGTAATCTCGGGCAAATTTCACGGGAATAAAATCCGGGATTGACACGTGGGTACGCTTCGTGGAAATAAATTAGGAGAGCCGAGGTACAACAAGGCGAATCAGTGGGGTCTCCGATCCGAAACGAGTAACTCGAGCGTACAGGATTAGCGGCTGGTGTCACCATAAATTCATAGAGGCCCATTACGGAATCATTTCTCGAATCGTTAAACTCGTACTCGCTCGATTTTCCAGTCTTTAATGGGATCCAGTTGAATCCCTGTGAAGTCCGGTTGAATAAGCTGCGATTTTATCGGAATCGAATTGGACTTTGGTGAAGCATCGCCTGGCCTTCGTAAGCGCGATTTCCCAGAATGGAGGAATTAGGAGGAGACCTTTAAATGGACATGGCGAGGACTAACTCATAATTGCCTAATGAAGCCACTCGGTAATCCCTGGTGAGTAGACCGGAATGGGAATTTGGGACAGGCGTCTTTGCGCAATGTCGCGCTGTCACCTCCACCGTTGACGCGTACGCACAGGTACTCGATGCTTGTACGCGAGTACCCAGATACATACACCTATGCGAGTAAGTAGGGAGATTGAATACAACCATAACAAGAGGGGAGAGGTTGTCGGATGACGGATGCCATTGTGAACGTCAGAAAATGTGAGTCTCGTGAACAAACTGCGATAGGTAAGCCAACATTTGATTAAACAAATGTATTTAACGCAGCAGAATTGCGGATTAGAGAGAGATACACCTAAGGACAAATAAAGAAGAAACGGAAGAATATGTTACGAAATGAAAGTATAAACGCGATAATACGCCGCCGTTGACGCGTACGCACAGGTACTCAATACTTGTACGCGAGTACCCAGATACATACACCTATGCGAGTAAGTAGGGAGATTGAATACAACCATGACAATAGGGGAGAGGTTGTCGGATGACGGATGGCATTGTGATCGTCAGGAAATATGAGTCTCGTGAACAAACTGCGATAAGTAAGCCAACATTTGTTTAAACAAATGTATTTAACGCAGCAGAATTGCGGATTAAGGAGAGATACACCTAAGGTCAAAAAATGAAGAAACGAAACACATATTAAGAAATGAAAGTATACACGCCATAATACATATTTATATGGTATAAAACCCTAACTTAAAGGGAATCCAACGTAAGGCCAAAAAACAAAAGTAAAAGAAGAAGACAATGGTAACATCGGCTTTGACTAGGAGAGATCGGCTGCAATTGTAACAATTTTGAGGAGAGAAGTTTGCTTTTGACACGTCGCTCAAAGTATTTGCACACATGTGAACGTGGTTGACAGCTTTTCACATAAATATTTAAAGTATTTAGAATCAACGTTACAATTGTATCCTATGTCTCATACACGTCTATGAAATTAATATTGCAACGGCCATGAAGGTTTAAACATAATAATAAATTTACTAATTAGTAAATAAATACACTAGCAAATAAATTCCAAAAAGAGGAAACGTAATCAGCCTGCCTTATATACTCAGAAGATATTGCCTCGATATATACGTACAAACGATACAGTGTACGAGTACGTACCCTACTGCTCATAAATCTTAGGACACCTGATTAAATTCCGCAAAGAATGAACAGATGAAACAAATTATCGTTGTATTAATCACACGGGCATGATAAACCAGTACACGAGCCAATAAATAAAGTACGTCCGAAGTACTAAGTAAATCGACCAGTAAACAAATTAAAAAATAGGGAAACATATTATCGCCATTCGGTAAAGTCAAAAAGCACCGCCCTAAAATATAGGAGTTGTAATATAGATACATTTATACAACTACAAGCGCGAGTGTACCCTCGCATATGTACACCCGAATACATACTTACGAGTGGGTACGCGCAAGTACTCACGTACGCATTTATCTGCAAGTACGCGTATGAACATCGGGCTTCGCCCATGTACACATACGGATATAAACAAGTATTATGCAGCGGCAGGACACATTAAGATCATAATGTCGCACGACAGTGACTTACCGCGGGGAATGCCACGGCACGGGGCGACGCATGTACGTTTCCACGTGGGATAAATCTGATTTATCGCGATATTAATGGAAATAAGGATATGTACACAGACGCCTTTGTGGACGGCCGAGAGGACGCGTCAGAGTCTCGTTTCGCGACGATGACGTAGAGCGGAATCCCGAAGGACCTCGTCCAGAATCGCGACGAGTCTATCGGGACTCCTCCTTGGAGGAAGACGCATCCATCGGGAAAATCTTTATGGATTTGCGTGGGCTGCCGCGAGAAAGAAAAAAAACGCCAATCCGAAGTGTAACGAATTTATGGTAATTTCAAGTCCGACGTGACGCCCACGCCGGTCCCTTTCAAAATTCGGATATCCGCCCACGCTCTTTTTCGTGTATTTTCTGATTGGCTATCATCGGCCCTTGCGTAATCGGTCTGATGGGAAACTGAATTATACGGTTTGCCCAGAACCATGATACGCGAAGGTCGTACAACTTGAAACGAAAGGCTGCCGGTGACGTTTCTTGACACTCGAGTGCAACTGTTCGATGGTTGATGATAACGCTTTTGTGAACGATTTTACTTTGCTTTTCCGTCGTGTTTTAAAAGGTTAGGGGAAATTGAGGCAAAGAGGAAGATTCAATGACATTGGTTGGACATTGTGACTTACAACGAATGTAATGGAATATAATGTCAAATTAATTATTCGCATCTTTCAACTCTTACATTCTCGCAAATTAGGGTTACCCCCTGCCAAATGAAGTTTAACTTAAACAATACCTTACAATACTTCCATTATTTCAGGCGCATATATCGATTCTATTTCAAATATTCCATTACGCTGGAATTAAAACAATGTTGATGTAAAATTAATTATCCTCATCTTTCAACTCTTACATCCTCGCGAATTACGGTTACCCCCTGCCAAATGAAGTTTCACTTAAAAAATACCTTACAATACTTCCATTATTTCAGCCGCATATATCGATTCTATTTCAAATATTCCATTACGCTGGAATTAGGACAAAGAGCCGATAACAAGACAATTAACAGTTCACTTCTAGAGACAATTTCCATTCAACGAAGGAAGTGATAACGAAGTCCACGGGCGTTTTTCACAGTGGGTCACTTCCAACTGATTGGAGGTTTCGCTGGGATATTTTCACGTATCACCTACACGTAAACGTCACAATGTTAGCATTATACGTTACCGGCACACTTTTTTTAGTATCAGAGCAATTGTCGAGTCGCCGAGGATATCGGCATGAAAGCGGGCCATCGTCGGCGCCGACGCGCTCGTAGTAATCCATCGGCCACGTAAAAAGGAAAGGAACAGGTGACACCATCCTTGCTTACCTGGATGCGGAAAAAAAGAAAAAAAAAACGAGTCGGAAGGGTGACGATCTCGGGAAACGGCGGAGCTTTGTCACGATCGCTTCCACTTCCGTGGAAACCCTGCGAACCTGAGCTGCCTTCCGTGGATTGTGTCGCAATGACAACGCGAAAGGAAAAGCAAAGATCGTACCGCGAGATTTGCGGTGAAAGGGCCCAAGAAAGTGCTATCAAGCGGTGTTACTCGGCGCTTTTTTATTCCAATTTTTATTTCTTTTTGTACGTTTACATTGACTTTTTGCCCCGTAAACGGAGCGCAGTTCGATAAGAAAATGGAACTCGGAAAGACAATGTGTTCCGCGCTCGCATATTTAGCTTTCCAACAAAACGATGTTATTTCACTTTCTTTTATTATAGGTGAATGTAAATAAACACCAATTACGTGACTTAATTTAAATTAAATTAAATTAAATTAAATTAAATACATCAAATGGACGATGAAACTTCACGGAGATTAGACGAGAAAAGTTGAAGCTCGCTTGCAGATACGTATTGACAATGATTACATTAATTTATATTTCTTCGCACATTTGCCTCTCCTGTAAAACGATATTACTTTCTTTTAATTTTTCGTCGTATATATATGTACATAGAACATCACTTATGTATCTTGGGACAGCACCTTTGAGTGTACAAGATAGGGATATGAAATTTTTCCGTCCTTTTAATTTATTTATTAGTTTATTCATTTTATACATTATTCATTAGCTCTGTACCGTCGGTATACATTGCTATTGTAACGAGAATATTTGAATTAAGTTAAGATTCTTTCGACTCTTCTCTACGTTCCGTTGTTTACGTTCCGAGGATAAACGATGCCGACGATTGACCCTCCCCGCGTCCCTCTCCTCTATAATTTCTAGGATCGTGGACCGAATTCCAGAAGAGAGGTCTTATTTTGTTTCCGATCGTCCCCCAGGACGCACGTCGACGGCTTTTCCCCGGAATCTTCGAAATCGAATCGCAATCGAGTCGCGAGTAAAATGAAAGTACATTTCCATTGTAACGAGAATATTTGAGGTTAAGGTAAAATGAATCTTCGAAATCGAATCGCAATCGAGTCGCGAGTGAAGTGAAAATTCAAGTCCTCGTTGCACCCCGGCCCCAGCGGAGGATTCGGCGCCCCATATCGATAACAAAAAGACTGCTACTATGATGAGAAAGTAAGTGAGCTATTACTTTTCCTCCAACGCGATCTTTCTCGAGCCCATCGCGATCCATCGATCCCGGCCACTCTAATCGAGGGGTTATTCACTCAAGAAATCATGAATGCTAATTGAAGTCAGCTAGAAATCGCAAGCAGAAATCGATTTCCTTTGATTTCACATGGTAGACAACAATGTGATTCGGTAAGAACGGACGTTCGGCCTTAAAATTGGGACAATTTTTCGACGACTTCCAACGATTTCCAGTTATTTTTGCTTGCGATTTCCAACTGATTTCCACGTGATCTCGAGTATTAAAATCCATAATTTCCTTTAAGAATCGATTTTCTTTGATTTCACATGGTAGACAACAATGTGATTCGGTAAAGAGGAACGTTCGGCCTTAAAATTGGGAGAATTTTTGGACGACTTCCAACGATTTCCAGTTATTTTTGCTTGCGATTTCCAACTGATTTCCACGTGATCTCGAGTATTAAAATCCATAATTTCCTTTAAGAATCGATTTTCTTTGATTTCACATGGTAGACAACAATGTGATTCGGTAAAGAGGAACGTTAAGCCTTAAAATTGGGACAATTTTTCGACGACATCCAATGATTTCGTTATCTTTGCTTGCGATTTCCAACTGATTTCCACGTGACATCGAGCACCAAAATTCATGATTTCTTGAGTGGATATCGCCTCCGCCAAATACAGTGGCCCGAAACCGAAGCTCGCATTATCGAGTCGTTATTAAAAAATCGGGGTCTTGCGAAAGAGTCGTTACTAAATATTCGGCATTTTGTGAAAGAGTCGTTATTAAAAAAATTGGCGTCTTTCGCAAGACGCCTGGCGTCCATTCCGTAGCACGAGGTTGCTCGGTCGAGGCGCGTGCCTGTCGCGATTCAGTATTTGGGAAATTGCGGGGCCTTATTGAGAACCCCTGGGCACCGCCGGGCCCAAAAATTGCCGAGCCGGCCTCTGGGCCCGACACGCGTCACCCTATATAAATTAATTGGTAAACGTCGATTTGAAATCTTCATAGATAAGTCATCGTTCTGAAATTAGCTCGGGACGAGGACTCTTCGTGTAAAAAAGGTAGTTCACGACTGGAACGCAAATCCGCGTACGTCTAACGAGCGGAGGAGGCGATTCCTTCTGAGGCCCGATCGGATCTATCCGGCCATGAAATCGATACTCGATCGATGGATCTGGATTCCCTCGAGATAATCTCGAGTGACCGCAAACGATCCACGATGCCCCTCGTTAGACCTCTCTCTACCTCCCCGCTCGTTTCGTCTTCTGTCTGGTTTAATTCAAAGCCTGTGAAATTCTACCCGCCGACTTCTCTGCCGGAAATCGTGATGGGACTCGAGAATCGGCCCGATGACCTCACTTTCCCCTAATTTATAAAAGGATGTGAACTTGGGGACATCGCGCGCAATCAGACCGTAACGTATGGAAAATTAGCACATGGCCATACTAATGTTAGATACTATGTCATGTATATAAATGTATATATAGTGCATAAGCGATTACTTCCCCTGTGGAAAAGTGACTAGAAAATCAAAGATAATATCTAGGCCCTGGGTAAGACTTGCAATTTTGGAATCCTAACTATAGCCAAGATAGATCCTAGTTAAGATTTGGTCAAGCATCCAACGTTATTTTCTCTGATTAATGTCAAACTGGGGAATAGTTAGGATTTAATTTGGCATGTATCAAAATGTATATATAGTGCTTAAACGATTACTCTCCTTGTGGAAAACTGACTAGAAAATCAAAGATAATATCTAGGCTCTGGGTACGACTTCCAATTTTGGAATCCCAACTATAACCAGGATAGATCCTAGTTAAGATCTGGTCAAGCATCCAACATAATTTTCTTTGATTATTGCCAAGCTTGGGAATAGTTAGGATTTAATTTGGCATGTATAAAAATGTATATATAGTGCTTAAACGATTACTCTCCTTGTGGAAAACTGACTAGAAAATCAAAGATAATATGTAAGCTCTGGGTGAGACTTCCAATTTTGGAATCCCAACTATAGTCAAGATAGATTCTAATTAAGATCTGGTCAAGCATCCAACATAACATTCTCTGATTAACGTCAAGCTGGGGAATAGTTAGGATTTAATTTGTCATACAAGACAAAATCAAGGCTTCCTCTGTCAGCGTTTAATTAGGGCCTACTTGAAATTGAATTATGAATCAATGTGATCTTACCAATCCTTCCTTTATTGGGCCAACATTGTATATCCTGATTAGGCCCGACACAAAAGTGTGACATTGCAGTCTAGACTCTACATTGGTAAGTTAAATTCCTACCTAGGCCCTAGCTAGCACCTTTACAAGTAGTTTACACAGAGAATACATAAATCACTGGTATCTCTTCCTTTTCACGTGTTCGTTTTTAAAATCTATACTTCTATGGTAATTTATTATTATTTCCCGAGATGAGTGTTTTCCCCGGAAGCTCGTTCGCGACTCTCTTCCGCATCCATGTTCCGTGCCAGGAACTATCCTTTAGCCCTGACCTCGAGAATGTTGCACTCCTGGGGAAGATAACTCGACTTGTTGCACAATTATATGCCCGGCATCATGCCGCATAGAACTCGTAATGACGATGTAACGCAACGTAACTTCACCTGCACATCCTGGGGAAATAAAAGACGGTAGTGTATTTGGTCGGACGAGGATTTCCTCGCGTGATGACGATGAGAGATCGCGAGGGGGTCGTGCTATTATTACTAGATTTTATTACCATTATCATCGTGATACGATGTTTATCGACATGACTCTGGGCCTTGGGAGAGTGATATACCCTCGATGGTGACTGCGGCAAAAACGACGACCTCCGAAGAAGACGTATTAATTGACTCGATTCTTCGGGATCGACTTGAATCGCTGAAGTCTTCCTTGAGTGTTTTCTAGAAATAATAGTGGCTTCCGAGTATCATTATCTACAGTTAGATAACAGTTTCACCGATGAGATTGCAAATACATTTTGTAACAGAGTAATCGTTCTTAAATCTGAAGCTTCTTCAGACTTTACCTACTTTGACGTTTAATATTAACTTAACGACTATATCCAACTTTGATAGCTAATATTATTTTAACCAACTTTAACGACTTTATTAACTTCAGTGCCTACTTAGTATGAAAGCCTTTGGAATATTCTTACACGACTAAATAATCACATTGTGCTATAACAAATATTTTTGAAATACGGCAGGCGGATTAAATGAGATGTAAAAAATAGAGTGAGGAGTTGAACTGAATTTTAATGAATTGCCAAATTTATAAACACTTTGTCTTAATTCATTTCAACGTTTATATGCCGTTATAATAAAATTGAGAGAAAAAAAGAATTATGTTTACGTTTTGCCTCGGCGTTTGTTTTTTTATCTCGGGAAATAACGAAGGACTTTAAATGGGAAAATGATCTCATCCAGGGATAGTGGCTCAATGTTGAAATATCCATTTATCTACGTTCATAATATCTGATTCAATTTGAACTGCATGTTACATTTACACACTTGCAGTAAGGCCGCATTTAGCTCGCGATAGCTCAGGATATGCAGTCGTAATTCAATCTTAACAGTCGAAAATGTACCAACTGTAATTTGAGGCCGAGGATTTGCATACAGTCCTTTGAGCTAGAGCATAATGTTCGTCCTCCGATGTGTTGCATGTACACGAGTGTGTGTGTACACGTGTACATACGCGAAAACGGTACCGGGCTTGCAGGGTCCTTTGAAGACGTCGAGTGGGAGTCTATTCCTATCCATTCCTATCCTTTCCCATAGACCACGGGCCATCGACACCTATGGGAACAATTACCGGGTCCCATATACGTCCCTCTCGCCTAGATCCGTGTATGCAAACGAGATGCACCCGTGGATCACCTGGACCAACCTCGGGTAATCCCATAATAGAACCAATCACGGTCGCCAACAGCTACTACGGGACCATAGTGCCGTTCGTCGGCCGTAAATGTGACGGGGACGTACAACCATAATCTATTATAATCTATCCCAATTACCCGTTACAAAATCGCACTTATATACCAAGTAGGTAATAGGCAGGCCAATATACTCCGCGCGATGTCCGTTCTCTCTTTTATGCATATGCATAAATTACATCCGTAGAAAAGTGGAAAGTACGGTGCCCTTGGGATGGATACCGGATTACGTATATTCAATTAATTAAGGGGGCTCATATCAATTGCGGGTGAAAATATCCATTTTTTCTTTTTTTTTTTTTTTTTCAACAAGTGCAGGAAAAAGTGAAACGCGACGTATTAATATTCTTTAAGCGGGTTATTAATCATTCTTTTAGGTGCATGTTCTCATTAGAATAAACTGAAAACATTAAAGCCAGTTTCCAAACAATGCCACTTTTCTTGCCTTGTAAGGTATTTCAAAATGATTTAATTCCACATCGTTAATATTTTGCACACATGTGATAGAATACGTGGCTATAGAAATGTCCATCGACAATTATATAGGTTTAAAATTTCTGAAAATTGTAGTTATCTATTAACACGTTCAACCCGGCGTGAACCACCGGTGGTTCACAGGCATTGCTTTCATCTGGCGGCAAAAAATGCGCCAGGTTGAACATGTTAATATTGTTTGCCAGTTTTTTTTTCAAACATTGATCTAATGGCTTTTTAAAATTATTGAATGCTATCGAGAATTAATGAAATTGGTTATTTCTGAGCAGATGGTCATCGTGATCTTTCTTTAAAGGTGAAACACTCTGAAGTGATCGATCAGCCTGAAAACTTACGACAAACGAGAATTTGCCCCAAAATACGGTCCTTTAGAATGTATCATAATTCTAACATATTTTCACTGACGAAATGATGAATAACTACGTCAACGCGATTCTAAACATACAGTTCATAACGCGCATAGAATGGTACAGTGTATAGGGTGTCATTTACCGACAAAGCCGTTACAATTGGTCGAGTACAATGGTTAATAAACAGTATTGTGTCCTTTTCTGTACCTATTTGAAAAATGGGTAGTTTTAACACCGCCAACAGGTATGAGTCCTCTTGGTCAGCCATTTTGCGATACATTTAATATACGGCGTAATTAGTGATAAGGTGGCCAATTAAAGTTAAATCACGGGGCAGGTAGGTTTTTAGGCACGTTGCCCGATAAGGGAATCCACGTAGGTTTTAGTCAATGGAACAAAGGGCAGTACAGCGATCCCTATCCTCTGAAGAGGTCGATGTGGATCCCGGCTCCTACGTATTCCCGGCTAATGCCCACCGGCACCTATGGGAACAATTACAGGAGCCCATATACGTTCCTCTCGTGCGGATCCATGTACGTAAACGAGACGCATCCATGCCCTATCCGACCAACCTCTACAATCTCGAGATAACCAACCGTGGTTGCCACCAGCACCGCGGTACCATGGTGGTACCATGGTGGTACCATGGTACCATCGTGGAACTCCGAAGCAGAGCGCCACTGCCGAGCGCGGCCAAGATGGTGGCTATGGCTTACGTACGTTTCCTGTTAGCTGTTATTCGTCCACGGGTATTATACCCACCTTAGCCTCTCCCGTTGTTCCATCCTCGGCCTGGACGATTTGCTCGCACCCCGAGATTTATGCGCCTCCGGGGAAGTGTACTGTTACGCCCCTCTTCTGCCCAGGCCAGGATCAGCCAAGAAGCGAAGTCGCCACTTCGCCGTTGAAATTGATTCGATATTTATTTCGGGGTTTGTCTCAAGTTTTCACTCGAGCTTTACTCCCTTACGAAGTAATTGGTCGCTATAAAAACACATCCTTACAAAAAACTTTATCAAGTACATTCTTACTTCCTCAATTATGAGAATGGCCCAGTGGACTTTTTTTTTTTTTCGCTAAACGTGGAAGTTGTCTATCTTTGTCAAATGGTATAGTTCTTTATCACCGTAAATATCCCAAATGAAATAGTTTTTGTCAAATGCTATAGTATGTGTTGTTCTGTGGAAAGGATGAGGATGTCTACTCAAAGAAATATCATTTTTTTTCATAAATATACAGTTTTCTATTTTAAATCGGATAAAGAAATCAACTATGAGAATGGGTCAGTCGATTTTTTCTTCGCTAAACGTGGAAGTTGTCTATCTTTGTCAAATGGTATAGTTCTTTTTCGGCGTAAATATCCCAATTGAAATAGTTTTTGTCGAATGCTATAGTATTTGTTGTTCTGTAGAATGGATGAGGACATGTATTCAAAGAAATATCATTTCTTCCCTTCGTTTCGTCTCAGATCTACGGTGATGAGGATATATATCCATTTCTATATTACAGATCTTACCCTAATCAATGACTCATTGGTGGGCGAATATTTCATGAAAGTAACCCTGAAAAATTGTTTTCCTCCCACCATACGAGTTCGCAGACCTCTATCCAGGATTATGGCCAGTAGATATGGAGGTATTTAATTAACCCATTTGCATCATTAGCGTATATATAAGCTCAGTTTTCCTGGTCACTATCACCGGAGCGTATATATGCGCTCAACTCTTCTGGTCCCTATCATGCAGCCTGAAATTTCGGTGATAAGGACCCTTTTTCCATACTTCCTTATGATGCAAATGGGTTAAATAGGGTCTGTAATTGCAAAAAACCAGTCACCGTTTCCGCTGTTCTCCAAGATCCTCTCCCTGAGGGTTACCTAAACAACGTACCCGTTCGATCAATTTCGCCAAGTGATTTAGTGACTCGGTAAGTGGAAAAGTATTTACTCGATTGTCAGCCTAATGGTCTAGGTGCCATAATATTGCGCACGTAACGAGGTAGTTTGCTCGAAGGGAGAGCGCACATTAGGGATCGGATGAAGCGTAAGTGTTCCCGTCAATCAGAGCCGCGATTACTATCGCCTCGTGCGGAATGATGGACTGCTTCGGACCTTCCAGGTCGGTTCGAAAGTGTCCCGAAGAGGCACGTCTGCAGCCGATCCTTCCGTTCGCGGTTGGACGCCTTCCTCGCGGTTTTTTTCTTTTTTTTTTCTCTCCGGGAAATCGGAAGATTTCCGTCGAGGTCTTGCGCAAGTCGATCGGCTTTGTTCCCCCTTGCCGAACTGGCTCTTCCGCCGGCTTTTGCGGAAGTCGGCAAGCCGGATCGACTCGGGTCTACGTAGCGATTCGTCTTGCGCATTCGCCATGTCGCCGGAGAAATCGAGAGCGAATCGGCAGATTTCCCTTAAATCGCGATTAGGGCAGTCGGACGAAATCGGCGAAAGCATTGAACGTCCGAAATCCGTTGGACGTCGGCGTTAACCGAGGCCTGGGAAAATGGAGTGTTAAGGTGAAGTGATACACCTCGGGGAACTTGATCGACGTCGGTAAAAAAGATTCTTCTAAATGCCTACGTTGTCGGCGTTCGTATTTACATCGACAGCCGTGTCGAATTATATTGGGTATTATACCAAATGGCATATTCCATATGTTGTTGCCGTAGAATAATTATAAAGAAATCGAAGTAAAACTCCAGAAATCCTCCGGATTCGTGCTTTCCGAGGCCCTAATTGACTGCAGAGTGCCACTCTGCGCCATCTGTGATTTTCACGTCAACTAAATTTTCTCTCCGATACCTCGTATTAACATTGTTTTAGCATAGAAGCGCATAAGATTTTTGCCTTTATCCCGTTAAAATGCGAGTTTATCGATTACCAGTGTTCTAAATTGTCGTAAAATTATCCTGACCCTTTCGTTTCTCATACCAGAGCCTTCAATAATTGTATATAGAGCGAAATATAAAAGGCCGATGCGATTTCGGTGCCGATCTGTTTTAAGTTAGAGAATTTTTTTCAATAATCCAAGTTTTCAATGTGTCAGGACAACTCTTAGATGATCACGAGTCATGTGTCAAAATTTCGAACGGATCGGTCCGGTGCCCATAGAAAAAAAAAGTGTCTTATTCGAATCAACGGATTTTAGGGGGGTTTCATTTCACCTTAAGTCAATGTGAAAGTGGCGTCGAAGAGGTTTTGTTTATAAATCTTTTCTCCCAACGTGGTTTACCGAATAGTTTGAAACTTAACGACGTGAATAGGAAGACTATAAGGAAGGTCCTGAAACTCGTGAAATTTCAATTCTTTTCAAATTTGTTTACAGGTGTTTTAAAAATAGTTTATAAGAAATGAAATTCCACGAGTTTCAGGACCTCCCTTAGAGTCTCCATATTCACGTATTGAAGTATGAAACGATTTGAGACACCCAGTACTATGAAAAGTTATATGAACGATTGTGCTTTCGGATGCCATTTTCGCATCCCCTTAAGGATCGACATCCGAACGATCCGCGACATGGCCATTAGAGATCGACATCTTGGCTGGAAGCATCGATCCCGAGATGCATCCTGTCCCCGAGGATGCATCTCGATGGCCGAAGAGGCCGATTTCCTGCCGATCCAGGACTCGGATCCAGAACTCGAGACCGAGATATCTCGGAGCCTGCTCGCTGAAAAGGGCGTCCCGTTATATCAGGCCATGAAGAGGCCTTTTATAGCGCGATTCGCCCGGCGAGATGCGTTATGCCGATCATAAACGCGACGAATATTGCCCGACGCGGCCGGGATATATCGCGTTACGACGTCGCGGAAGAGCGAACGGTACCAACCGAGGTCGCCGGTCCAGGACGCGGAGGGACCCTCTCAAGGACTCGGCCGGATCTATTACGATAATAGCGATAATGGCTCGTTCCTTCGAAGGCGGCCGCAAGAAGTCGGCTGCCTCCGTTAAACGACATCCCGACCGATCGCTTCACCTGCGAGAGGGACAAAAACGAGCGCCCCGAGTCCTTACACGATCGGTCAGTCATTTTTGCACCCTTTCGCGAAGAGCCTCGCGCCCACTTCTTTAAGAGGGGAAGAAGTTAACCGATATTTTCCGCCGTCCCTCGGCGCGTTAAGGTGATACGAAAGTGTGATATATATACATAAGAAAAAGTCAACATATTTATAGAACTTTTCTCGAAACCCGGTGCACCGAATTATATGAAACATCGACGCGTGATTTTGCATGCTCTAAGGAAGAACGCGCTGCTCGTGACATTTCTTTTTTCGAACGAAAATTTTGTAATTATCGCGGAGAAGAAACAAAAGATGTTTTTTTTTTTCGAAAAATGAAATTTCACGGGCAACGCGTTCTTAGTTAGAGCCTCCATAATCACGTGGTAAGGTTTTAGATAACTTGGTGCGCCCAGTTTGGAGAAAAGTTTTATTAATACTTTTACTTTTTGGTACCTATGTATACATATCACAGTTTCATATCACCTTAAGGTAACGTCATCTCTAACTCTTTTAAACGTCGCCTTAAGGTCCGCTCTTTTCTTCGGACATCTGATAACGGATGTTATGTACTTATCTGAGATAATAAAAAATGTTGTACTTATCTCGGATAAGAATCAAAAAGAGATACTTCTTTCTCGAAAAATGAAATTTCACGGGCAGCGCGTTCTTACTTAGAGCCTCCATAATCGCGTGTTAAAATTTTAGATAACTTGGTGCACCCAGTTTGGAGAAAAGTTTTATTTATATTTTAACTTTTAGGTATGTATATATCACAGTTTCATATCACCTTAAGGTAACGCCATCTCTGACTTTATTTTTTTTTAATTCGGGTCCGCTCTTGCCTTTGGACATCCGATAACGCAATGATCCTCGACTACCCCGCACCGTGTCGTTAGTTAATAACGAATCGAATCCATAATTCCTGGAGTGTGGTGGACTCCTAACGCGTTATCCGGCCGATTGAAACCGGCTTTACGATCGTGACGATGTCTCTCGGGTGGATCCCTTCGAGCGAACCCCTCGCGATCGAGATCACTCTCGTCGGCACTAGATCGAACCTCGATCCCCCACGTATTTGAAATTTAAATTCGCATTAATTAGTACGGGCTGCGGCGTCGATCTTGTACGTCTATCCACGTTTACGTATCCATCTCCGTCTGCCGTGGTATTAGCCCTAATGATTCCTTTCCACGGCGAGGGGACCTCGCGGATTTGAAGATTGATCGGCACCGACGTGTGGAATAATAGCTGAATACCTGGAGGGAACACCTGGGAACTGGGACGCTCGATTGTCATCGGTAGGTACCGGTTGATCTACTCTTGCTGGCGGATTACTTATCTCGGAAATTCGGTTATCGCGACGTAGATGGATCACCGCCATAACGAAAATGCACACCAAATGTTATGCCGACGTATCGCGGAAAAAGTGAACGTTTGGAATGAACTATTGCAATCTGACTTTGAGCATTCTAGAAGGTTTGAAATCTAAAATCCTGTTGAACTATATAACTAGCCTGTAACTAGGTTCGCGTATCAAGTCATGCTGTTTTTTGAATTTACAAAATATATGTAAT
This sequence comes from Orussus abietinus, assembly GCF_000612105.2. Taxonomy (NCBI): domain Eukaryota; kingdom Metazoa; phylum Arthropoda; class Insecta; order Hymenoptera; family Orussidae; genus Orussus; species Orussus abietinus. Next base: position 393,392 of record NW_019394252.1, read on the forward strand.
TTAAAATCGCATTAATTTTCACGGGGTTCGTTCACCTTTTTGTCAGCTGTAACGACTCGCTTCCGGGATGACGATATCTCGCAGATTTGAGTGATTCAACCCTGATGTGTAGAACAATACTTGAATTAGAGGAAGGAGTATGTAGGAATTACCAGAACTCCATTCTTGCCGTTTCTTAATCTCGAAGATTCCGTTATCAGAGGCGTTAAAGATCACCGCTGAGCCGGGGTTATTTGTTAAACGTCAAGTTGACAGATCGCGGGCAAATCATCGCGGTTGATCGTTTAATGGGCCCCGATCTAGCGGATCGGTTAATTGTCCCTTGATCCGGTCCTCCGGTGATTTCCGTATAAAGTATGATTGCGAAAAAGAGCCACCGCGATTCGAGCTAATCATCGCTCCCAGCCATGAATCGCCGCCTGATAGATGCGCGCGAAGATCAGCTGATCGCTCAGGGCTACCCGTGATGGCTTCGTTTCGTCTCTGTCGCGGCATTGTCGCAGGCCCCGGATTCGACAGGAAAGTGATTAGCCCATTTTTCAGGGGACATAATTAATGCCCCGTCATTAGGCGAGCGTTGCTCCGCTTTTTACGCCTCTTTCTCCCACACTTTCGACCTCTCCCTCCTTCTCCTTTCTCTCTTTCTCGCGACTAATTGCGCCGGTAAAGCGAACGGTGCGATCGTCCTCGGTAGCGGAGCGCCGGATTCGCTTCGCAGACAAATCGACATGCATCCGATGTCCAAGACCACCGACGAATTGCCCCTAAGAGAAATCGAAGAGGATACCGATCTCCTCGAAAAAGTCATCGTCGCTAATTCGCGGTATAAATATATTTTCTGCAAAAAATTGACGTACAGAAAACGTCTCCGAGAGACCTACATATCCTACACAAAGACCCTGACGCCTAAATTAACAATTACTGTCCAATTAGTTACCATTCTTAACATCCAGAGGATTTCTCCATTAATCACGATTATCGATATAAAAAATTCCTTTCTACCAAGAGTTGCTATAGGGATATGTTGTTATTTCAAAAAGGGAACGTAGACCCGTTTCTATCTTGTCTTAATTACCTGTGCTTGCAAGCGTGAGGGAAATAGGTGACCAGGCGTATTTCAAAATGGTGAAACTTAATCAGATTTGCTACCTTGATTCTTGCGATCGAATTTCTAAATTTCGATCGTCTAATTTATGCACGGATTTAACGAAACCTTGTAAGAATGAAGGAAAGTATCGCTTTGGAAACCGGGTTTCCCTTTAGGGAATGTGATATCGTTGCCGGGGGAACAGGTGTGCCCTTGTGCCGAGTAAATCCCACGGTGACATTTCAATCTATCAGGCAGAATCCCCGGGTTTCAGTCGGGCTAACGTGTTGTCTCTTTCCGAAAGCGAGGGCATACTGGAAACGGGGAACAATGAGCGCACTTTATGCACGATGCCGTAAACGCAGCTTCTTCCTGGGCTCGTTACGTAAATCAGGAATTCACACGGGACGTCCTTATCGAGGTGTCTCTCTCTCGGCGAGGGCAGAGGCCCCCGTAAAGGCGTGGAAGCCAAAGACCTAGCTTATGGGAAATGTGAAAGCAACCCGTTGCGTGGGTGTCGGGCGATCTCACGCACGAGGCGTGCCCTATGCTGCCGGTTTGCCGTCGCGTTGCCGCGACGCGCCGCGGAGATTTCAACGCCCGGCCGAGCCGTAACGAGAGCCCGTTTCGCAAATAAGCGTAACGCGTCTTCCAGTCCTTATTTATCACCAGGAAGCGGGAAATCCTGATTAATGAAGGTCGTCTCGGCCAGCAAGGCGAAGCCGCAGCCTAGGATTATCCTTATGGTCCCTGGAGATGAGGGAACTGGGGGCCAACGACGAAGTGCAGCGACCCAAAAACGCAGAAATCGAAAAAGAGACAAAATGGCATTCGGGACGAAATACCCGATGGTGGTTGTATGACGAACGAACCGTTCGACACTTTTACGTACAACAATGTGGGAATTATTGCTGATTGTATGAACGGTTACTAATTATTGCCGTTTACACCAGACGATGGTCACGTTGAAAAAATAATAGTACTATGGTAAAAAGTCTTTCTCTGAAGATTGTCCTTTTGAACCTATCGTCGATCAGAACTTTTTCGTTCCACTGTGCCTCAGTCAGCTCTAAAGGAAGGCGCTGAAGATGAAGGTGGAGGTGTCGATGGGCTTGGGCAAGTCGGTCGATAACGGATCGATGGAGCGTTGATTAGGGCAGAATACCCCAAACGGGGAGACCCGCCCTCCTCCAAGTCGCGGCCAGAATCCATCGAATCCCTCCGAGAGGAGGGCAGATATTCACGCATGGCCATTAAACCTTGTCCGGCCTCCCTTTGATCGGCCGCTCGTGTACCTATGCGCGTACCAATAAGATGCTGACGTAACTCTGCACAATCTTAGCTGCCGATCAAGTGGACTCTCGGGCTGCTCTCCGGCGGTGCCTCCGAAGTTCTTCTTCTCTTTTCGCTGTCACGCAGACCGGAGGAGAAGAGATCGGCGGGAGCATGGGCCCCGCGAGTCCAGGGTCCCGTTACTTCCTCGGGGCCCCGGGGATCAGACATGTAATTTATATATCGCCCCGTACCTTCCCATCCCCGGGCCCCGGCGGACCCCAAGAAAGTATACGGCGCACTTTTTACGAGCCCTCCGGAGGGCCCGGGCCCGCGAACGGATCCGGGAACGGGAAAGGACCGGCACCGAACTCGGGGCCTCGGGGGAGCCACCGAACCCGAAGAAGCCGAGCAATTACCCGAGGTGTCTCTCGCCGAAACAATTCCTAAGCCAATTACGATTACGGTAGCGGTTTCCGATTGTTAAACGCGCCTGTACCCCCGGCACGCCTCGGCTTCAACGAGGTCTTGCTCCAGGATACGCGGACGGAAACGAGGCATAACTTCATCGATTCTTACTTCTGCTCTTGACGTTCCTTTCGGACCCCAAAATATAGTTTATTGAATTATTACCACAGATCGTAACGTTACATTTTACATGTTTCACGACGACTCGCTTAACTTCTGATACGCGGATGGAAACGAGGTATAACTTCATTGATTCTTACTTCTACTCTTGACGTTCCTTTCGGACCCCAAAATATAGTTTATTGAATTATTACCACAGATCGTAACGTTACATTTTACATGTTTCACATTCTACTTTTTATGAAGATGAGGCCCTAATGAGAAAAATGATCTCCGAAGCTCTTGGTGATCTAAACGAGATTGAAATTTCTATCTGCCAACTAAATGACCGAAAGCATAGAGGAGGGTCCAATCAAGATCGATAAATTCGATCGAAGGATCATCGCCATTCCACCGGCACTTAATCGTATTACAAGCTTTCGGTTAATAATCTTGATAATCTAGATTGATCTATCTTCGCGATGGGGTCTTGAGAATCGCGTTGCATTTCATGGAGCACGATTCCTGAGATCTCGGGCGCCGGATTTCAGGACGCGGATCGCGGGCTTTATCGGGTGGTCGAAATGTAGGAAGGACGGCGTCAGGCCTTACCTGCGGGAGGAATAACCGAGATGGAAGGATCCCTGGAAGAGGAAGTGAATCTCCCGATCGGCTGCCGTGCCCCTGATGGACGTTCGAGAGGTTCCGCGCGGACTTTAACTGGTTCGAGTCCGTTCGCGGTACTCCGCTCGTCGACAGTCGGATAGCTTGTCACCTCGGCTCACGAAGTACGGCCTCCGGCGTTTCCTGTCGTTACTATCGCCTACGATGGCGGCAATACCGCTGCTAACACATGCGGTAACACATGCGGTAACACAGGCGTTAACGTACACGCGAGAGCCCGGCTGGTCGAACGTCCATGTGGCGCTGACTGCCTGTCCCGATATCCGATCTTGCCTCCAGATTAGTTGGTTTCCAATTCCCCAGCTGGAAGCGGATGCTTTTTTCCTCCCCCAATCTTGGTAATGGACGGGATTTAGGGACGACCCTCGATTAGCGAATCAACGTAATCCGGCGATTATTTGCTCGCGGTGTTTAACGGCGCTTTGCGTTCTAACCTCCAGTTTGCCTGCTGGGTGAACGGTTCGCCGGGTGATTACCGCTGGATTAGCTTAACTCGACCTAATGGTGCAACGCTTTCGGTTGAATCACACAGGACGTAATGATTTGCCGCGGATAGAGTAACCTGGCTTTACCGCCAGGAGTCCGCCGAAGAAGTTATTAAGTCGTGTGCGTCGAGCTCCGGCGTCCTCTCGCGATTCATCTCCGCCGTGACGAATCACAAGTTGCCTCGGAAATCGCGGCGTAGTTCCTGGTAATATCCCGAGTAACCCGTCGTCATCGAAGTCGCGACAAGAAGCGGTTCACCCGCGCTAATTACCGTCACGCGTAACGACGTCTTCCTGCCCGGACGGTGCGGACGTTAACGTCTCGATTGACCCTAAACGGGATGACGTCCTCCGTTCTGGTCCAGCACCCTTCGTAAACATCTTTAAGTTAACTTGGGAGAGAGCATTAACGTCTCGATTAACCCTAAACGGGATGACATCCTCCGTTCTGGTCCAGCACCCTTCGTAAACATCTTTAAGTTAACCTGGGAGAGAGCATTAACGTCTCGATTAACCCTAAACGGGATGACATCCTCCGTTCTGGTCCAGCACCCTTCATAAACATCTTTAAGTTAACTTGTGAGAGAGCATTAACGTCTCGATTGACCCTAAAAGGGACGACATCCTCCGTTCTGGTCCAACGTCCTTCGTTAACATCCTTAAGTTAATATCGCAGAGAACATTAACGTCTCGATTAACCCGAAACGGGACGACATCTTCCGTTCTGGTTCAACATCCTTCGTAAACATCTTTAAGTTAACTTCGAAGTGGACATTAACGTCTCGATTAACTCTAAACGGGACGACATCCTCCGTTCTGGTTCAACATCCTCGGTGAACATTCTTAAATTAACTTCAAGGAAGTATAAAAAAGAGGGTCCTTATCACCAAATTTCAGGCTGAATGATAGTGACCATTAAAATTGAGCGTATATATACTCTCCGGTGATAGTGACCAGGAAAACTTAGCGTATATATACGCTAATAATGCAAATGGGTTAATTCTCGGTTACAATGTATTACGTGCGTTCACTTTATCGCACGGTTAAATAATCAACGAATCAATCGAAAGCGATAGAGCCAGTTATTAAAGGTTCAACTAAGATCGATGATTTCAACTCGGTAACCTCCCATTCTGGTCTACCGTGGTCCGAGGACATTCTAACATTACCTGCAATGTTCAAGAAGAATCCCTTGGCACGACTGTCATAAAGCCACGTTACCTTGAACGTGACAAGTCAATCGAGGTCACAATTCCCGCGAAAAGTCCTCAAGATCAATTAACGTTACGGTACCTTCTGAACATGTCCCGAGGCACAAGTGGGCCATCGTGGGTTAAGCAAAATAGACACGCATTTCTCGAGATATTTATATGGTCCATACATTACGTTGCTCGTTTGCCTTTCCGTTAATAAATTCCCCGTTAATTATTCCTCCTGTCCACCGTGGGTGCATACTTCCTCGTATTGGATAACTGCTACGGCAACTAGCCGGAGTTTACATATCGCGAGTGCGATACTTGCGCGCGATGGAAGAGAGTACGTTTACGTCCGATATTTCCATATCGGAGCATTCGGACGAAGTGGCCGTTAGACCTCGCGAAATGCCCGACGAGATGGCCGGAATCGCAGCCATTAGTGTCCGACATATCGGGCATGGGGGATAAAAAAGAAGAGGCCCGATCCCGATGACCCGCGATTTATTATACGGAGCGTGTACCCGCGCATGCCCACGGGGTCGGCGGATAACTCATGCAAATGCGCCCCCAGTGCTGATGCGACCACGTCCATTAGGATTGATCGGCAACATTAATACGAGTTAGTGCCGACATGCTTGGGACTCGAACTCGGGGTCCGATCTCGGATCTCACGATTCCTGGGTCCAACAATTCGAGCCGTGCCTCTCCTCTTTCCCTCCACCAGCACGTCGACCTTGCCCTAAGGTCCTTCTTCCGACGAGTACACCTCTGGTAACGGAGGTACACCTCACCTGGAAGAGGTAATTACCCAGATAGATCTTATACAGTTGGTACGTACACTGGGAGACATCAATGCCCTCCCATCCTGCACAAGCGATGCAGTATCTGCAGGGAAGGCATTCATGCCCGCCATTGTACAATGTGGGGTAAGCGATATCTTAATATCCCTCTCGACTACCGCGCGTCTCCGACGAATCAGAGATTCAGGCCAATTTAATCTTGGGAGAGCCCACGCTTTTATTCCCTGGGGGCACAGATAACAGCCTGAGTGATAAGAATCCTAAACGGTGCGAGCCCGAAAAACGAGGTTCTTTGCAAACGGAGAATCTCGAGTTTCCGTACTTTGTCCGCTTAAGGGTTTACCTTTCGCTGTCGACGAATGTCATAAATCCAAAGCAATTCCTGCCTCAAGGCAATTTACCCAGATAGACAAAGTAATGCAAAATTTGCATGAAATTTTCCTCATGAAAGATCATGAAGTGAGTCACGAGGGTGTCGCTTATGACTCCTCATTTGGAACTCATATCTGCAGGACACAATGACCAACCAGACATACTTGAATATGAAACAAAGTCAAGTACACGCAATGTCTCAATGTTTATACGTACATTATACGCCTAAATTTAAACAATTGCAGCGTCTGTAGCTCATATTTGTGCCATGGCGTGACAAATTTAACGCAAATTTCTCTTCAGATTTATTGTGTAATATGCGTGTATATGTATATTTCAGACATTTCATACAGCAAGTGGTTCGCAAATTGTTTGTAAATCGCTTTTCCTCGTCATGGTGATCGTATGATGATCATGAATTTCTATCTGGGTACATTGTAATATCATCGATTTCATTTTCGCATATAAGGTCGCTAGATTATTATTTGGAATAATCGTTGAAACCATCGGGTTTCTCTTATACCGATAAGAGTTTTAATCCGATTAGGTTTAATTACTGGAAGGCGGTTGCATCGTCAGAAGTTAACGTCGCCAATCGATACTTCACCGGAGTAGGAGTCAACTCCCAACCTACGTAAAATTAGACTACACCTAGTACATACGATTACATAGGGGTAAGCGATCTCGCACATAGGATTTAAAACTGAACAGAGTACGAGGAAGGGTAGTAGTTTTCGCCCCCTTCGCGGAAAGCAGGACATACCGTCATAAAAAATCCCCGCCATTAAAGGGCTGTGAAAGTTAGAGTACACCTAGTACATACGATTACATAGGGGTAAGCGATCTCGCACATAGGGTTTAAAACTGAACAGAGTACGAGGAAGGGTAGTAGTTTTCGCCCCTTCCCTCGCGGAAAGCAGGACATACCGTCATAAAAAATCCCTGCCATTAAAAGGATGTGAAAGTGGCATCCGAAAGCTCAATCGCTCATGAAACTTTACTCCTAGTTAGGTGTATCGAATCGTTTCAAACCTTACAACGTGAATGTGGAAACTATAAAGGAGGTCCTGACACCCATGAAATTAAATTTCTTATAAAATAATTTGAAGACATCTATAAACGAATTTTTAAAGAATTAAAGCGTCAGGATGTCAGGGCGTCGGAACCTTCTTCACAGTTTCCGTATTCACGTTGTCAAGTTTGAAGCAATTCGGTACACTTAGTTCGGAGAAAAGTTTCATATACGAGACCTCCTCTCGTCACTTTTACATCACCTCGAGTCCTCGCACCTCGGCGAATCAGCAGAAGTCCATTCCGTTAAATCGAACCTCTGCCGGCTTCCGGGGCGTACAAATAATGCCATTCCCCATAATTTACACAAATGTTAACTTTAATGACGGCCCAAAGAACTCGTAATTGCGGCAGAAATTGTTTACAGGGTAACGAGCGTCGGGGGGAAAAAAAAAGGGGGTCGGCTGCGTTTCCGCGTAGCGAAAGTCTTGCGAGGAGGGGGCGCAAGAAAGATGGCCGCCGGTTGCCGAATATCGGCGGAAGTGGTCGGCGTGCTTTGGCGTTTCTTTCTCGAGGGCCCCGGTGTACGTCACGACACTTAACGTCGACGTGGAGAAATAAAGGCCTCGCCGGTAATTATTGCATTCCCTGGAGGGTGGTGGTGAGCCGCGGCGTCTTCCTCTCGGGCCGTTTCTCTCTTCCTCTCGCTCTTACCACCGGCGATCGCGTCGCCGCGTCTCGCTCCCTCCGAGGTGGGAAGCCCCGCTCGGGCGTTGCGCCGTTTCACTCGAAAAATTACAACTCGGTGAAGCGATAAAAGTTTCACACTGGCCCGCGACCGGCCGCGATGCTTTTGGGCAGGCTATTAAAGTTAAGGATTGGCACGCCCACCGCAATCATAGTGATTGCCCGCGCGTATTACAATGCAAATGCTGGTTAATTCTCTGCCCGGCTCTGCGCTGGACCACCTCCTGCCTCCCTCTTACGAGTGTGCTAAACCTCTTCCTCGGCATGGCCCTTCTCCCCATCTTGTACCATCTTGCACCGTCTTGCACTGTCTTGCACCATCTTGCACCATCTAGCACCATCTTGCATCGTCTTGAACCGTCTTAAACCGTCCTGCACCAACTTGCACCGTCTCTCAGTGGTCGACGAAAAAAGGTGACCGAGGTGAGGCGTCCCGAAAGTATCTGCCTGCATTTTTAATGTTACTTGGCAAGATTACATGGAAATGTACATCTATACATCACGCGTAAGAATGATACCGAGGAAGCCTCGTCCTTTCGAAACCTGAAATGTACCTTCTGCTGCAACTACCTACTCCCAAGAACCCCGTAACACCTAATAATCAACGTTGTGCATATCTGACGGCGTACATCCTTTACCAGAATAAAAACATACTATGAGCATACCTCTGCAATTACGAGTACTTTTCAAACTGAAAAAAAAGTCTCCATCCGTTTAGAGTGTCCTATGCAATGTATGCTACTTTTATATTTGCCTAATTTTTACGAGCAGCGACGGATAGGAAAAATGATTTGAGGTATCAAAAGGAAGACACACATTGGCCTGTCCATGCAACTTCATCTAGATTCCATACGCACCTTCACCCCTTCACCTCTTACTAAAGCATCCCCCGAAATCATCCCCGAGTTCCTTTTCCTCCCAACCACCGATATTACCAAGCATAATTGAAATTTCCTGAGTAAGTAACACGTTAGTAACCGACCGGAGAACCGATCCAGAAGGTCCTCTACCCATTCTAGCGGCGCACCTATAACCACGCGTCCATTGCCGATATCTTAATTACGACGACCATAACCGACACATTACTGCACCATTTGTAGGGAATTATTGAACGACCGTAAAACCGCAAATGCATAAAACGGTGCCCAGGTGTAGGGTATTACCCCCCAATTTTTCTCAGCCTGGCATGTCGCTATTTCGGATTTGACGTCTGCCAAGGTGCTCCTTTCCCTCGGGCCGCGTATATCTCTATGTCGGTTCGATGGTCCAGATGATAATGATAATAATTTCTAATTAAAGGCGCCGCGGGTTTGCGCTCGTTACGCGCAAGTATATTGCCTCGACGGGTCGTAGGTTAGCATCCCCCGCGCTCCTTGGGGCGTCGCATCGGTGGAAACCCACCCGACGGGGTGCGTTCTGTCGTAAATGAGGATGTTTATGGAGCCGCGGAAAAATCCGCTACGCTTACCTGCAATTACATGGCTCTATGGTGTATCTAAATAAAGTTATTAGCGAACGTGTCGCCGGCATTATATTACCAGCGAACTGCCCGGTAACGAAGCGTGCGTGCACTCGGGGCGCCGCCACCGCGCGTTCGCCCTCGCGTGCACGCGCGTGTCATTGTATGCCTGTCACGCGTGTCCGTGCCTTCTTGCGTGGCTGTACGTACGGCGATAATCAACGTGTCCCCTGGTCGCATCTACTGATTATTACCCGGATAATTTATTCTATAAATTAGCCGTTTTTACGCCAGCTGCGGATAACCCCCACGACCCTCCCATGGCTTGCGTAGGTCAGGTCGTTATCGAAATGTACGCATCTTCGGGGTACTCTTCGTCTTCGCAATGACTAAATGTTAATATTTAAGTAGAGTTGTCGTGAGGCTGTATATGTAACAGTGGGAGAATTTGCATTTAAACTCGTAATATTGCAGCGGGTGATTCTAACCACTGATTCGTGGATTATGGGGGATAAGTGGGAGTTTAGGAAGTTATGGTGTATGAGGACAATGAGACGCGTATTTTGTAATATATTGAAAAGGAGTAGACGGTAATATTTAAGTAGAGTTGTCGTGAGGTTACATATGTAACAGTAGAACAATTTGCATTTAATCTGGTATTTCGTAATAAGAGATGGATAATATTGTAGCGGGTAATTCTAACCACTAATTCGTGGATTTTTGAGGATAAGTGGGGGGTTTAGAAGGTTGTGGTGTACGAGGACAATGAGACGCGTATTTTGTAACATAGGAAAGGACAATAGGATTGTAGCAGACAGTTCTAACATCTAATAAGTAAAGTTCGCAGGATAATCATGGCATTCTTAGAAGGTTAAGGTAAGTCCGATCATTAAGATTGTGTCGTATATTTTGTAATATAGGGTAGGAGAACAATATTGTTGTGGGTAATTCTAACCTTTGATTAGTGAAATTCACAGGACGAGCGAGGAGTTTAGAAAATTAGATAGGCAAGAACTAAGATGTTTACACACAGTTTGAAATACGTCAAAACAATATTGCAGCAGGTAGATTTAACCTCGTTGGTGTCGCAAAATAAACCTGGGGATTAGGAGATTATGGTAAACAGAATTAATAGAGATGCTGACATAATCATAAATTTTGCATTATTAACACGACATGTAGGAGGTTCATATAGGGATAATAAAACACTGCCATTCGGCAGCTTGTCGCTTTTTAACCGACTGCAAAAACGGAGGAGGTTCCGAATTCGACCCATGTACTTCATTTACATACATCCACGTATAACTTTGGTTCATTTTTTTCAAGGAGGTACTTCCCAGGTAGTCCCACGTAAACTTCATCGCGATCCGATTATAGAATCCTAAAGTAGACAACGAAAGTCATGAATGGTCACTAATCCGCACCATGATTGGATTCTTTTTAAAATCGACTTCTTTCATATAATTAAAGTTCTGAAAACTTAAGGAAAGGAGGCAAAACTGAAAATCGAAAGGTACGAACCCTTTACTTAAGGAAACCAACTTGAGGGAAAAAACACTGAAAAGTAAAGGATAATTATATTAAAAGCTATTACGAAATCGGTTTTTCGGAACTTCTGGTACCATAGTCAGTGGCGAAGACCTTGATTATTCTGTAAGAAGCGGAATGGGCTATCTTGGGCTTCGAGAACCTCATTTCGCGGATTACGCAGAGGTGCAAGTGCGTGTACCGATGCGTTATGCCGCAACCTCGTGACGTAAGTCGATGGAACATCCGTTGGTACCCGATGACCTTGAGGGTTCAATGTGCCGGGATATTAGGAAATCGGTGGATTGGACAAGAAACTCCGCGTCGGTAGTCCAGCAGATACGCGAAAAGAGTCCGCGCTCGTCCGTGGCGTTCCGTCACGCCGAGTCGAGTCTTCTCCGTTCCGCTCGTCGACTTTCCCTCTCGTTTGCACCGCTTCTTGCCTCGTCCTCGCCTCTTTCTCTTTCCCTTCTTTGAGGACAAGAAAGCTTCTTTAAAACCGCTCGAGGAACGAAGTCAAGCGGCGAGACGCGCTGCACGCGCTGCCCGTCATGACGATGTGGATGCATTTTGAGGAGGCCATTTTCTTTTTACCATCTTCCTGAGACATCTGGGTCAGTCGGCCTCAGGACTAGGTTGTCGGGACGATCCTCGCGTTTTGCAATTTAATTCATATCAATTCTGGCGTAAGGTTATTTCTTGGGTATTTGTCGCTTACTTTTCCACGCTCGAGTCCCATTTCATCCCACTTTGTTTTGTTCAATTTATTTCTTGGCTCAATTCATAACATTATTAACATACTCCTTCGGCAGAGAGACTCCGTTTTCTAGCCATCGTCACGTTGCGTTCTTAGTTAAACTCAGCTGTTTAAATTTAGAAGGTTTAACCTTCTTTCCTCTTTTTACAGAATATGCGCAAGTAGTACCTCTATCCTGAATGTGCGTGAACCACGTTTCTTTTTGGTTAAAAAAGAATATGTATTCTTGGTTCTAGCCTGGGCAGAATAAGAAAAATATCGGAATAATGAAATTGCTAATGGATCGCGTTCTTCCTTAGGACCTTCATAATAACGTGCTGAAGTTCCAAATGCTTTTGCGCATGCATTTTGGGGAAAAGTTTAATAAATATTTTGACGTTTTACATAGAGTAACCCTCACATATCACCTTAAGGCCTATAATTAAAGGTCCCAATTAGGATAAAAATCTCGACTGGGAATATCGGTTCCCAATTTGCGATCCTCTTAATTAACCCGGCTGCGATTAGCCACCGGTTGAAGATCTTGGAGTAAGGATGCTTTTGGAGATTCCGCGGATTCAGCGTGGCGATCCGGGATCGTCCTTTCGAAGTCCTTTATTTGGTGAGGTAGCGTCGCGTGAGAACGGATCCTTAGGAGCAGGCACGATCGTGGAACAGAGAGGGGACCGGTCTCAGCGGCGAGGATCGCTAAAAGAGCCCTCCTCCAGGGTTGCTGGCCAGAGGGACGGAGGGCCCGGAAAAAAGGGGCCCGTTCGCACGCAGATGACTCGCGATATTTTACCGAATTTTTTCCGATCTTCCGTCGTACTCCTGCGATAAATCATAGTAAGCTGCACTTAGGCCCGGTCTTTTGAAGCGGCAGCGCGCCCGAGGTGTATCCGGCGCTCGCGCGAAATGCGAACGGGTGACATGCATAATTCAAAATGACGACCTTAATAGTTGCGATGGGACATTCGCGATCCTTCCTGAGTAAGGAGACCGGTATGCGGGAAATCATCCAGCTCATTGGTATTCCCCGTTATTGCCCACGATTGCCGAAACGGTCCCCCCGTGTGCAAATGTCTCGATTGAAAGTCCGCGGTGTAACCGGCTGACCGGTTTTTAAGGCCCACCGGAGAAATGAGCAATTATTAAACGGTAAAGAATTGTACGGGAGATAGTTACGCGAAGTTTTGACATGGCTAACAGATTGGGTGGTGAATGGAGCTAATCTAGTAGTGGATTGTGCTCAGCCTGAAACCTGAATATGTTTTTAGGTTAGAATCCGTTCAGCGGTCCGGTTCTCGCTGTCCATTCGCTTGCGTATACGAATGAACGGTTTCTGTTCGAGTAATTTCATGTTTTAAATTCTTTGGTAGGTTTATAAGTTCATGCCTGTAATGAGGAAACATAAATTTGTAAAACATGTGCCCCCCCGGTGGAGGATACGGACGGCTAACGCACTTGCCACCTGTTACCCCTCAGTTGAGGCACAACTCATCTCTGTCAGATATTGCCCCTATTTATCGCAATCCCTGTCCACGATCCAGCTCCCGGATTGGATGAGGTTGGATCCAATCCGGGAGCCGGGTCCGGGCCGGTGGACCCGCAGTTGCTCCGGATAAGCCGCCGTGATAAGACGTCACGATCAGTTTAGAGAATAGCGAGGGACATAATACGTGCTACGTACCGAAATCAAAACAACGTGGCGTGGAATATTTCTCAAGAACCGACGGCATTCTAGTTCGCAACGAGGTTTAGGGGGTGCACGCGCAGTTTACGTGCCGACACGCAGGTGAATCGAAGTGAAGGCGATCATTGCATCGCAGTGATCATGATTCGCGAGTGCCAAAGATTAAATATCGTCTTATTGTCTCCATCCAAGGGCACCAGAAGGAAGAGAAGCGGAAGCAGCGAAGGCAGCGACAGCGGAAACGGAGACGGAATGCAGCCAAAGCAATCTTCGGAACGGAGGCAGATGGAGCCGAGGCCAGAAACCTCAGGCCTCCTTCGGAAGAGGAAGCGGAAGCAGCGAAGGCAGAGAAAGCGGAAGCGGAGACGGAATGCAGCCAAAGCAATCTTCAGGGTGGAGGCAGATGGAGCCGAGGCCAGAGACCTCAGGCCTCCTTCGGGAAAGGAAGCGGAAGCAGCGAAAGCAGAGACAACGGAAGCGGAGACGGAATGCAGCCAAAGCCATCTTCGGAGCGAAGGTAGATGGAGCCGAGGTTAGAAACCTCAGGTCTCCTTCGGGAGAGGAAGCGAAAGCAGAGAAAGCGGAAGCGGGGACAAAACGCAGCCAAAGCAATCATCGGGGCGGAGGCAGATGGAGCCGAGGCCAGAAACCCCAGGTCTCTGCGGAGGGATCTCCTGGGGGAGTACCGCACGAAAAAGACGAAACGTCCCGTCGGTGAGTCTAAATTTTTCGTTCCTCCGACCTCCTCATGTCGCAGGACAAAAGGTCCGTACCGGCACGGAGGTCGGTTGTATGTTTCCCGATGTATTCGAGGGACCGCGAGTCGACGGGACGAACTCTAGTCGACTCGCGAGTGGTCGCGCGGATTTTCTTTGATTTCGTCTGTGTGAATTTAGATCAGGGTTAGCCTTCTCCCGTGTCCGCGGTAGAACTCTGTTCGCGGTATTTCGTCGAGCGCCGGGAAGTCGGACGACCCTCCGACTTCGGGGCCACCGGTTTCGCGAAGTTTCTTCGGATAATTCGATAAAGACGAGGGAGGAGGATCTCGCGAGGAGCCGGACCCGAGCCGAGGTGGCACGTCGATGTGCTTGCGTCTTAGAGTCGTCGCCTCGACGAGGGAAACGGTTTCAGGGATTTCAGAACTTTTCGGCCAAGCCTTCCACTACCCTGGGGCCGTAGTGCGAGCTGGGCTTGGCCTTTCTCTTTTGCTTAAATTCTGAAATATAAAAGTCGAGTAGAGTCGATAGCTCGTTTCAGTGATATCAAAATTAATCAAGTTAGGATGTTTTCAGCCGCATCAACGGTAAGTGCCTCTTTCTGTGGCCGCGTTTCTTGATGGCCCTCGCCCTTCGACTCCTCCAGGAGCGAATCGAACGGGTCAGGGCCAGAAGGCGTGGTAAAAAAAAAAACTTAGCTCTTTCGATTGCCATCTGCGATCCGATTGCGGGTATTGATTTAATTTTGTCAAATTCAACCGGCGATGGCAATCGATGGTGTGTTTGTGTAGGAACATTAAACTCGGGTGTCGGAGGCATCCCGGGATGCGCTCTCTAGGAATAGGCTTTTTGCACCCGGGTGGAGTGTTAGAGAATCGTGGAGCGAATGAATTTGAATGAATGTGGTTGCTCTTTTAGATATAGCTAGGGAGGTAGGATAGTTGTCTGGAGTGAATGTCTAGATGTAAGCAGGCAGGGCCAGGGCAGGATCTCTTCCCGGGGGTTTGGGGGAAGATCCTGAACCTGGGGTACTTATCCATCGTTCGCCCTTCCGGAAGGGTGGAGGATGTCCGTTCTGCGTCCGGGGTTCTACGCCGAGAGGAAAAATTACTTTCCGAAAAAAAAAAAGAAAATCTTGTGATTTATTTTTCGCTAATATTGCGAATAGTTTGAGACCAATTTTAGATATAAAACTCTTTTCGCAAAATCGTTTCCGACTGATATTAACGGGTTGCACCTCTGATTATTACAAAATCAATTGTAGTTTCTTTAATAATCTAATTTCTTTAATAAGGAACGGCAAGATTACCGCGAGTAATCAATTGTAATCTGGAAAGTAAATTATTCGCTCAGGGTACTCCCGGACGCCCGCGATTGTGACAATTTTCTTTCAGGATTGAATTTAATTAGACCGCCCTTGGGAATCCGAATAAATGTGCAATACGCACGGACTGCGCATCCTCGGATCGCAGGTCGTCGTTTTGCTAGCTTATAGATCTGCTCGCGAAGTGATTTCTTTTTTTTTTAATCCGAAATATCAGGGGATTGCCAAGCGTTCGAGACGTAGGGGGCTCTGCCCGAAGAGACTACAAGAGTCGAAGAGGCTATATGCCGAAGCGGCCCCTTAAGAAGAGGGCAACTACGATGGCCTTCCGTTCAATCGAACGGACAGCCATCCATTTTTTGGCCACGTTGTCCCTCCTATTTATTTCTATGTCACTTTGTCAGGATTGATAGAGAAGAGACGGCGAACGATCATTTTGATTACATTTTGTCGATTCTACGTTTAAATGGGTTGTTTCCTAATTAGTAATATGAGAAATACCAGTTCAGTCAGTTTAACGAGATCGATCTCCCATTAATATTCTTGACTTTTAGTAACTTATTCGCTGTCTAATCTCTGACTTCCTGGATTTTTTTTTAATGTTCCGTTTTGCCTGTTCTTTTGTGCCCCTTTCCAGGTTTAGGTGGATTACAACAGAATCCATTTTTTTTTTTCAAGTCATCATGAGTAGTTCATCGCCGCAGATCTTGCTGGACTTGTTGGTAAGAGATTTTAAAAGATGTTAAACGATGTTTGTTATCACAGAGAGTTAGGAGCAGGGAGGAGGAGAATCCCTGAATTGGGCCGCTTTTGGGGGGTATCAGGTGGCAAGTGCGTTACCCGTCCACATCCTCCACCGAGGGACAACGCGACTTTGCCCGTGAGCAATTTCCCAATTCATCTCTATTTTAACACTAAGGGTCGAGATCCTATAATTCGAATCCTAATTGGGGACATGACCTGAAATCCTTAAATGCCTCCACAAATCGATTTACGAAACACCTTACAAGACGGCTATTGAGAACCATTCCCAGATACACAGAGTGATACAAAATTGCATCGAATTTACCTCATAAAAGATCATGAAATGAGTCATGAGGGTGTTGCTTATGAGTCTCCTCATTTCGAACTCATATCTGCGATACATAATAACGAACCAAAAATACTTAAATATGAAATAAAGTTAAATGCATGCAACGTTTCAATGTTTGTCCGAATATGTACAGTAAAATTTATTTCATGTCATATTTTCAGTACATAAATGCCGATAATGATATAACTGGGATATGATTCAAATATGCGGTAAACATGTTGCTACAATTATTTACGACAAATTTACCGCAAATTTTTGTTCAAATTTATTGTGTAATATGCGTTCATACATTAGGAGCATCTCACACAGCAAATAGTCTGCAAATTGTTCGTAAATAGATTTTCCTCGTCATATGATCATGAATCTCTTTCCTTCCCTGGGGCGCGATAAACGATAAAATGAATTCAAAGGGTCATGAAGTTAAATTTTCAATACATAAATGTCGATAATGACATAACTGGCATATGCCTCAAGTATGCGGTAAACATGTTGCTACAACTATTTACGACAAATTTACTGCAAATTTTTGTTCAAATTTATTGTGTAATATGCGTACATACATTGGGAGCATCTCACACAGCAAATAGTCTGCAAATTGTTAGTAAATCGATTCTCCTCGTCATATGATCATGAATCTCTTTCCTTCCCTGTGGCGCGTTAAACGATAAAATGAATTCTCTAGGATGAACGTCATCAATGTTACACTTTTCGAGGAGTCGCGGCCTGATAGGCGCTGCCTCGATCGTATTTCCTGGCGTCGCGGGATAATTGCATCCCCAGGTCTAAAGTAAAATAATCTTTGATGATCGAGGTGGCTTCTCGTCCAAATGGACGAGTCGGTGGGACTTGGATCCCGAGTATGGCGAATATAGTGGCAAGGCAGTGGCCCCATCGCGTTCGTGCAAAACGTCCGTTCGCGCGCGGAGGCCGGAGGGAAGGCGAGCTTAGATTCGATATCGGCTTACTCGACGAAGATATTGCCTTTGGAATGGTGTATACTCTGTAAATACGCGAAGTCACGACCTTTAATCCTCGCGGAGAGGCCGTGATGGTTTGCCGGCGCGAAACGCGCCTCGAGCTGCGCCATAAGACCTTTTTAACACTGCTCTCGAGGGACGTACGTCGCGCCCGATAACACCCGCGGAGATGCACTTATCGGCCTTACGGTGCAAGTCGCATCTAACGTCTTCTTTTGCGCCTTCGAGGAATCCCTAAGGACCGCGAAGGTCCTGCCTCGGCATGCGCATACGTAATAACGCGTAAGTGAGTCCTGAGGAGATAGAGTCCTCTTCGGAATTGGTCCAAAACGTGGCGATCAAAAGTTGAAGATTAGGCAACTGGAAATTGATTAAGAAATTGCGAGCTCGTGGTCCTTAAGGTGATATGAAAGTGCGACGTATACATAAGATAAAGTGAAAATATTTATGAAACCTTTCGCCAAAACTAGGTGCACCGAATTATCTGAAAATTTAACACGTGATTATGGAGGCTCTAAAGAAGAACACGCTGCTCATGAAATTTTATTTTTCGAAAAATGCCTCCATAATCACGTGTTAAAGTTTCAGATAATTTAATGCACCCAGTTCGGAGAAAAGTTTTATCAATACTTTGACTTTTTGGTATCACTTTTTCATATCACCTTAAGGTGATATGAAAGTGGCGTCAAAGGTCTCGTTTACGGAACTTATCTCCTAACCGAATGGACCGAATCGTTTTAAACCTTACAATGTGAATATAGAGGCTATAAGGAAAGTCCTTACGCCCCTGAAATTTCAATTTTAAGATCATTTGTTTATAGCTATTTGCAACATTTTTTGTACAAAATGAAATTTCCCGAATTTTAGGACCTATCTTATGGTCTCCTTATTCAGGTGGTAAAATTTGAAAGAAGTTGACCCCTCAGATGCCACTTTCACATCCCCTTAAACAATAATACGCTCAGAATGTATTTGTCTCGAAACTCGAACGAGTTCTTTGATAATGCTTAACTTAGTTTCAAGGTACTAACTTTGAGGAACTCGAGGAAGAAAGTCAGGAGTTCTTGAAACAAATGGAGCGTAGACTGCATAAATGGACGTCGGTGACAAGATTACGTCCTCGGTTGTAATCTTTAAACAATAATTATCCCTGAAAATATATTTGGCTCGAAAACTCAATCTCTTCTCCCGATAACGTTTAACCTATTCTTGAAAAGCTCGTCGCTTCGTCCTCGTTTGTAATCTTTAACAATAATTTTCCCTGAAAATATATTTGGCTCGAAAACAATCTATTCTCCCGATAACGTTTAACCGATTCATGAAAAGCTCGTCGCTTCGTCCTCGGTTGTAATCTTTAAACAATAATTTTCCCTGAAAATATATTTGGCTCGAAAACAATCTATTCTCCCGATAACGTTTAACCGATTCATGAAAAGCTCGTCGCTTCGTCCTCGGTTGTAATCTTTGAACAATAATTTTCCCTGAAAATATATTTGGCTCGAAAACTCAATCTATTCTCCCGATAACGTTTAACCTATTCTTGAAAAGCTCGTCGCTTCGTCCTCGGTTGTAATCTTTAAACAACAATTTTCCCTGAAAGTATATTTGGCTCGAAAACTCAATCTATTCTTCCGATAACGTTTGACCGATTCTTGAAAAGCTCGCCGCTTCTTAGGGAGATAACCTAGACACGGTACACAGAACTTAGGCGCTGGAAAAAATGGAATTTATTACCGAGATTGAATATTTCAATCATAACTCATGATTTACAAATAATCCCGAGCGAAGTTCTAAAGATCTGGTCGTATTATCGGAAATTGATCCAAACGCAACCGGGAAAAAACTGGACGATTGAACAGACGGATGGTCGGTAGCCAGATTGGAAGTTTAATTCTTTTCTTTACAATTCAACTGTCTCTTTAATGAGAAATGTTACGTCTATGACATGCGTCAGCTTTCTCGATCTATGAGCGGAACCCAAAAAACACATTAAATAACTGCATTCATTATATTTACTTCGCTACTGAAAGCGATCAATTTGTAGCTTGATGCAGCAGTTAGACACTTAGTAGATACGTGCTCCTGACTTTCTTCGGGGTTATTTTAATCCTTTTAAATTAAGCGACGCAACGGAAAGGTACTTTTCGCCCACGGTTCCGGGCGTTGGAATTGGTTTTGGCCCTTTTTACTCGTTTTGACAGCAGGCGTGGTGCAGAAGAGAGTGACATGGTTCGAAATTATGGTTGGTGCATGACAGAGGTGGCACAATGTGCAGTGGTCCTGGCGAATAACCACAGACGTACCTACTGACCTCTGTCCGTTTCCATTTTAAATCCTTAAGAGTTCGAGCCACTCGTGGGCCTTTTTTTGCCATTAAAGCGAGAACACCAGACAACAATAAGATGAGGAGTGTACGTTCGTTCGTTCGGTTAAAGTGGCGGTGGCGACGATAAAAGTGCCAAGTACCTTGCAATTACATCTGCAGGTAAGCAAGGTCCTCGAGTAGGGATGGGTACGAACGACCTAACAGGGCGAATTACTGCGAGCTTGCGTGTCAGGATTGGGTTTTCGTTAAGGGAGTTAGAAAACGCATTACGATATTAACACATTCGCGACCGTCGACGTGAATTCACGTCCATGACGATACAGGATACAAGTTTGCGGCAACCAGTTTAAGAATTTCATTATTTTCGCCGGTACTCAGTATTTAAAACGGAAAAAATTTTTCCGGTCGCGAATGTGTTAAGCACCATACACGTAAAGATCTAATTATTGACAATACACATGATAATTGTTAGCCAAACCTTTGTTTAACCGTAAGTTTACGTTATCCAAAGCGTCTTCCTTACGAATATTGTCCAAATATCCCATTCCATATGCATTATCTATAACTGGTTCTTTGGAATATTTATAAAACGAGGGTAACGTCAAATTCGCTAAATGATTTTCCTTAACCATTTTCGAAGAATTCGTTGCGAAGACTTTACTCCTTATCGCAGTCATACCTTCCCATTTCCGAATCTTTTGCGCCACGCACGTCCTAGATAGGAAAATAATGGCGCGAGATTCGAAGAGAAGATAGGTATTCAAAGAGGAGACACCAAACCTGGCAGCTCCGTAATCTACATTTTCGAAATCTAGTTCTTTTCGTACGACTTTCCTCGACCGACTCGGCGCCATTTAACAGGAGCGAAACGACCCCAGGATTTCGTATAAGGTGACTTCTCGGGAGCGAGTGCGTTAAGGTGATATGAAAGGGTTATTCTACATATATAAAATGTAAAACTGTTTATAAAACTCTTCTCCAAACAGGGTGCACCGAATCATTTGAAACTTCAGGACGTGACTATGAAGGCTTTATATAAAAAATTTTTGTTGGATAAATGAAATTTCATAAGGATTGCGTTTTTCCTTAAGGGCCTCCATGATCACATGTTTAAGTTTCAAATGATTCTGTGCATGCAGTTTGGAGAAAAGTTTTATAAATATTTTGACGTTTTATATGAATAAAATCACCTTAAGGTGATATGAAAGTATCATATATACCTACCAAAAAGTCGAAATATTCTATATATATATATAAAACGTCAAAATATTTGTGAAACTTTTCTCAAAACTGGGTGCACCGAATCATTTGGAACTTTAACACGCGATTATTAAGGCCCTGAGGAAGAACGCGATGCTGGTGAAATTTAATTTTTCAAAAAGAAATTGTTTTTATTTAGCCTAGACTAGAGTCAGAGTCACATTTACTTTGGTGAAAAATGAAGTTTCACGGGCATCGCGTTCTTCTTTAGGACCATAATCCCGCGTTAAAGTTTCTAATGATTCGGTGCACCCAGTTTGGAGGAGAGTTTTATATATATTTTGACGTTTTGATATATAGAATGACCCTTTTATATCACCTTAAGCCCGGGAGTGGCGAAGTTAGCGAGTGGACTCGGCGACTTCGCTGCGCTTCCCGAGGCTCACGGCAGCGCCGCGAGGTGGCAGCAGGGTAGGGGCACTAATAGAAGAGGCCCAGAGAAAAGAAGCCCGCGAGTCGTGCGTAGCACCTGCCACCTACTTACATTGGCTTACTTCACTTCATTTACTCGTTCGTTACATCTCTAAGTACTCCCCGGACGAGCGGACGGCCCGTCGAAGTTCGCCGGTGGAGGCTGCGTCGCACCGCCCGGAGATGCGCGGCATCTGCGAGACGGCGCGCCGAGGACGCTCCTCTTGGCCTCGATAAAACTTCGAGACGACGTGGCTGCCTCCGCGGGGAGTTTTTCCTTTCCTTTTCCCTTTCCCCCCGCCGGCACTTTTCGTTTTGGCTTTCTGTTTTTACCTGGGGCCCCGCACCGCCGCGACCACCTCAGGATGTCGGGTCCGAGGGCCGCTACCTCCATCACCACCATCACCGGGAACGCTCCCCGGCTCGCGCACTTTCCGAGAAGAGAAATTGATACGACCTCGGGCAATGTCTAATTAAATCCGTGGGGTTCCCGGTAACCCCGGAACGACCGCGACTATGATGGGATTCCTGGTATACCAGGGTCGGTCTTCTCGGGGTTGCCGAAGCACTTCCAGGTGATCGTCCACGGCACCCTAGTTAGCTCGGTCTGGAGAGCCGGTTGCAAGACCCGAAGGGGCAGCGTTGGAAGACCATCTTCTGGACTACCGTCCATCGTCTCGAGTCAATGGGCGGACGAAACTCTGGGAAAATTGGAAGATCGAAAGTCTCTTCTTGCCGGATCACTTGTTTCTTGGCTTCGCCGTTCCATTGAATGATGTTTAGACGCGGCGCATTAACCGGTGTCCGAACACAATTTCGTAACTTCTGCTGGAAAGTAACTTTGTTTGTCTTCCCTATTGACTTTTCCCGTGGACTTTTCTCTCGAGCTTTTTCCCATCTTCTTCTGTCCGTCATCTGGAAATTCAGGGGAGTTCCGCGCCAAATATTAACCCATGACGCTCCGACTTTTAATTGTGAATATCGACTGGCAACTCCAACTTATTCTCATCATACTTTGACTTAATCGGCGGTGCTTGAGAGGCACACTTGGATCGTTAAGGGCTTATACCACAGAATGGGGACGAGATGTTTCTGTACAAGACTTTGAACGATTTTAGATCAAACTTTGTACGGGTACTGTCAAGCCACCTTGTACACATGACTGTATAGATTTTCACAAGCAATATATTTAGATTACTTTCATACATAGTTTAATGAATACCCTTGAAGTTTGAACGTTTGTGCAGTAAATTTGTCATAACATTCAAGATGAACTTTTTTTAAAAATTATTCATGTTAGGTTATGTATCAATGAACTTCATTTTATGGTAATTACTGCGACGTAATACAGTTTTGCCTGATTATAAGACCCCCCGTTCTCCTGCAGCCATAGCTATAGCGACGAATCTTGACATTAATAATGTTAGGAACGGCTGTACCCATTCAATTTTTATATTTCTCTCATGATTCCCTTTCCAGATGGCTTACAAATAAAATTGACAGAGATATTGCAGTTGAAGTTCAAGTTCGCCATCTTCATTCCTTAGCTCGTCGTTCTTCTCACGGTTATCTATTAGAAAAACTGATACTGATTATTTTCCGATTATTCTCAATGACTAGACTCATCGGAAATGAGCGCGCTCTGTTTATTTGTTTTCCACGTTGAAGTAACATTAAGCTGTTATGAATAATTTCAGTTTCATAAGGCAAGCCATCACGCCCGATAGGGCTTGTCCAAGGAAAACGAGATCGCGTCGTGTCTCGGGAAATGACACGTTCCCACGTAAGCAGGAAGATCATACGAGCATGAATGCTCTTCTCGAGACGGGGCCTTAGCAAGGACAAGGTCTCTATTTAATATCGATGCATGCCTGCAATTGTTGTTGCATCTATGGCTCGCAGGTGTGGCTCAGAAAAGTGCGACCATGCGATCGGATACTGGATCACGGCCATTGAAAGATCAAGGGAATTGGATCACAGTCGCTAGAGATCGTGTCACTTCAGCGAATACCTCTTGCACATCTTCGACAATGAGATCTCCAAAATGAACCCCAAGTTCATCTTGCATTTTTTCTCAGATCTTAATTAAATACGAACCATCGAGTCCACGTGTAAGAAAAATAGAATCAACCCCAAAGACGTTTATTAAAACTAATTCCATTGCCGCATCAAATTTGCTTGAAATTTACATGGTTATTTGTTAACGTCCCTTTATTATTAGTACCGAGGCGCAATAATTGTTTGTCCCTTAAGAGCGAACAGTTGTTTTTTGTATCGTGAAGACGGTCATATAGTCTTAGAGACTATCTCAACCTTTTCACTGTATACTGTAAATAATAACTAAACTGCATGAAAATTAAATCATTTAAGAAAGATGAAGCATTGCAGTATCTAAATAAAAATAATAAAGCGTATAAAAAGATTGTATTAATAAAAGGTATGGGGAGAAAATTGGATGGGATGTAGGGTTGAGTTCAGTCGAGTTCGTAGATCTCATATCTGTAGTTAAAGGGTATTTTTTTAGAACTATACATTTCTGGAAAGGGTTAAGGTAATACGAAAGTGGCATCTGAGAGGTCTCGTTTATGAAACATTTTTTTCCGAACTAGGGGCATCGAATCGGTCCAAATTTTATCACACGGACATCAATCCTCTAAGAAATGTCGAAACACTAATATAATTTCATTTTATTTCAATTTCGTTATAAACATTTTTTAATCTTTCGTATAAAAAAATTAATTTCACGGTTGTCGAGACCTTAGGACCTCCATATTCACTTGTTAACATTTCAAACGATTTCGTATACCCGGTTCGACGAAAAGTTTCATAGTCAATGAACACCTCCGATGCAACTTTCGTGTCGCCTTAAAGTTACTTCCTGTAGAATCAAAAGTATACTTCCTAATTGAAGCAGGTGGAGTCATAGTCGAAGGACTTCATTCTAATCTCGTTATATCAGAGTCTTCAAGGATGAAAAAGGAAACGCGAATCCTCGCGAGAAGCAGGCCTGGCACGGTGATTCGCGCATGTGCAATAATACGTAGCTTAATCGTCGCCTTGCATAAACCACGAAAGTAACGACTTAAAGCCCAGCAGGAGTTCCCCTGGAATTCGAAGAGCCGCTCCGGTCCTCGTACGTGGACGTAAGAAGAAATCCTCCTGTCAGGATATCCACGGAGTAAGCCGTGTACCGTGCGATTCCTAATTGTCGGCGACCAGTTCCAGTTCCCATCCTCGTTATCAATGTCGCCATCGTCCCAGCCTTGCTCCTGGAAGACCTTGATACCTCTGAAGAAGAACTGGTTCATCCGAAGCGTACGTAGAAATGGAGAAAAACCTATCGACGACATCTGATTGGCCTCCGAAGAATTCCTCGATCCCGCAATCCCGATGTCACCTCGGTCACTCCGCTGGCGATCCTGTTGGTCATCTCTTTGACCGAGCGCCACTTCGTCGCTAATGACACTTCTTAGGGACGTCGCCAGCGTAGAACTAGATAGAACGGAGCACGGACGAAGTACATGGCGTTCTTTTTAAGATTCCTTTCCTTAAACTGAAATAATATTTTATTTTTTAATCAATTTTTATGACACTTTACGGACGTCGACAACGTAGAACTAGATGGAGCGGAGCACGGACGAAGTGCATGGTGTTCTTTTTATGATTCCTTTCCTTAAACTGAAATAACGTTTTATTTTTTAACCAATTTTTATGAAAATTTAGGGACGTCGACAGCGTAGAACTAGATAGAACGGAGCACGGACGAAGTACATGGCGTTCTTTTTAAGATTCCTTTCCTTAAACTGAAATAATGTTTTATTTTTTAATCGATTTTTATGACACTTTAGGGACGTCGACAGCGTAGAACTAGATGGAGCGGAGCACGGACGAAGTGCATGGTGTTCTTTTTATGATTCCTTTCCTTAAACTGAAATAATGTTTTATTTTGTAACCAATTTTTATGACATTTTAAATGTAGCGTATCGACGTCATATGTTGCATTTGCAGAAGCCTCTATATGCTATATTTACAATTACATCAAATTTAACTAGAAAAAAGTAATTCTAGTTTGAGAACTGAATATTAAAAAGTGCAACTTGTACAAGAAAGTGCTTTAGAAAATAATGTTTAACATGCAAAAGACAACAATTTGTATATGAATGAAAAATCGGTAGATCTAAAAAACATTGGCACTGAACTCTTTCTATTAAGCTCATTATTCGGTCACTCTGTTCATAATCCATGAATGTTCATAATCTGGGTCATCCCCTAGACCAAGCATCACTTTTCGTCGCTAATGACCCTTTTTAGTCACGTCGCGGGAGTGAAATTTGAAAAAGTGGAGCTGGAAAAATACCAAAACATGGAAATATAAAAGAAAAGATATATAAATGTCATGAATTAAAATACATATGGAAAAAGCATTGACGCCGAGGTTACCCACTTATCGTTGTTTCCCTTTCTTTCAACTCATTCCTGTCGCCATTTTACGTAGAGATCTCGGAAGCTCCCCCATGAAACATGCATTAGAAATGTGTGTTCCCTCGTTAGAAGTATTCCAGGAAAACGCTTTTACGGGCTTATTTAAAATATCGCTCTTGGAAGACCTCGGTACCCCTCGAGAAGAACTGGTCCAAGAACGTGGCTAGAGAAGCACGAAAACGGACGCCTGATTGGCTTCCTCGGAATTCTGTCCGATGCCGATCATCCTCGTCATCCCAGTCGCCTTATGTCGAGCTCGTCATCCTTTTCCTTTCCCTTATAGAGGTGTAATCTACCCTTCGCTCGATGTCGCTATTGACACTCGTTATCTCCTTGGGAGCCACCTCGGCGTCGCCTCGTTAGAGGCCCTTAAAATACCTCTTCGAATAAGAGCATCAAGAATTCAACGAAACACTTTGAAACCATTCCATGTATGATTATAATTGCAAACTCTCTATGAACAATTTCCTCCACTGGTTTCTTGTCCATGAGCACATAGTGACATTGAATATTTTACAAAAAAGTGCATATCATAATATATAAACGTTTGAGAATGAAATTAACAAATATAGCGAATTATTAATTAATCGAGAGCGCCTTTCTTAGCATTCTTTTGTGAACATTAGAGTAAATGTCATTTCTTGCTGCTCCTAATTTATTTCAAGGTATTAAAACATTTAGTGGCTGAGATTCTACCATGTGATCATCAGTGCCTTAAGGAAGGTTCCGACCAAATTCCTATTCCTTTTAAATTTATTTATAGACACTTTTTAATTCTGTACAAAAATTGAAATTTCAATAGAGTCAAGACCTTCCTTAGGGCCTCGATACTTAAGGGGGAAAATTTATAACAATTCGATACACCCAGCTCGCGGAAAAGTTACATAAACGATTGACTCCTCGGATGCCACTTTCGCATCCCCTTAAGTATTTCTCCGAACAATTTCTACATACAAGACGTAGACCTATTCGTTGAAGATTATTCGATTATCTGGTCTTATCTAGAATATTGTCGGAGAAAAACATTGGTGTCCCAGAAACGACGTAGGGGAAAAGCGCGGCCAGGGCGGCAAGAAAACCAA
Source organism: Orussus abietinus (assembly GCF_000612105.2). NCBI lineage: Eukaryota > Metazoa > Arthropoda > Insecta > Hymenoptera > Orussidae > Orussus > Orussus abietinus. Next base: position 420,699 of record NW_019394252.1, read on the forward strand.
CATTCGAGGCCTGATTGGCTTTCATGGACTCGCGATGCAGATCATGTATCTATCTGTCATCCGAATTGAAATTTCAATAGGACCAAAACCTTCCTTAGGGCCTCCATACTTAAGGGGGAAAATTTCAAACAATTTGATACACCCAGCTCGCGGAAAAGTTCCACAAACGATTGACTCCTCGGATGCCAGTTTCGCATCCCCTTAAGTATTTCTCCGAACAATTTCTACATACAAGACGTAGACCTATTCGTTGAAGATTATTCGATTATCTGGTCTTATGTAGAATATTGTCGGAGAAAAACATTGGTGTCCCAGAAACGACGTAGGGGAAAAGCGCGGCCAGGGCGGCAAGAAAACCAACATTCGAGGCCTGATTGGCTTCCGTGGACTCGCGACGCCGATCATCCTCGTCATCGCGGTCGTCTCGCGTCCGGCTCGTCATCGTCTACAGGTTCGTATGTAGGTCCGTATAAAGGTGCAATCGGCACTTGGCCCGCCGCCACTAATGAGCGCGCCGATGCCAGCCTATCTCCCCTGTAATTGGTTGCTTAGCACATTTCATTCGTGCATGCAGCGACGGCGGCGGCGGCCAATAGAGTAAACCGGCCATGGGATAGATCAGCAGCGCGTGCGCTCTAATTGGCGGCCGCGCGAGCCAATCCAGCTTTAGAAGCTGCGATCGATAAGCTCGATATATCGAATATATACTTGACTCGAGTCGCCGTTCAACGCACGAGAGTTAGCGCTCCAACAGCTGACAGCGGCGCTACCGGGGTGGCTACTTTGTTGCACAAATGACGGCGTAATTGTCGCCTCGTATATTAAAGTAACGAACCCTCATCGATTAACGCGAGGGGGTATTCATTAAGGAAATCGCGGATTTTAACACCTCACATGGAAATCGTGGATTTTAACACCTCACGTGGAAATCGTGGATTTTAACACCTCACGTGGAAATCGTGGATTTTAACATCTCACGTGGAAATCGTGGATTTTAACACCTCACGTGGAAATCGTGGATTTTAACATCGCATGTGGAAATCGTTGAAAATCATCGAGTACTGTCACTATTTTAGGGCCGAACGTCACTTATTACCGAATCGCATTGTTGCTTATCATTTTAAATCAAAGGCAATCGGCTGTTATAGAAAGAAATCGCTTTCACTGATTTCAAAGTGAATAGTTAGCGAATAGCATGGCCAAGTGAATGGCTAATTACGAAAATTCTCTAAATAAGAGCTATAGAATATGAATTTACCTCATATTTTGTGTTGCACACATATAAATCATAGATGTTAGGTTTTTAACAAAAAAAGAATGGCTATAATCACTTACATAAACGTGGGCGCACGTGACTTGTCGATTGTCAGAATTTCTGGGCAATAAGGAAAATGTATGTATTAGTAAATGATATGTTTAGCGGTAAATAGGACATGTCGCTATTTATGGTTTGAAGTCAGTGATCATCTAATGAGATGAGTAGAATAATATTTTATTTATATATATATCGATTGCGTACACTCTTTTGGAGTCGTCGTTTGAATACATGAGAGCTTCTGTTCGAGTAGGTGACAACGATTTCACCAATTTAGATACATTGTTGCACTAATGACGGCGTAATTGTCGCCTCGTGTACCAAAGCACCGAACTTTCATTTCGATTAGTGAAAGACCATTCGTTTATGACTTGCTGATTACCAGAACTTCTAGACAGGGAGGAAAGTGTATGCATTAGTAAATGACATGTTTAATGACAGGTAAGGTATATCATTTCGCTAGGGTAAAAGTTCAAAGATCATTTAATGATTCCGGTAGTGCCAGCTTCTATCGATTATATGAACTTTGAATATATGAGAACTACCGTTTGAACAGGCGGCAATCATTTTACCAGTCTAGGTACTTTGTTGCACAAGTGACGGCGCGATTGTCCTCCCACCTGGTGAAATATTGGACCCACTTTCGACGATTAGCTCTGCAAGATTCGCATGTGACTTGCTGATTTCCGGATTTCCAGACACTAGCAAAGATTTATGCAGCTAAATTACCGGCGTTAACGGTAGCTATGACACATATTTCCGCTTATGTTAGAATTTCAATTGCTATCTAATAACCCGACCGGAGCAGCATCCAAAACTCTGTATACATAATCATATACATGGATCCAATCGTCATTGCACAGTTTAACGGTAAACGCGATATCCCTCTGACTACATTAAAACCGTAGAAGCTGACCAATGACGCAACTACGAATACCGTCAGGGTTTCAGGAAAACATCTCTTAAGCTTCGAAGAAATTCTCGATAACACGTGTTTTAGGTGGTACCACACAGGTAAGATGACGTGAAAGCGGCATCTGAAGAGTCAATCGTTTGGGAAACCTTTTTCAAACTGGGCGTACCGAATCGTTTCAAATTGACTGCATAAATATGGGAGTTCTGAAGAAGGTTCTGACAGCCATGAAATTTTATTCTTCATAAGAAATTTTTAAAAATTTCTCAATGGAGTTATTTTATCGGCATTAAGGGTTATGTACGATTGCCGTGTGAGTCAGTAGCTGAAGTCCGGGGTGCTCTCCGTGACTATTCGATTGAGTGCTGATATTAGAAAATGTCCAAAGACCCAACCAGATTAACATTAGAGTTTCAGGAATATATACTTTGAACAGGGTCGGCACCATCCGTAGCGTCATCGGTATTGATGAGACACGTGGACTTGACATTGACGATCATGCGCGATTGCGCTTCCACCGGTATCTATTAGGGGCAGACGTTTCTGCAGGGTTACAGCTTTTCGAACATAATAGAATCCTATTGAAGGCAGACAGTACGGGACCGAATTCCGGACTGCTCTTCATGGCTGTTCCGTTAGGCCGCTTCTAACACACGGAAATGTCCAAAGATAGCCAAAGGGTTATCGGAACTTCGGATACCCAGTCTTCGTAATTTGCAAAGCTTCTCTATAATACATAGTTTGGATACCATCCGGCGTCATCGGTATCCACGAGACACGTGGACTTGACATTGACGATCATGCGCGATTGCGCTTCCACCGGTATCTATTAGGGGCAGACGTTTCTGCAGGGTTACAGCTTTTCAAACACAATAGAATGCTATTGAAGACGGGCAGCACGGGGCAGGAGTCCAGACTGCTCTTCGTGGTTATTTCGTTAGGCCGCTACTGACACACGGAAGTGTCCAAAGATAGCCAAAGGGTTATCGGAACTTCGGATACCCAGTCTTCGTAATTTGCAAAGCTTCTCTATAATACATAGTTCGGATACCATCCGGCGTCATCGGTATCCACGAGACACGTGGACTTGACATTGACGATCATGCGCGATTGCGCTTCCACCGGTATCAATTAGGGGCAGACGTTTCTGCAGGGTTACAGCTTTTCAAACACAATAGAATGCTATTGAAGACGGGCAGCACGGGGCAGGAGTCCAGACTGTTCTTCGTAACTATTTCGTTAGGCCGCTTCTAACACACGGAAGTGTCCAAAGATAGCCAAAGGGTCGTCGGAACTTCAGAAACCCCTCTTCCTAATTTGTGCAAAGCTTCTCTATAATAAAAATTTGGATACCATCCGGCGTCATCGGTATCGCCAAGGCGCGTGGACTTGGCATTAACGATCATGCACGATTGCGCTTCGACCAGTAGCTATTAAGGGCAGTCGCTTCTGCGGTGTTACAGCTTTTCAAACACAATAGAATCCTATTGAAGGCAGGCAGCACGGGGCCGGAGTCCGGGCCGCTCTCCGTGGCTATTCTGTTAGGCCGCTCACTGACATAAGAAGGATCACCGACACTCGGGAGTAGGCATTGGTGTGGGCCGAGCATTGTCAGCACGGTGGGGCCCAGTCTCGGGACGAAGACGGGAGTATAGAGCTGGGTGTAGTGGTGACTGTAGCAGTGACCGTAGTACCGGCTGGTAGTAGTGGCTGGTAGTAGTGGCCCTCTTACAGGGGCCTCACTCGAGGCCGAGCGTCAGTGAGTTCGCGTCCGCCGATCCGATCGGATCTTTCCTCGGAAGGTAAGCCCGCACCTCGAGGACGACCTGACCGATCGGATCGATCGTGACAGGCCACGAGAGAACTGCCAGTCGCACGTTCGCATTTCCCTGACACCCCTCCTCGTCGGTCAAGGAAACCGACCAGCTCGAACCACGTGGCTCTTCGGCGCCTCCCGAGAGGACCACTGTCGCGTGGCACTTGAGCAGGAGAGTGCTCGAAGAGGATCGCGGAAGAGCACCACAGGGAGTTCCACTTCCAGGAGTGGGATTTACCCAAGGAGCGCGTCGGTAGTTTCTTCAAGGTGCCCGGGTCCCCGTATCGCCGAGTAGTCGCGATACTCCGACTTCCTGAGTCCGTTATCATGTCCGGCGACCCCGAAGAGGCTCCCGCGGTCACCCCGACTCGCCCCGATCCTGACCGATCGACTGGAAAACTTCTTCGCCGAGTGTGAGTGGCATCGGCATCCGATCCGCGCCTCCACCTCGCGACGACCTTGAGAGATCCGCAACGACTCCGCAGACGGGAGAGGCGACCGACACGCGGAGGAATCCGCGGGCCCACCGAGTCACCGCATAGCGAGTGCGGAGGAATATCGAAACCCGGGTACGCCCGCTGGTGTCTGGAATCCTGGACAACAAGAAGAGGGCTGAAACCACGAGGATATACGTCGAGCGCTCCGCGGGGGAAATACCGGAGCAATAGTAAATCATAAAGGCCTAAGGGTACCGGGGAAAGGAGATAAGTGCATCCTCCTCCGGTTCACGCAGCCAGCTCGGAGCGGGATCGATCCTCCATTACGCGGACCCTGTAACGAGTCCTTCGTAAATAGGTCCACGGTAGCCAGCGCGAGCTCCGGCCGGGAAACAAAGCAATCGGGAGGCATCGGCGACCCTATCATATCCTCCGCGGATAGATTATTCATGAGCAGCTCCCCGGAGTCGGCTCAGAGGGTCCCGACAACGAAGCGCGAAGATCGGCGGAGGGCCGGCGGTCCAGGCCGCCCGATGCGGAATGAAAAAACTCGGATTCGGCCAGGATCGTCGACGGCCGGTCCATCCAGAGTCCGACCCGCTGGTCGGAGCTCTCGGAGCCCACAGGGAAGTCTGTCCAGGCCATCGAGAGCCGGATGTTCTCGCTCGAGCAAAGGCGCACCGGGCCGGAGTTGAACGTCCAGGAAACCAGATCGGCAAGCCAGAAGAACCGTCGAGACCAGTTCCCCTGTAACGCATGCATAACGGTCGGGCGGCTTTATTGGGTTCGAAATAGCGGAAAATCGCGATCGGCCGCCACCGCCGTGGCCTAAGATAGGAATCTGTGACAGCGGAGCCGAGCCGATCTCTGCCGGAGAGAGTAACCGAGCTCGCGTAAGCCACAACACACACCGGCGACTCACTGCGTCCTGTTGCTCCCGGCAATGGGGGCGTTTCAGTGAGGGACGTCGGGATAGTCGTAATTCTTCAAGGACGAGCGAGCAAGGCCGCCGCCAGAAGTTCGAAGCTGCGATCCGGACCTCCGACTCCTGGACCGGAATCGCTCTCCTATCGACTCCTTTCGCATCGGGCGCTGATCCGGTGAACCGGAATCGGTCCGCGTTGGTCACCCGATCCTAAATGGATCCTCGGCTCCTCGAGCGGAGGCTGTCCTAGATCAGTTCCCGGCCCGTCGAGCGGGCACCGTTTGTCCCGGATCAGCTGATCCGGCAGCTCGGTGACCCGGTCAGCCTCCGGGCGGAAAGTGACAGTGGCTGTCACCGGTGACATAATTGAAGAAAGTGACCGGCGAACCTGTTATTAGCCGGTGAGCGCACGTATACCGGGTCCACCGGGATGGAGGGAAACCCCGAAAGACTGATGGGTCTCGTCTCGGGATGGGATTTAAGGATATTTCGAGGGATCTAGCCGAAGTAGGAGACGCGTTGCTCTCGCGAGGAGGATGACGAGGACCTGGACCCAGGTCCAGGAAGTGAATCGACCGGCATCCAGGCCTCCTTTGGGGAGCTGAGATTTGGATATTTTCGAGTCCCGAGGGACTCTCTTGGACCCCCCCGAGATGTCGTCGAACGGCGAGTTTTCCACCGTGTCCAGCGGGGAAGTTCCCTCCTTGCCGAAATCCCTCCCCAGCTCCAGGGAGGCCACGGCCGAGGGAAGTTCTAGCTCTGCCGGGGCTTTCATGCCTCTCAGGGAGTTCCTGGATAGGTTCTCGCTGCCCAGGGTGGTACGGCTCGAGGGCACCAGTGGCAGGCCGGTGCTGCTCTACAAGCAACAGCAACGATCCCTTAGAGTGACGGCGACCTTGCTGGTGCATCGGTATCGCCACGATGTCAAAGTGGGACCTGAGATCGTCATTCCCGAAGGCTATCCTGGTGAGTTTAAGGCCACCTTGTGCTGCACTATCCTCGTCCTTTCTTACCCTGAGAAAACCTTTTTTTTTTCTTTCAATGGAATTATTTCTTCGAAATTAAAGAAATATAGTATTCGCTCAGAAATGTCCAATGTTCAGCTCTGATTGTTGTATCAATTGAATGAATCGAAATTGAACTTCATATCTTAAAATAATAAAGTAAGAAATCGAAGCTGTATGTTTCATTTTTAAAACTCAATTCGAAGGAATAATTTCTCTGAAAGAGAAACAAATTTTTTTGTTCCGTCATTAGTTTTCTCGGGGCAATTATGTGTAAGAAGGTGATCCTCTCGGATTTTCGTGTAACTTTAATATATTGGAGGATGTCGTCTCGAGTAATTTCATGTACATATTTAAGGGTTGGACTTAAATATTTTCGGAGTTATTAAACAATTGAAGAATAGCAATAATACAGCATGGTGAAGAGTTCCCCCCTAAAATATAACCTACCCTAACATATTCAATTTCGGTAATAGTTTCGATTAGATTAAAAAGTCAAGAAGTTGATCCAGAAGGGTCTTCTGTCAGGAGATGAGTGATAAGGAATTCGCTTATTTGCATCGATTAGAAACAGAATTTAGAAATCCTAAACAATGCATTATTAGTATAAGCTTCTCTGCAAAATCTTCATAGGGTGAAGTTCATCGTCTTACGAGCTCTGAAGTATTATATAAAAGCCTATAATTACGAATTGATTGACTCTCCTGATCATCAGCCGAGTCGAAATTTCTATCCTACTAAAATTTCTAATTGTAATCTTCTAACAGGTTCTGAAATAACCCGAAGAAAGTTAATTTCTACATAATTGAGGTCCTACTTTAAACCTCAGTACGGGCAAATAATTCTTCCGCCTGTAGACCTAAAGTATGACTGAAATTATAATCAAGTACGTCATATTGGTCGAAAATAGGACATAAAGATTTAAATAAAGCATTGATTACGTGGGTCAAAAGTAAGGCCGACATTTTAACTCGAGCAGGCCCACGAATCTCTGAATCCTAAAATCTGTTATCAAACCCTTTCCTTCGGACATTAAAGTCGCGAATTGAATTCATCCAAATCCGTATCGACTAAAAATAGGGTCCAGAGGGTGCAAGAACCTAAAGATCAATCCATAATCCACGGTGGTGATTTTCGCAATGTTTAATAACCTGTTAGTGACGGTCCAGTCACGCTATCGGCTTCTGTGGAGCTGATAAGAAGTGTCTCAGTGCCCCAGTTCGGAGCAAGAAATATTTGTGTCTTCTAGGAACCGCCCCCGGACCTTTTCCGGCTTAGAAACGTACTTTGCCAATCCGTTCAATACTTTGCTGTATCTCTTGACACGACATAACGTGCACTTTGTTACGATGACCGGAGTAGACTCGTGGAGTAATCATAAATACCCTAGTAGCATAGAATAATTTCTAAATATTTCTTTGTAATCTTTGCTAAATATCCCAAGCGACAGATTTTTCAAGATTTCTCGTAGATTTCATTCGAAGATATTTGAAATATTTGTTTAAAATCTCAATGACGTATTTAGTTTCAATAATGCATAAACATGTAGAGAAATTATATTTTTTAACTTGTTAACATATTAAAAATACATTTTTTACTTCACGACTATTATCGGACACTTCATTTGGTATCAGAGAACACGAGAAATTTTTCCAATATTTTCGCTCCGCTATTTCATTATGGAAGCAAAACGTGTGAATTTGATTTTAAATATTTTTAAAACGTTTATAATGTATTCCGCAGATAATATTTAAGAAATACTTGTATTAAAATGGAGAAGTAAAGATTTTACGGGGGAAATTGCTTTAACACATTCCCGACCGGCAAATCTTTTCCGTTTCAAATACTGAGTACCGGCGAAAATAATGAAATTCTGAAACCGCACTGAATGCCGCAAACTTGTATCGTGTATCGTTATGGACGTGATTTACGTCAGCGGCAATCAGGAATAGAATTTAAAATGACGTGAATTCACGTCAGCGGCAACCAGGAATAGAATTTAAAATGACGTGAATTCACGTCAGCGGCAATCAGGAATAGAATTTAAAATGACGTGAATTCACGTCAGCGGCAACTAGGAGAATAGAACTTGAAAAGACGTGAATTCACGTCAGCGGTCGCGAATGTGTTAAGGATCTTAGAGTACAAGCATGACTGGATTAGGAAAGACTATGTCAACGGGCTTAGAGCTGGCTGCGCGGATTAACACATCGGTGAAGTATTATTGGCAGGAATTTTTTCCAAGTCATTTTCTTGTCATTTTGGAGTTACTCAATTTTTCGGTTCACAGAGGCGGCTTCTAAGAAACCTAGGGCATCAGTATGCTTTGATCTTAGTAGGACCGGGTCCATGAACCTGACGCCTAGCGTCGGAACTTTTACGAGGGAATTTATTAGATCGTTCTTAGAACCACTATAGATATGCTAATAAATTTATATGCTTTCTGCCGTTTCGGGCTATCCTAATATGTAGACCCACAAAGACAATTTCTCAGAGCCGCAGATACTCATCTTGGCACATATAACGTGATGTCGATGAATTAACTGTCGCCATCGCGGATCTCGTAGATATGTCTGTTAGCGTCTCATGGGCAGATTTATTATTACATCGCTGAAATATGTCCGGCAATAATTCTTTTTTTTTTTTTTTAAGATGTCTCCGTGTCTTTTCGGACAGTCTCAGTCTTTTCGTAGACAAAGGAGGCTTCTAAGCTCAAAACACAAACCTGATTTGGTTTGTCAGGGCAATATCGATGAGCTAACACCTAGTCTCTTGAACGGAATTATTGCCATCTCATGGGCGAATTTATTAGCATATCATTGATTCATACTCGACAATAGTTCGTAGAAAGGTATCTTGTCGTGTCAGACTTCCTGAACCTTTTAGTTCACTATGAATGTCTTTTTAGAGCCGCAGAGCATATTGCCTGCGAACGGAATAATGTCGATGAGCTAATTATGAGTCTCATGGGTGGATCTATTAGCATCTCATGGGCATTTCTTCAAGCATTATGTTTAGCAATGCTTGTAGAAAAAGATTTCCTTATTATCTCTCGTGTCGTATCACTGGTTCATAGGCGATAATGATTCTTAAAAGTATCGTCTTGTTGCTCTGAATTTTCTATAATATTTTAATTTCTGAACAAAAAGCTTTTATGAACCATAAAGCACTAACTTGCTCCTATACGACAGGGTGATGTTGAATTAACGCCTGACATCAACTTTCAAAGCGAATTTTTTAGAGTGTCATCAGTTTATTGGTATACCACCGATTTATATCCGACAATGGTTCTCACGAAAGTATCACTTCGTTGTTTTCTCGGATTTCCTTAATCTTCCAGTTCGCGAACAAAGCTTCTAAGAACTATAAAGCACAAACTTGCCCTGACGCGAGCAGGGTGATATCGATGAGTTAGCAATTAGAATCGTCGGTCTCATGAGCGGATTTATTAGCACATTTCTGCTTCATATTCGGTAATTGTCCTCAGAAAAGTATCACTTTATTGTTTCGAGTTTCCTTAATCTTCTAAGAACTATAAAGCACAAACTTGCCCTGACGCGAGCAGGGTGATGTCGATGAGCTGCCGGCAGCGCAGGTCTCATGGGCGGATTTATTGGCGTCTTTATCACGCAAACGTGTCGAGCAATGACTCTAAAGAGAACGCCTCGTTGTTACCGTCGACTTCTTCGCAGCTTCAATTTCCTTTCGTACGCATATTCAAACGGTGGAGAGCGTAAACTCTAACCGATCCGAGAAAAGTGCTGCCGATACACCGGGCGATGGTGGCAAGGATCGCGTGGGCGGATTTACTGGCGTCTTTAACCACATGACCATGCTTGTAATGATCCCAAGGAAAGCTGCCCATTGTTTTCCCCGGTTTCATCATTTCTCTGGTTATTCTATCTCCCCTCGGAGGGGTAGAGGGGAGGGCAAACCCGAAGCGATGCGAGGGAAGAGCGGCCGATTCGCTAAGTGTCGGCGGCGCGCCTCGTGGGCGGATCTATTAGCATCTTTTCCACTTGGCCATGCTTGTCAATGAGCCGACGTTGTAAAGTACTGCCGGAGCCTTGACAAGCCGATACTAACCGGATCTTTTTGTATTTTTCACCAAGGGAGGAGTTTGTCTTGTTAATCCTCCGTGGGATGAACCGCACCTTCCCGGGGATTCCCTTCGGGTTGTTTAGCGTTTCAATTGAAATATACCCGGGATGAATGAAGAGGTTAGGAAGTATATTTCATTCTGCACTTTAAGCAATTTAAACTGTGTATTTCTCTACGTGAAAATAACTTTTGAAAATATATTCATACTAATATATGACATATGTAAAATGGTACGTTTGCATTTTCGCGGTAATTTCGAAATTTATTGCTCCGGTTTTTATCGGGTTTTTACACACGTGTTCCTTATGATGTTACGAAGAACATAGGTGCTGTTTTATTCCTGTTGCTTATTGATTTAAAGGATTATCGATGAACAAAGTGTTCAATTAGTTAGTGTTCCGATCTTAACATTTTACTATAAATAGTACCAGAGCGATTAAATTTATTAAAAATAACGAAACAGACCCAGGAGAGCTCGGAAAAAACATAATTAGTGCAGGAATGTTTGAAAAAGTCAATTAAATTTTGATAGGAATGTTTAGATGTGCAATTTTTCCGTGATTTGAGTTTAATCGGGCAAAATGCATTTCCTTGTAAATTGTATGCGTAATATTTGTAAAATGACAAGTCCGAAGTTCCCTTTCCGAGGATCGGCAATGGTACTTAACTCTTGCATCATGACATATTCATCGAATCGCGGATTCTTCCGCTCTTGGAACATTTCGATCCTTTCGAAAGTCGGACATTCCGAATCGGCAGATTCATGAGGATTCGATGGAATCGAACGTGCGTATATTTCTAAGAGCTCGCGATACTCGGAAGGATCTTGACATCCTTTTACTTTCCTGCCTCGGCGTTGACACGAGTTCGAGCGACTTTCGTAATTTCCATTATACTGCACTGCTCGCCGGTAAGGTAATCGGCCCACTTGGAATGTCTACACGCGATATAGATTTCACCGTACGATTATAACCTAAGAAAAGATCATTCGAGAGAGTTTAAGCGAGAGAGAAAAGAACCTCCCAAAGGCATTTTTCGGACTCCCAAAAGCACAAAGCCAAGGGACCTATACTTAAGAAACCGGTTGAATCGCGAGAGGTCGGCAAAGGTGCTGCAATACCGACCGGACTCGATGACAAGATTCCAAAAATAAGTAACACGATCTAAAACGAAAGCGGGCCCGACCGCTCGTCTCGAGGTAACGAAAAGGAGAGAGATCTTGTAATCGGCGTTATTGCACGGCCGGAGTCCAGGAGGAATCGAAAAGCCATCTGGAAATAATGCCGAGAGGGAAAAGACAAAGCAAGGATATCTAGGTAGAAAACCGGTTGAATCTCTGGCGAACGGGAAAGTCGATAGAGTTCCGACCGAGTCGCGCGGTCGGTAATGCAGAGACCGAGTCCAAAAGGGGTTCCCGCAGGAGCCGAGGCCGCGCGATCATAAATACTCCCCTTAACCGAGGCCGAACTCTCCGTCTTGGGTTATCGAGGGCGTAACAGTAAATTGAGTAGGAAAACATTATTTCACGCCCACGACAATGCGCCGCGGAGACGCGGTGAATCACGAACCGAACTCGAGCATCGCCGGCCAGATGGTCGATCGCGCGCCGCTGTGATCGCGTGGAACTAGATGGAACCATAGTGGAACTCCGGGAATCGCGGGTACACGGAAGACCGGGTTCTTCGGCTTATCGGACCCTATCACGTGAGTTCCACTCCCGATGCGCCTACTGATAAGCTCACTCCTGAGAGACGTCGCTTTATAGATAGAATAGATTTATTTTACTAATGAAACGCATACCTTTTTATGGAATCATATTGGCTTCCAGGTGATTTTAATATTACGAAGTCA